>NC_137774.1:137306763-137619263 GCF_963455305.1 Plecotus auritus
GTTCCTTTTCCTCTTCATATTAATTCTCTTCTTCCTCAGTCTCTTCTCTTAACTTCCCCCTATAATTTTTATGCTTAAAGGTATTTATATTTTCTCCTTCACTTTTTGTCCATCCTTAATCCCAATGCTCCATAGTAACAGCTGATAGCATATATTGAGTACTCAGTACTAGTATATGCCATGTTCTCAGCAAAGCACTTGAATCATGGAACCATATTTAGAAGAGGAAAATGAAACTCAGAGAAATTGAATAACTTGCCCAAAGACACATAGCTAGGAATGGGGAAGCCAGGGCTCAGATGAAAGTATCTGCTTCCAGAGCCCAGGTCCCCGCTCTGTGTATCATTTTGTGTGTGTGTGATAAAATACACCAGTTTTATTTTTTTCAGAAGCCTTCTTTAAAAAAATTCATCACCTTGATTCTGGTTAAGTCTATTAAAACTGAATGACTTCTGTGGGCCTTTCACGTTGCCTGGCAGTTGTATTCTTTCTCCTGGTCCTTTCATTTTCCAAGACCAATACACTCTTTCATTATCCTCATCCCCAGCTCATGACCTTGCTTCTTAAATGACTTGGCAAAGGGAAGCAAGCAGAATAGTAACTCCAAAATCTTCACCCCCACATCCGCCCACCACCTATGTCTGGCCCATGTAAGCCTCCTTCCCATCTCACTGAGCAGACCCCTCCTCTGAGCATCCATTCCATCTTCCCCACCTACTCAGAGGCATTGCTCCTGCAAACTGCTTTTCTCTCCTGAGTTCTCACTTTCCTCCTCTGCACTGGATCTGTTTCAACATCATGAAAATATGCTATTATAGTTCCCTTCTTTACAAACAACAACAAAAAGCTCTTTCTTAACTCTATTTCCCCTCTACAGATACTGCCAATTTTTTCCCTTATCATTGAGGCAAAACTCTTCCAAAGATCTATTTTTATGGTCTCCAATCCCCCTTCTCTCCTCTTCCTTTAACGTCATAGAGCCATCCAACCAGGTTTGTGCCCACACACGACTCCACCTAAATTTCCCCTGCAGATGACACCAATGGCCTCCTGTTGTTTGATCCACTGGACCGTGTTCAGGAGCCTATGATTCAATGAGTCACTCTCTTTTGCATGTGACACTGGATTGGCTTCCAACACAATGCACGCTCTGGTTCTGCTTCTCCTTCCTGGCGGGTCCTTATCAGACTCCTCTTATCTGCCTAATTTCTAAACCGGTGGTTCTCAGTATTTAGCAGGCAAAGGATCACCCGAAGGGCTTGTTAAAACTGCAGTAAAGGGCCCACTCCAGGAGTTTCTGATTCAATAGGTGAAGGTGTAGGTGGGCCCAAGCAGTTGCATATCTAACAAGTTCCCAGGTGATGCAGCTGTGGATCAGTGGATCATATTTTGAGCAGCACTGCCTAAACTTTCCTATCCATATCCACTTCAGTGATGATATTATGCACTTTCAGTTTCAGATATCTTTCAGATACTGAAAACTACCAAATTACATCTCCAAGCAGGGCCTCTGCCCTCGTTCCCAGAGTTATATATCTAACTGCCTAATTTACCTCCTTGTTTGGATGGCTAATGGACAACTCACTGCTAACATATTCAACCCTGAGCTCCTGAGAGTCCCTCCCAAAGCCTGTCTGTTCAGCAGTTTTCTCTTCTCAATCACCGGCAACTTCAGCCTTCTGATTGCTCAGGTCAAAACCCTGGGAGTCATTCAGAATTTCTCTTTTATTTTTAACAGCCCACTCAACCCTCCAAATAATCCTATTGACTTGAACATCAAACTATATCTGGAATTCAACCACTTCTCATCATCTCCAATGCTGCCACCTTGGTCCAAGCCAGCATTATAATAGCCATTTCTTAACTGGTCTCACCTTCTACATTCTCTACAACCATTCTTAATAAAGCAGTTGGAGTGATTCCGGTGGCCCCAGTCCTTTTACAATATCATCCAAGGGTGCTCCTGAGATGAGGGGAGGTACTTCTTGGTGCCACCACAGCTGTCCTGGCTTTAGCTTTTGCTGCAGTTTCATTTGCATGCAGTGTTTTGTTTTTGTTGTGTTTAAAAACAAAACAAGTGACCATTACATGAATAATGTACTATGTACCTAGAGGTAATAAGCTCAACCGTAAAAACACCATCAAAGCATAATTCCTATGTCACTGTAGTTGGGCATAGTCTTTAAATGAAACTTCTTCACTATCAGAATTTGAACTTGGGCCTAGTAGGTGAGAATGTGCACTCTGAAGACTACTAGTCTCTGCTCTGCCATTACCTTGGGCATATCATTCTCAACTAGTTTTTTCATCTGTTTATGGGATAATTCATGTAAAGGACTTAGACAGTAGCTGGCATATAATTGAGGTGTTGCTCAATTATAGTTGTGATGGTTGGCTATTGATCAGGTCAGGATACTGCAGAATGACTTGTGCATTGTTTATAATCACTGTTCTGCAGACCAGACATTTTTTGGTCATGAACTTCAGCATGAAAAATATCAGCTCAACAGAGTGGGTTTACAGGGACAGAAAATTATTTGTGAATGAGTTATCGGGTGGGGAAATGAAAGGTCTTCCCTCCTATTTGATGCCCTTTCCTATGTATTTTCAAATGTCTCCTGATATTCACAGATTTTCTTCTCTGACAGTTCCATTTATGCCTCCCTGGTTTCTGGATGTGGAAGACCATCCTTCTGTCTGAGTGATAAGCAGTCACTTTATATACTAGGCCAAACATTCCAAAAACCTGTGCAAACATACTCAGCACACTCATGACAGTGTGTGTACACATCTATGTGCACAGAAAGGAGGTATGAGCATTGCTGCCCAGACGACCCACATCTTCTGAGATGTGTTTAGAAAGTGTATGAACTCACCTTTACAGGTGCATGGAAAGCCTGACTCCACTGAAGTAGGCCCTCAAAGTCTGGGGGCTTTGATGTGGCGGCTGGCACCTCACCTGGGCTCACTTTGCTTTTAGCAAAAGTTTGATTGACAGTTGCTGTCAAGATGGTTATTATCCAGGCATATGTTTGTTTCATAGATTAGCTGTTCAAAGTCACTTTACCCAGCAATGTCAAATGAAGATACCAAAAGGTAAAGAAGACACACAAAAGGCTTTGCTCAATCCATGATGACTAGACTTTCATCATATCACTGTTTTTAAAGAGTGAGATGAGATTGAGCTGAATTTAGCAGCTGACTTTGGAAAACTCATTTTTTCCGACCTAAAACTTGTGTAGCTTCTTTGGCATTTCTGAATCACACTAATATAATTACAAGTACCTCCCTGACTGGTTGTTGGGTCAGTCTGAGGCCATAGGCCCAGTGCTGGGATTGGTCAACAGTTCTCTGGGAAGCTGAGTCACACCCTCCTAGCACTGAGCATTCTTTTTATTAGTGCTTTTTCAGACACCAATATATCCACATCCATAAACATGCCTGAAATATGTAATGAATATTCTACCCCATACAGACCACCTAGTTAATGATATTAACAACAACAACAACAACTTATATTTATTGGCTCTGACTGCTTCAGGCATTATACCAAGGGCTGGCTTCATGGTGTGCCATCAGCACAGTTATACAGGGTCCCTCACTCAGAGGAGCCCTGTTCTTGGGGTTTAATAATCTGCATTTCTCTGAAATTCTTAATAATTTTATCTTTGAAATTTGCATCTTGTGAAGTCAAATGAACAAAGGAGCATGTGCCAAGGTCTCAGGGACTCAGCTGAACTGTCTTTCTGCTTCCCACCTCCTCTCTGCCTCCCCACCCATAGGTTCTCAGCCACTTACTGCCCCGCACTCTGGTGCCCAAGACAATGCTCAGCCTCTCTGCCCCCGCACGACAACCAATGAGGCTGTCCAGCTCCGGGCATGAGGAGGAGAGGGGTCAAGTGCATTGTTTGGGGTAGGACATAGCATGGCAGTAATTGTCCCCAACCTGGGCAGGCAGCCCCATGGGCATTCATGTGCTGGGGAGAGGTTCCTGCCTACTCCTGATGCAGGTACCAAGTGAGTCCCTTTGAAGAGGTTACCATCTGTCTGCTGTGGGTAGGACTGCAGGCCCATGAGGAAGGGAGATACCTAATTTGACTTCACTGCCTCCAGCTGACAGCTTGCAGGAGGGGCAACCTGACAGCCAGTGGGCCATGGACAGGTGCCAAGTCACAGGAAGAGGCCCTCAGGCATCTGTGAGAGCATATCGTTGGTCACCCAGCAACTATCCTGTACTCAGAACCACAGAAGAAAGAATAAATGTTGATATTTCAGTACCCTTAGTGGCACTTTTCCCCCCTGCTTTTTGAATAAGGGTCCTGCATTTTCATTTTGCATTGAGCCCTGCAAATTGTGTAGCCATTCCTGCTCCTTTTAATTGAATGAGACTTGTGGTCACAAAGCCACCAGTGATGGAGGTGGTAGTCAAACCCTCATAAAACCACTAAGAACCTGCTATTGACAAGTCTGCTGCACTGCTTTCAAGTCATGGCTTAACAGGTTGTACATGGGCCCCTCAGTTGTCTTAACCCTGATTCTTCCCACAGCTTGAAGTGTCTTCTAACTTATACACAACATAAAATCTACTCATGTATCACTTGCAAATGGAGACCGATCGAAGTGAGCATTTGGCAAGGTGGGAAAGGAAATAAGACTGCATTTAAGCAATAGGAATAGATGGGAGAATAATCAAAAAGGCACCATGATGTGTGGAAAGCAAGAGAGAAAGCTGCTTGGAAGTTTTGGGTCTTTCAAAAGGCACCCGAGAGCATTGCCAACTGTCAGCAGCACTGCCTGAGCAGATGGGCAGGTGCAAAATCGTGATGGTGAGGGACATAATGACAGTACTGTGCCAGCCATCTTTTTCTCACAAAGTGTCCTATTCATCTGTTAAATAGCTAAGCACTTTTATTAAGCATTTTAGAGATTTTTCTAATCTATTTAAAGCGTTAAGATTTTATATTTCGGAACAGATGGCAAAAAAATGGAGTGAATGTGTATGTTTAGGGGAGGCAGGGTGTGGGGTAATGAAGAAAAGGAGATTTTATGATTTGAGTGCAAGAATGAGAATTTGCAGCAATGAATGGCCAGCTTTTCTTACTCACCCCTGGCTTCATTTATCCTTTATCTATGCCCATTTTTCAACTTAGTGAAATACATGGGCAGCATAAAAATTTGAGTTCTAACTGCAGATTCATGAATTCTGGATGGCTGCTGATGGAGGCAGTAATCACTGTACTCTGGGTGTGTGGCTTTCTGCAGCCTTCATTGGAAAAGTGTGGGGTAGAAGGAAGGATAGGAGGCAGAGGATTCGCTTGGTCTGTGCTGTTTCATGGCAAGAAGATGAGGTTGCTTTTGGGGAGATTTTGTGAGATTGGATAAAACGAAGGTAATGGGAATACTAGGTTTCCTCAGGAAGGATAAATTCAGCATGCTTTGTTTTATAAACATGATTATGTTTATATGGGCTTCTGTTTATAAGCATTTAACAATATTCAACATCTATTTATAATCAAACCTCTTAGCAAGAATAGGAGGTTAAGAATAAGAGGAAACTTCCTCAATCTGATAAAGAGATCTACAAAACAATTTAGAATTAACATCATACTTAGCATGACATACATTGAATGCTTTCTTCTAAGATTCAGACCAAGGCAGCAATGTCTATTTTCATAGCTTCTATTCAAAACTGTACTAGAGATCCTAGCCAATACATAAGAAATAAAAGGCACATAGATCAGAAGAGAAAAAGTAAAGCTCCCTTTCTCTGCAGATGACATCACTGTTTACATAGAAAAGCCTAAGGTATCTATGAAACATCTACTATAACTAATAAGTGAATTTAGCAGATTGTAGAATATAAGATCAGAATGAAAGAATCAATTACATTTCTGTGTAATAACAAAAAATGAAAATTAAATCTAAAGAAATCACATTTACAATAGCTCCAAAAAATAAATACTAGTAAAAATTTAACAAAAGACATGTAATACCTTTATATAAAAAAGTATAAAACATTGCTACAGAAAGTAAAAAGACCTAAATTAATGGAGAGAGTTAATGTTTTCCTGGAGTGGGAGACTAAATAATGTAAGATAATTTTTTTCTCATATTATGCTATAATTCAATGCAATCCAAATCAAAATTCCACAAGATTTTTGTAAAAATGGAAATGTTATTTCTAAAATCTGTATGAAAGAGAAAAGGACCTAGAATAGCTAAGACAATTTTGAAGAAGAAAAACAAAATTAAAGGACTTACAATGCCTGATTCCAAACTTACTGTAAAGCTACAAAAATCAAAATATTCTGGCCCTGGCCAGTGTTCTCAGTGGTTAGAGCATTGGTCTGAGCACTGAAGGGTTGAAGGTTTGATTCCCAGTTAAAGGCATATAGCTGGCTTGCTTGCAGGTTGGATCCCTGGCCCAGGGTGGGGCTCATGCAGGAGGCAACCAATCTCTCTCTCTCTCTCTCTCTCTCTCTCTTTCATCATTTCCCTCCATCCCTCCACTCTCCCCCCTCCCCCCCAAAATATATATATATATAATGAATTGATTTTACAAAGTTGCCAAAGCAGTCTATGGGTAAAGTTAAGTGTTTTTGTTTTTTTTTCAACAAATAGTGCTGGGAAGTGAACATTTACTCATACTTCATACTATCCCCCAAATTAATACAAGCTGAGTCACAGATTAAACTATAAAATTGAAACTATAGTAGGTAAGAAAAGATTTATTATAGGAACTGAAAAAGTACTAAATATTGATAAATTAGATTTCATCACAAGTAACACCCCTGTTCATTGAACACACAGCATTTACAAAATGAAAAGATAAGCCATAGACTGGGAGAAGATATTAGCAATACATATCTCTGACAAAGACCTTGTATCGGAATGTATATAAAAATTCAAATCAATAATAAGAAGACAAACAACCCAATATAAAATGGGAAAGTGACTTTGACACATCACTAACGAAGATATTAGATAACTAATCAGCACATGAAAAGTTATCAACATCATTAATCAGGAAAATATAAATTAAAATTACAGTGTGATACCACTACATACTCCCAAGAAGGGTTGACATTAAAGAGATGCCTTAGCCAGTTTGGCTCAGTGGATAGAGCATTGGCCTGTGGATTGAAGGGTCCTGGATTGAATTCCAGTCAAGGGCACATGCCCGGGTTTTGGGCTCGATCCCCAGTAGGGGGTATGCAGGAAGCAGCAAATCAATGATTCTTTCTCATTGGTGTTTCTATTTCTCCCTCTCCCTACTTCTCTAAAATCAATAAAAAATACATAAAATAAATTTTTAAAAAGACTAACACCAAGTGTTAGCCAGGATTTGGAACAATGAGGACTCCTATACATTGATGGTGGGGGTGTAAAATCTCTCAACCACTTTGGAAAACTCTGACCTAGCAATTCCACTGATAAATATTTATCCAGGAGAAATGACTATATACTCATACACAGTCTTGTATAAGAATGTCCATAGCTATTTTATTCACGAAAGCCCCAAATTGGATAAAATCTCAAGTGTTTATCAGCAGAAGAGTAAATAAACTTTGTATAGTCATACAATGGAATACTACTCAGCAATATAAAAGGAACAAACTACCGATACATACAACAACACAGATCGATTTCAAAGACATTCCACTGAAAGATGCCAGATACAAAAAAGTAAATGCTGTGTGATCTCATTTATATGAAGTTTTATAATAGGTAAAATGAATATTTGTGAGAGAAATCAAAATAGTGGTTGTCCCTGCGGGTGAAGGAGGAGAAATTGTCTGGGAAAAGGCATGAGGACACTTTTAAAATTCTTTTTTTTTAATTGTAATAAAATATACATAACCTAAAAATTACCATTTTGACCATTTTTAAGTGTACAATTCTTGGGCATTAAGTGCTTTCACGTTGTTCTGCAACCCACCACCATCCATCCCCAGAACTTTTCATCTTCCCAAACTGAAACTTTGTACCATCAAACCCTAAATCCCCATTTCCTTCTCTCCCCAGCCCCTGGCAGCCACCCTTCTACTTTCTGTGAATTTGACTACTCTGGGTATGAGGAAACTTTCTGGAGTAATGAAAATAGTCTATATTTTGGTAGGGATGTGTGTATTACATGGGAGTATATAATTGTCAAAACAGATCAAATTATACATTTAAGATCTGCACATTTCACTGTATGTAAATTATAAGCAATAAAAAGCCCACAGTAAGGCAATTGGCTGGTTTTCAACTGCCTCACAGCCTGGGGAACAGAGGACCAGATAAACCACCCTGTCCTCACTGCCTTCCTGCAGCCCTTAATGAGGGCAGAGTGTCTTTGCTGGGGAAATGTGACTTGCCTCTCTCTGTCTGGCCACTAGAGCAGTCACCCTGCTCTGCTTCTTCCTCCTACTGCATTGAGGAGATAGTGACAGCGAGTAGGGACAGTTAAGTTTGGAGTGTCAAGACAGCTCAGGTCACAGAGAGCTTTGTATGCTATGTTCAGGGACTAATATTTTATCTTATGTGGTGGTTGGAGGGAGCCATGAGGAGATGTTTTAAGAGGTCACAAGTTTTCAGATAAGCAGGGCAAGTTCTTTTTTGATCACTTTGATCTGCTCTTGGTCTGCAACTCCCATGTAATACACACCTCTTACCAACAATGATTACATCTGCCAGTGCACCTGTCACTGGACTAGTTATAAGTTTCCCTTAAACTGGAGGCCCCTAACTCTGTGTCTTAGTCAGTTTAGGCTGCTACAACAAAGTACCATCGACTAGGGGGCTTATAAACAAAAGAAATTTATTTCTTACAGTTCTGGAGGCTGGAAGCCCAAGGTCAGGGTGCCAGTGTGGTCAGGCTCTGGAGAGGACCCACTTTTGGCTTGCAGACCACTGTTCTGCTTCTTTAAAGATGATTGGTATAGAATCGCAAAAGATGATAATTCCCCTGACAAGAAAAGCATTACAAGCTTTTTAACAACTGGCAACACGAAAAAAAAAAAAAAGGGGGGGAAGAAAGAAAAAAGAACTAAACAACCGTGTCCCATAGGCAGGAATGGCTCAGTCATCTGTAGAAAGAGTAAACTGCATTTTAAAAGCATTTGTTAAATACAATGAATAATTTGTATATGTGTCTTTGTCATGCTCATAATAGTAGATGATCTGAAGATTTGAGTAGGCTAGCCAGAAGCTCTGAATAATGCCGGGTGTCCCTCCCTATGGAGATGCTCAAGGAAATAGTGAGATAGTGGATGGATGCCCTCAGTGAAATGCAAAGCAATGGATGAAACACTAGCATTGGTCCAATTTCATGCAAAGTGAGTACCTTAGTAGATGCTTTACAGGCATTATTTCACTTAGCTTTCACCACAAGCAGTAGAAGTGGGTGTTGTAATTCTTATTTTTAGGTGAGTTTTGGAGTTTGAGACTTACACTCATACAACTACTAAGTAGCTCCACAGGGTTTGCACCCCGGTCTCTTAGACTCCAAAGTCCATGTTCTTCCTGCTGTTTCCATGGTGCCTTCACATTTGTTCCTTCATCCAATGTATATTTGTTGGATGCTAGAGGCACAACCTATAGTCTGTGCAGGACTGGAGGCTGATTTACAGTGAGGTAAAGCCCTCAGCAAACAGGCTGGGAATGTGGAGTTCAACCTTGTATTTCCAGTGAGTGGAATGTGTAGAATCAGTATCGTCATCCGCAGCCTTTCTCTCAGGACCTCTTCGCTGGTTGTCCTGGGGAGCCCTGGATCTGCATGTCAAATGCTCACTACATCCCTGCAAAAGTTGAATCCTCAGGTCCCTTGTTTCTGTGACTGCTCCCATCACTCTCCCAGCCAACCAGAACCCTGTTTGGCTCCTCCCTCTTCCAGCCTCAGGTATAGTTAGTCCCCTAGCTGGCCTCCATTCTCCTTCACTAATGCCTCTCATCTGTATAGGTGGACAAACGCAATAGGCTCTGAGAGCTAAGCTGTCTTTTCATTCAAGTGTGTTCTTCCTCCCTTATAGCAGCATTTCCTCTCTTCAGTGAAAATTCGGTATCACCTTTCAGTAGTGTTTCCCTCTTACCTGTACTTAAAGAGTGCAAAGGTGGGAGCTAGGGGGTGGAGACGAGAAAATGTGCAAATTGAAACTTTCAACTTGACCCTTCAAGTTTACTGATGATTTCAGGGTTCAAATATGGGAGCAAAGCTTTTCCCATCTCACCTTGATCTGCCATAAGCTTCGCAGGACTCCATTCATCTTGCTGACTTGCTCTGGGCTGAGAAGAGTTTCAGGTGAGTTAGCATCAGCCTCTTCAAGCTCTGAGACCACTAGGCCTCACTCAAAATCAGTGGGACTGGAGGCCCCTTTCGTGCCATTTGATAAAAGGTTGGCCCAGATGAAAGATTTATTGCCCACATTCAGAACTGGTATTTGTCTTTGACACCTTAACTGTATTTGGAGAGAAGTTGTGAGCCCTTTCTCTTCCTAAGCCCTCATAGAAAAAAGTCTCATATCTTGTACCACCAAGTCTTGAGCTAGCAGGGGTGCCAGTCTTTGCATCCCTCCTGACTGAAGCAGTGAGTGCTGTTCAGCAACTTAGGTGCTGAGGAAAGAAAATAGGATCCCATGATTTCCTTCTCTTCCCCTTGCCTTTTCATAATTAAAACCTCACCTTCTCAGATTGTAGGATTACACCATGTACTTTCTGGGAGAGGGGAGTTGGTCATTTTTAATTAGTTACAGGTAAATGGCTTAGAGAAATAGAATGTCATGTCTGGTTTTGAAGGTATTTTTAAGAGGCTTTCATTTTTTCCCCTTTGTAACTGAGCGTGTGTGAGCCTCTTTACTTTGGACTCACTTTTTAGAAGCTCTGCTCCCTTCTGAGTCCTAGGATTGCATTTTAGTTTCTGTCTGCAGTCAACATCTTAAAAACGATAACAAGTCCAGTTTCTGCCATGGGTGTGGGGTTGGCAAGAGGGCCCCAAAAGCAGAAAGTAGTTCTTGAAAAAGGGAGGCCCATCCAGGGTTTCCTGGTTGGAGTCCTTCTGTGGAAACTCTGGCTCCACTCTCTCTACACGTGTTGGAGGACAATTTATGGCAGTCAGTAAGGCAGCCAGGAAAAGATTCCATTTTCTCTCTCTCTCGTGCATGATCACTTGGATTAACTGAAGACTACTTTTTCCTTTTGGCCATACCTGAACACATGAGAAAAACCAAACACATGAAAAAAAATCAGTGACCATGTCAGCAAAGAAAGACAGCCTTCAGGTGGCAGATTTGCAGGCTGCCCTGTTCCAGGCTCCGTGTCCATAGGTACTGACCATGTGGCAGCTGTCAGGCTGTTCCCCAACATGGGGCAACCTAAAGGGTAGGGTTTTGGCCTTGGGATCAGACTCTTCTCTGAGCTGGAGTGCAGGCATAGTTGGAGTGGGACTGGAGGGTGCCATGTGGTTCTTTAATGTGTGTACATTATGATTCCACTTTGGAATTAATGCTCAACACCAAACCAACTCAGAAAGCACCAGCAGAGCAGGCTCCAGGATACACCTCTTTGTAGCATACATTCCACGAGTTCTTTGAATATTAAGCAAAAGTTCATAAGAGTTTGTGTAACATATCACTGTCCTTTTCCATAGGGCAAGGGAGAGAAATGGTTCTCTCAGAAGGCATATTCATCTGATCAAATACAATGGCATTTATCCAGAGGTCATTGTCTCATAAGTTGAACCATCTGGCACACCACTGAGAGCCAGAAGTCAGAGTTTTCAGTACCTAAAAACTCATATTATGTAATATAGGCTCTGAGCTTCATGAGTCGTGGGCTAGACCCATACACCCTTGGTCAGAGCTTATTTTACTCATGTTGCAAGCATAATTTTATTTTGTTTTAAGTTTAATTGGTTTGGAAAATGAAAAGAGGACAAGGGAAGGAGAGAAGACAAAAAAAAGACAGGTAGGCATTATCTGTCAGAATATGCACTCCATGGGGGCAAAGCCTTGGTCTGTTTTGTTCACTGTCAAAGTTTCAGTACCTAAAATAGTTCTGGGCATAATAACTATTTGCTTAATTAATTAATGACAACAATGGTAAGCACAGGCTTTTAGGGAATAGCAGGAAGAGAAGGAGAAGGAGAAGGGGGAAAAGAAGCAAAAGGAGGAGGAGTAAGAAGAGAGAAGGAGGGAGGGAGGGAGGGAGGGAGGGAGGGAGGGAGGGAGGGAGGGAGGGAAGGAAGGAAGAAGAGAGGGGAGGAGGGAGGAAGGGAATAGAGGAAGGAACCTCACAAAGCACACTCACTGGTCTAAGATCAGTTTAAGGCAGCATCAAACAATACTTAGAAAGTTCTTGAGAATATCATTGTCTTATAGCTTTGATGATGATGATGATATGATGGCTGTTTATCCTGATAACCCTAAATCATTAAGGCATCAAAATAAATAGAAATTAAAATACACAGGAAAAAATTCAACACATCTGAAAAATATTTTTCAAAAATACAATTGTAATTGTTTTCAATTTTTCTAAATTTTAAATTTCTATATTCACAAATGTAGAATACAATTTACCCCAATGATAGCAGATTAACAAAGTTAATAGAAAAGTTATTATATTACAAAGGCACACAGCATATTTCTGCTATTGTCCACTTGCACAGCTAAAAGGATCACATCTTCTGACATCCACACACCCTGGTATTTTATGATCCATATGTATAATATGTTGATACAGTTCAACATAATATGGCTGACCTCTGAGAGAGGTGAACAGCATTGTGTTCCACATGGGACTGAAGATTTCTCTGAACTTTGCATGTACAGAGAAACTTCCTGATTTTTTTTTTTTTAAACCA
Source organism: Plecotus auritus (assembly GCF_963455305.1). Taxonomy (NCBI): domain Eukaryota; kingdom Metazoa; phylum Chordata; class Mammalia; order Chiroptera; family Vespertilionidae; genus Plecotus; species Plecotus auritus. The sequence continues at coordinate 137,319,602 of NC_137774.1, forward strand.
GAGCGGGGGAAATCATGTGGTTTCAAAGGCCAGAGTCTTAAAAATGGGAGAATCTACCCCAAGTTAAACCACAGGTTTGGCTGGTTTTATGATTGCTTTGGGCTTTGCTTGCTGAAAACTGTTGAGATATTTTGCTTTCTCTGAAAAATGCTGAGATATTTCAAAGGAATTTTGAGGTATATTTTTTAATGTTAAAAAAAATTCTATGAATGACTTTGAACTTCTGGGAAGAGTAAATGGAAATTGAAAACTAAGAAAAACCAGGATCCTTCATAGAACACAAAAGGGCAAATACCACATGTATGTGTATTGTCCTCTGTTTAAAAACAAGTCTCTCTGGTGATGCTCTCTCTTGGAGAGTCAACCAACAGTTTGGTGTCTCATAGAGTCATGGGGGAAGTGAGGGAAAAAACAGTATTAAAAATTTCCTAAATAGCTAATCTCTTCTTAACTCTTTTCTTAATGGAATTATGTTGGCATCTTCAAATCTGCCAGGGTAAGAATAGAAATTAAAAATGCTACAAATTAGGGCTTAACTTATTGTTTGTCCATTATTTAGACTTAAGACTGTGATAGAAATGTTAATAATGCAAATTAAACTTCAAAGTGTGTTGTGTCTGTAGCTATTGCATTGTGAATAGTTCAAAGCAAAATATTGGAAAGCCACCATCTAATTCAGCAAAAAGTTCCAACACATCTTTCATGTTTTACTTACATTTATTTATTTATTTATTCTTTTTTTTTTAAATAAATCTTTATTGTTCAGATTATTACAGGTGTTCCTCTTTTTTTCCCCCTAGCTCCCCTCCACCTGATTCCCCACCCCACCCCATGCCCTTACCCCCCACCACTGTCTTCATCCATAGGTGTAAGCTTTACTTACATTTATTTATTATTTATTTACTAGAGGCCCGGTGCACGAAATTCATGCATGGGGGGGGGGGGGGGGGGAGATGTCCCTTGGCCCAGCCTGCACCCTCTCCAATCTGGGACCCCTCAAGGGATGTCCGATCGGACATCCCTCTCACAATCCAGGACTCCTGGCTCCCAACTGCTCGCCTGCCTGCCTTCCTGATTGCCCCTAACCACTTCTGCCTGCCAGCCTGATCACCCCCTAACCACTCCTCTGACAGCCTGTTTGCCCCTAACTGCTCTCCCCTGCAGGCCTGGGTCCCCCCCAACTGCCCTCCCCTGCAGGCCTGGTCCCTCCCAACTGCCCTTCCCTGCTGGCCTAATCACCCACAACTGCCCTCCCTTGCAGGCCTGTTCCCTCCCAACTGCGCTCCCCTGCTGGCCATCTTGTAGTGGCCTTCTTGTGTCCACATGGGGGCAGCCATCTTTGACCACACGGGGGCAGCCATCTTGTGTGTTGGAGTGATGGTCAATTTGCATATTACTTTTATTAGATAGGATTTTTATTGATTTCTGAGAGAGGAAGAGAAAGGGAGAGATAGAAACATCAATGATGAGACAGAATCATTGATAGGCTGCCTCCTGCATGCCCCCCAGGCGTGTGCACTGACAGGGAATCAAACCACGACCTCCTGGTTCATAGGTCGACGCTCAACCACTGAACCACATGGGCCAGGCTTTCATGTTTTACTTTCATCATACTCAACATACATGAATATATGGCCCAACATTCACGAAGGACCTATTATTATTTGTTCATTGCAAGCAATTGACAAATTGGTTATTACCATACATTGATAACAGATTTAATAAAAGTTCAGCAAAACCAAAAAGCTCTGTGAAAATAAAGTGGTTTTATGAGACTTAGAGAATAAGATTGTATATTTTATTCTTCTTAAATTGTATGCTACATATCCTTTATACCAGCAGAATTTAGAATAAACTTAAGTACATTTCCACACGCATTTTTTCTGGAGACCTGGCTGTAAACCATTGACCAGCATACATTGGGTTTGGGACATCATACTCTTCTCTCACTGGCCCTCCAGAAATCCAGTGAAAGGAGAGCAGGCTTCTCACAAAGGGAGCTCCAAGTCTGCCCGGCATGGCCTGAGTGTCTTTGTAGAATAAGAATATTAAAGTATTTGCAATGCATATAGAAGCCCAGGATAGGGGAGAGACCCCAACAAATGCAGGACTAATTGCAGTGAAGGCTTGCCTCCTAACCCCACACCGTACCTTTGCATATTCCCTATCCCCCAGATTATTCCTTTGTGCTTTTAATTCAAGTCACATGTGTAACTTGAGAACCTATAAATTACAAAATGTCTTTCAAACAATGTTAGTATGTAAATATAAAATATAACATTAAATTCCCATCATTAATATTGAAGAGTAAGTCAATATTTGATAAAAATTGCCTCAGGGGAATGTGCCTTTCTGCCTGATTTTATGCCTCGCAGACTTATTCAATTATTATTTAATTACCCAGTTAAATGTCATGGCTTACAAAGCAGGGATTATATTCATAATAACATGAGGTTTGTTTTAAACCAGCCCATACATTAGATAGAGCTGATTTTCTTTTACTGTCTCACAGAGCACAGAATTGACATTATTCTTCTGCACCTGGTTTTGAATGAACTGATTCTATTTAAGCTTCCCCCTCCTCCCTTTTCAAAAATCATCTTCCTATATTTGTTATATTTTTCCACTCTTTTAGCTGTTCTCCACCCCACCTTTTCCCCAGCCCCCGGGGTCTTAATTCTATAGTAAATCAAATACCTTAACAAAGGATTGTGCCCGAAACACAGGAACACAAAATAGATGCCAGGTCACAGAGAACAATCTACTTTCAAAAGAAGGGGGTGCACCACGCAGAGCAGTTTCTGAGCCAACACCTTCTGACTGGTTTGCTGGTTAATGCTTCTCTCTACAGTTGCTATAGCAACCGTTCTACCCGAAGGATTTGTTGGCACCTAGATGGACTTTATTTCTCTGACATTTGAAGAGGAGAGTGAAGACAAAGTCTAATGAGAGGACTGAGTGACATTAAATGGCTCCCCTTTCAGCTTGACCATATTTGGGGGTGTTTTGAGCATGGCCTTTTGTCAGCCTGAGAGTGGTGAGCTGCTCTCTGGAGAGGAGGAGGAGAGAAGGGGGAGAGGGAATGGACCCTGGAGGGCTGGGGAGAAGGCTGGAGGAACAGCTGAAACGTGGTGGGCCACGCAGGCCTTTTGTTCTCCACCATCTGTGTGCTGAGGTTTTGGGAGTGGAGCCAAAGAAACGTTACCTGTATTGTGCCTCCCAGAGCTGGGGCGCGGCCGCCAGCCCTGCCTCAGACACCAGGCCCTTCCATACAATGATAGGGCCGTAATAGCCTGGCAAATAAATGATTTGAACATTTGGCTTTATGAATATTGAGCAAAATTCTTCAAATAAATTATGAAAATGACTAAGCGAACAGACATCTGAATACCATTGCAAGCCTAGGGCCACTGATTTGTAATGCTAAGTGTAATCATAGTTGTCTAAATGAGGAACGCTTTTCAAAATAACTGGTGAGCTCCTAAACCTGGACACTGTGAAAGGGCTGATTCTGAGTGCTCCTGAGGAACACCAGTGCCTAGGACGTCACTCTGAAAGTGTATTTGATCAAATGGAAGCAATAATATGCCACTGAAGGAAAAAAAAGGTTACAAAGGAATGTGTATGGGCTAATTCCATTTCTAAGAGCTTATATACATTAAAAAGCTGTTGAGATATAATAAAATATTGATGGTTGTTATCTCCATGCAGTAGAATTATAGGTACTTTTATTATCTTTATTATGCTTACTTCGATTTTCTGGCTTTTCAACAACGAATATGTTCTCCTGCTTACTAAAACAAAGAAAATGGACTCTTTTTACATTTCTGTCCATTAATCACTTATGTAATTCTTACCCCAGTTATTTTAGAAGGAGAAGTCTAGCCAGACGCCCCAGCCTCGTGTGTCCTGATAGGCTCACATCCACACTGGGAATTAATGGGATGCAGATGTGCAGGTTCCCTCGCAGGCGCAGGCGGGGAGGTGGCGGCAGACTCTGCACTGCCCAGGCTCGGCTCTGAGAGCTGCAGTTCAGGGACTTCCCTGTTTTCTGGGGGAACTGAGTTGCTAGAAGCAGTGACTCGGGAAGTCAGGGGCAGGGAGAAATGGAGGTGTTTCCACAAACAGGGCAGAGAACGATATAAACATAGTGTGATTATAAAATAAGAAAACTGGGTTTATAGCTGGCTTGTAGAAAACAGCCTCTGTGTTTTATAGTCACACCTCATATGGTACAGAAAGAGTTGATTGAAACCCTGCAGGGTCCCAGCTCTAGTGCAAACTCCAGGTGATTGACCGATGTCAGTAACCACCTGTGCTGAGGTGGGAGGGCTGTGACGGAAGAGGGCAGGCATCCTCTGTAATTTTCCGGGCTCCTGGGGATGCCTACAGCAAGAGGAAGGGAGATAGTTCTCAGGTAGTCTTTCTGCCCCAAGGCGAGGCCCTGCAGGGTTTCAGTCAGCTCTTTCCGTACCATATTAGGCGGGACTATAAAATAGAGAGGCTGTTTTCTTATTTTATAATCACACTATATTTATATTGTTCTCTGCCCTGTTTTGGAAACACCTCCCATTTCTCCTTGCCAGGCTGACCCTACTTCCGAAGATTACAGCCTAATCCTAACAACTGAGACCAACCCCAAAGAGCCGAGCCTAGCCTCAAAGAGCCGATCCTACTCCCAAAGAGCCAAGCCTACCCTCAAAGAGCGGAACCTAGTCCTGAAGGGCTGACCCTAGTTCCAAAGGGCAGAGTTAGCCCCAAAGAGCCGAGCCTAGTCCTGAAGGGGAAGCCCCGTCCAAAAGAGCAGAGCCTAGTCCCAAAGGCAGAATGGAGTTAGTCACACTACTTCTTGCAGTGGACGGTGCCCCAGGTGCCCGCATCCTTTCTCGGTGTGTAGAGCCACAGCACTGTAGCCTCGGGCTCCTGGTATCCTTGCACTTCCCTTCCAGTTTCTCTGCCCAACCAGAATTGTTGGCCTCTCTCAGCCTCCCCACAGGATGGCTAGTGTTTGCAGGAACATCCCTGCCACCTGGAGTCACCTCTCTGTATCTTTCCTTTGTTTCATTGTGGGTCACAGCAGGCACCACAATTTTCTCCCTTTCTGTTAATAAAAACTAAGCAATCAATTTCCTTCCCCTCCATTACACCTAATTCCCTCTGTAACTCAATTATTATTGCAACTCTGGCAAGTGCTTTGGGAGGCAGATGGCAGGAAAGACACGTTGCCAAAATAAAGGGCATTGTTTATAGAGTAACATTGTGTACATAGAGGTGATGACACTCCTTCCAAGGATAGATTATTGTTTCTAAAATCAAATTCATGTAACTCTATTAATGTAAAGTTTATGCGAGTGCTGCCAAGGTTAACATAAGCACATGCAACACAGCAGAGCAACTACTAAAAATACTTGATGCATATTATATTCCTGATTTAGGGGTTGTAGAAAGTTAGGATAATCCTATTGTACGACTTTTATTCGGACAACAATAAATATAATGGATGCACTGATTTTTGTGTGTTTTGATATTTTTAAATATCTGACTTGTAAAGGTGTTCTAGATTCTGTGTATTGTATTTGTCACAATAGAAAGCAAGCCTGGTAAGTTAAAAGTATAGCCCTTTATAATGATACTGAAGAAAATTCAATGTGGTCAGGAATGGCGGAAAGGTCCCTGCAGCGCTATTATGTGTCCGGTTGAAGTTAGAGCTGGAGTGTGTGGTGGCCTGTGTGCAGAATGAGTGACTTCTGATTCTGATGCTCGCCCTCCCCAAAGGCCACTGTGCCTCTGAGGGGCCTGAAAGCCTACACAACATTGGAGGAACTCCTGGGGGGTCACTCAGACCTCACCAGGACTAGCCTGCACCCTCTGAGCGATTGCTTGGGCTGAGCTGTGTCCCCTTTTCATCCTAGATGAAGACCCACACCACTTCCCTGGCACATCAACTTCCTTCCTCTCTCAGGGGCAGCTGCTGGGCTGCTAACCTGCCGGTGACTCCCTGGAATGAACTCAAATGTGGGTATCAGTTTCCCGTGTTTGGTCTGCGGGCTGTGGGGAGGAAGTGGACCTCCTGGATGAGGGATGAGAGGAGCAATGGGCTTGGGGAGCTGCCGGTGGGGGGTGGGGGTGGGGAGGGGAGAGCTCAGATGATAATCTCCTGGTATCAGTGTAGGTAATGCATTAGCCACCACATGCTATCTGACTGTCAGGTGCACAGAGGATGTGGTGGCATTCCGTTTCTCCTGTGAGAGATGCTCGGGCTGCAGAATGACGAGCAGAGTGGCGCTGCATCCGGCCCCACAGGATACCAACCCCCGACCCCCTCCTAGATGACAGCTGGACTCTGGGTAGCAAGTTCATGGGCTTTTTACCCAAGAATTCTAGTAAATAAATCTCAGCACAACTGAATAGACATGTTTGCTACAGGAAAAGCCACAAATTACAATTTTGCATCCCTCAGAGAAACCAGGGAAGAGGGTATACAGTCACATTCCATACGAACTAATAAGAGTAATTTTCATATGTTTAAATCATAATTTGGGAGAACCTACTGATAAAGTGGAACCCAGAAAGCAGCAAGGTAGGTAATTTTATCATCCATAATATGGGGTGGGAAGAAGCTAAATAAATTGGACACATCCATATGATAAACAAAAATCCTGCTCTTCGAGTCTATTTAAATGACATAGGAAGATATTCACAATCTAAAAGTAAGTTACAAAGAGGATTTAAATAGCTATTATACAGTATGAATCCAATTACGGATTCTCCTCAATTTATGATGGGATTACGTCCCAGTTAGCCCACTGTAAATAGAAAATCTCCTAAGTTGAAAATGCATTTAATACACCTAACCTAGCAAACATCAAAGCTTAGTCTAGCCTACCTTAAGCATGCTCAGAACTCTTACATTAGCCTACAGTTGGGCTAAATCATCTCGCTGCCACTGCCCAGCATCACTAGAGAGTATTGTAGAGCATATTGCTAGCCTGGGGGTGGGGGGGGGGGGAATAAAAATTTAAGATTTAAAATATGGTTTCTACTGAATGCCTATGGCTTTCACAGCACCTAAAAGTCAAAAAATCCTAAGTCAAACCACCAAGTCAGAGATCATATATTAGAGAGAGAAAGAGAGAGAGAGAGAGAGAGAGAGAGAGAGAGAGAGAGAGACAAAACCAAGATGACTGTGAGCGAGTTTCCACGTGTTGACAGAGGCTGACTGTGGAGTATGGGATTATGGTGTTTTTGTTTTCCTCTTGAAACATTGCTTAAGCTCCAATTTTGCTAAAATGACATGAGTTACTTAAGAGTCAGAAAACAAGTTTTTAATGCCATTAGGTCAGAGGAATTTTCTATTAACGTCTTTAGTGAAAAGTGGTGCGGGAACAAGGAAAGAATAATTAATTTATGCAGGTTTAATAACTCAGAACGTGGCCTCCTGTTTCAGGTGACGTGTGCCCGATGCAGAGTGAGCAGGCGTCCCGGAGCCTCCATCTATGGAGCTCTTCCCCTCACTCCGCTTGCTGTTATCAGATTCTCTGGCTCCGTTGGTGTCATTTCGCTTTTCTGGATACAGTCGAGTGTGTAACTGGATATTTTCCAAAGACTAACAACCTTTAGAACATCCTTTGTTTTTTTGTTTTTGTTTTTGTTTTTTTAAATATATTTTTTATTAATATTTTACAGAGAGGAAGGGAGAGGGATAGAGAGCTAGAAACATCGATGAGAGAGAAACATCGATCAGCTGCCTCCTGCACACCCCCCACTGGGGATATGCCCGCAACCAAGGTACATGCCCTTGACCGGAATCGAACCCGGGACCCTTCAGTCCGCAGGCCAACGCTCTATCCACTGAGCCAAACCGGTTTCGGCTAGAACATCCTTTGTTTATATAGTTCTTACTTGCAAGCTAGGCCATAACTTTAAAAAATGTAGTTTAAAATGCTGGCCCTTCAAGGTTGCCTGCAGTCCAGCCTTCCCTGAAATGTTTACTGCAGAGAACAACACTGAATTTGTGGTCACAGAGTTTTACCTCAAAATGTAATCTACAGACGCCACGATCCCCATCCTCTAACTGTGTCATGAAATTTGAGTGACTTAGGCCATTAATTACAATGTTCCCAATTGTCTCAAAGACTTTTGGTTGTAACACGGTCTTCTCAGTGTTACAGAGAAGAGACTGGCAAGAGTGTTGGCCACCAGAAGACCGTGGGCTCCCACAGTGTATCTGGTAGCACCTCAGGACATGAACTGGCCCATAAGCCTTCCCACAGAGGCTTGTTCATGCGGCAACTGTTTGAAACAAACCTGGCACTGTAGGCTCCCCCAGGCTCACTGACTTCACCTGCTAACCCCAAGCATCCAGGAAGCTAAATTGAGGATAGGGGTGATCATTCTAGAATCCTAACTACTCAGCAGGTAAGGCTTTACCAAATGTTTTTTTAAAATTAAGGCATATAACTACTCACAACAGTCCCCAGATGTGCATCACCTGAAGAATGGATAAATAAACTGTATATTCACACGATGGGATACTTGGTGTCAATGAGAATGAATGACCTACAACTTCATGCAGGACAATGGGTGAATCCCACAAACATGATGGTGAGCAGGAGAATCAGACACAAAGGAGCCCCGATGATTTAGTTTATAGTGTACTTACAAAGTGCAAAAACAACCAACACTGATCTATGGTGACAGAAATCAGGAAGGTGGTTATCTGTGAGGACGGGGAGCGGATAGGGGTTTCTGAGGTGTGACTAATGTCGTTTCTCCGGCTGGGGGCTGACTAGGACAAGAGCATTCAGTTTGTTAACAAAGTCATCAACCAGCATACTTGGGTGTGTGCACTTTCGCATACTTTATTTAAAAGTTACTTTAAACAATATGAAGACCAATGGAAACACTTAATATTCAGAAAGCAGAGGCTAGAACAGAGTAGGTGCAACAGACACTGCTTAATTCCTCCACGGGGCACTTGGCGGGCTCTGCAGGGGTTACCTGCAGCTCCTTGTGGGGGTATTCTGGATAATGGGGGGCCCTTTCTGCAGAAAAGCAGCAGCTTCCTGGCAGGCCCCTTTCCTCCCCAGCAGTGGGCAGGGTTTAGCAGCCTCATGTTCCCTCAAATGGGAGCTGGATGAGTACTTCCAGAAAGTGTGCCCAAGGGAGTGGGCAAACAGAGCAGGACACCCCCATATGCCCTGCAGAAGGCCAGCGCTGTCCGGGAAACAAGGCCCTCTGCGCTCCCTCTGGGGCTGTAGGGATTGTCTGCTGAGTAAGCACTAGCCCCTGCCACGGGTACCTTCCTTCTCCCTAATTTAAATTCCAGTTTTGCCACTTACAAGCTTTGTGGTCTTGAGAAAGGCATTCCTCCAGGTCTCTAGTTTCCTGATCTCTAAGACGGTGATAATAATAGGTGTGTTTGACACATAAGATGCTCAATCCCAAGATGCTCATACAATAGTATTTTTACTGCTATTACCACCCCCATCCCCTTTTTCCATCAGAAATTGATATTTAAACAGTCAAGTATTTGGAGAGCAGGCTGTTGGGAGGTCAGGGAAATTGGATGATCCAGCCTCTAAAACCTCTGCAGAATTATCCAGGGACTCCTCCCTCACAATCTCCAAGCACGGGGAATGGACTCAGACCTGCCAGTAGCTTCCTGGAGCATCTCCCTCACAGGTGTATTCATGGGGAACAATGCACAGTACCATGAGCTGCTCCAAGAGACAACCACGGGCATTGTCAGGGTGTTAAGAGGATAGATCTGAGCCCCCACATTTTCCTAGAACAGTTGAGAGATGATGCTCCATACAGCTAGATGCTATGTAAGTAAGCCAGCTGTACATCTGCCTGAGAGGGGGAACTGAGAGAGGCCTTTGCTAAGAAGAACCCTTGGAGCTGAATGCTGAGCCAGGCAGCCATGCCATGAGCTCACTGTCCTTGGCAACACTCAGACACAGGGCTCCCAGAGCAGCAGCTGCCAGTGAGCTCTGCAGGAGGCACCACCCATAGCATCTAGGTAAAGCCAGGAGGGTCAGGGTGGGCCCAACATGGGATGCTCAGCCTTACAGTTGAGATCCCCTCTTATTGTTTGCCTTGTGCTTCCTTTGGGCCTAAAGATGCCCAGAGCAGTACTCTACTGTTACTTGCGGGTGGTTCAAAGCTTGCATCCTATTATTTAATTACAAAGAAGAAAATTGTGAAACCAAAATCTCTTCTAATTTAATATGATATTAGGGTCCTTAGAAGGGCCTTCTCCTCTATTCAAAAGCTTAAACCATGGAGTGTTCACATTGGGAAGGAACTTCGAAGCTGGTTCAGCCTCGTCCTGTATGGATAACCATGGGAACCAGGGCTGGAAAGCTGTGTGGTTTTTGGTACCCCAGTCACAGGACGAAAAGCCCTGATTACCAGGCCAGTTTATACTCTAGTATCCCCCACTGCTTCCTTCTCACTTAGCAAACAAAATGCCTACAATTAAAACACTGATTTTAGGGAGCAAAAGTCTTCAGTGCAAGTGAAACCTCCGAGTGTAGTGGGCCATAGGAGAAACAGAGCTGGCTCGGCCACTCCCTCTCGGTCCCAGTTGGGGCATGTTATTTCACCTCTTGGTGCCTCCACTGGAAAGCAAATATGCCCTTGAACCATAGAGGAATAACTGGAGGATTAATAAGCTAATGCGGAGGGCGATGAACGCTGCTGCGTGGTGTGTGGCTTTGTAAGTGAGCTAAATCAACATCAGCAGGCACTGCAACCGCAGAACATGAACCCTGATGAGATAATTTCCTTCTTCGCCGAGAAGGCCCTCCAACCTAATGAAAAGCTATATATCCCTCTTGGAGACAGCGCAGTCCACAAAAATGCTATAGCACTTTTAAAATTTGTAATGACTCTGTACACATTTACTAAGAACATGCCTTCTCCACCCCCGCCCACACCCCTGTTCAGAACAGCCTGTCATATTTATTAAGCGCTATTTATGTGTCAGGCCCTGCCCTGAGATATTTACATGCATTATCTCATCTAATCCTTCCAACAGTCCTGTTAGAGAAGTAGTATTTTTATGGCTATGTACAAATAATACAATGGAGGGTCAGGAAGCATAAACAAATTCCCCAGGTCACTGAGCTGCTAAGGTGGCACCTGAAAGTGAGCCCAGGTTAAGCCTGACCTCCCATCCCTGACTCTCTACTTCCTGCCGTCCTCTTCCCGCTCAGGACTCTTAGTACAATGGAACCAGCCCCATCACATTCTATTCCTCGTCTTTGGGGTGACCTCCAGGCCAAAAGACTGAGGCCCAAGTCCAATGGCAGGCGTTTGCAAGTGGCCTCTGAGCTTTTATATTTTCAAAAAGCTGAATGGGAGGTCAGAAAAGAAGATAAATTCAAAAATAATAACAGAACAAAGGACATGGGAAGACAGTGCAAAGGGATAACTCAGGAGTTTTGAAATTTATGTCCTGTTTAAAGTCAATGTACTTCAAGCATAGTTTGTGGTATTAAAGTTGTAGGACATAAAATTCAATCACTCTTGTGGACAATTGGATGAAATGAACAGAAAACACAGCCTATTCCCTGAACAAACATTCCCCACATGGTGCGGTTCCTGTGGAAACAATAAAAATAATCCAATTTCGTTATGCAGGGTTCACCTTCCCCTGCCTGTAATTAGTGTTGCTACAGCAGGGGTGCGGGGGCAAACCGGATAAACTGCCAATACAGAACTGCATCTAGTCCTCAGTGAGTACTGAGTCTCTATTTTCAACTTCTGAATTCTATATCTTAAATAGATATTTATCCTCCCCAGTAAGGTCCCTCACAACTAGCCCTATGATTCTTTTTCCATCTTTATTCCATAGTCTACTATGTGAAATAGGTGCTCAAAATATATTGGTTGATTGATCTGACCTTTGTTTATTTGCTTATTGTTGTTAATTTGTAAGAGAACTCTGTTTGCCCAGGAGTAGTGGCTGAGGCACCTCCCTGCAGGTTTTACTAATAGCTGGCAGAGCGAGCCCTATGGTCACCAGTCCAGCATCCCACCATAGCCCATATAAAGGGACTGGGGGAGGGGCATGGATGCTTGACAGGAGCATTACTTCCCTTCCTTAATTTCAGTGGGGTGTGTGGAAGCCCCAAGAGCACTATTTGCAAAGACTTTGGAGCACCTACCACAAGGGGTGACTGGCATTTTATGTCTCAGATTGGACATTGACTTAGCCAATGGGCTGAAAGCCCTGTCCCTATACCATCATGAGAGGGATGGCAAAGTGGGCAGAAGGGGTACTGCTGGAGCTCTCTGCACTCCCCCTGTGTAGTTCCTGGGGCACCTGGACTTAACCTGCACTGTCCATTTCTCATCTACGAGGACTGTCTGCTCTCTAGATATTCTAGCAGCAAAAGGCTGCTGGTGTTGGGAGCTGGAGGAGATGGAAGAGGTCAACCTGGAGCTAGATCTTTCATTTCCTAGAGAGGCCTTGCAGGCTTCTGTTGAGCTCACTGTGAACTCTATGATAGAGCCAGCCTCTGGACACTGGCCCTAGAGAGATGACAAACCAGGGGCTCTGTTTCCACCCCAACTGGGATGTATTGCAATCCAATTCTGATGCTAACCACCCTGGGTTAGCACCAGATTCCACAGGTTGAAGAGCATGGTCTCCAACAAGACTGCCCTCACTTCGGATACCAGCTGTATGTGAGGTCCCCAAGCCACCTATAATTTTGATTGGCTGCAAATTCAGTGGTTCCCATAACCCTCTCAGGTTCAATAACTCTGTAGAATGATTCACAGGACTCAAAAAAGCACTGTAGTTATGACTATAGTTTAATTATAAAGGGCACACACAGGGTGAGGTCTGGGAGGGAATGGGGAGTTTCCTGTCCTCTCTGCGTGGCACCAGGACACACCACCCTTCCAGCACATCATGTATTCACCAGCCACAAAGCTCCCCTGAGCACTGGTGCCCACAGTTCTTCCTGGCCTTTCGTTGAACAGTCACGATTGATTAGATCATTGCCACAAGATGTAACTCACCTCCCCAGAAGTCAGGCTGGACAAAAGTTCCAATTTTCTAATCATGTGATTGGTCTTTCTGGTGACCAGCCTCCATCCTGATCTATCTAGGAACCCACCAGAGCAACCTCATTAGCATGTCAAAGATATTCCTATTGCTCAGGAAATTGTAAGGGTTTCTGAAGCTCTGGGCCAGGCACTAAGGGCAAATTTCAGATATATTCCCCATTATACCTCACCAGTGATGGCTGGAGATACAACCAATCAACAGGAGATGATTGTGAGCCCACATAACTAATTAGCAAGGCATTTAAAAACTTTATCCATCTTTTCTGCCCTCAAACCAGACCCTGTAACAGAGAGGAGCTGGTGGTCTGTAGAGAAGACCTCACGCCTCTCCTCTCCAAGCCTCTTAAGCCACAAGACTCCTCGGGACTGAAGGGAAACAGCTCAGAATCAGATAGAGACTGAAATTTAAAATGAGCCAAACTAAATTTTAAGAGCTGAAAAGGACCTAAACGTTATGGGATTTTCCCAAAGATACCATTAAGTGATGAGAAAGTTGGGTTTGACAGCATGATTGAAAGCAGAGGCTAGAAACATAAAATTGTTTTATGTTTAAACCACACTGAGCTTAACACTCATTTATAGCCATTTATAGCCACTAGGATGGCGAATATGGAAAAGATGGAAAATATCAAGTGTTGGCAAGGATGTGGAGCCATCAAACCTCTCATAAGCTTCTGAGGAGTGTAAATTGCTGCAACCACTTTGGAAAAACGTTTGGCAGCACCTGTGAAAGCTAAATATAAGCATACCATAGGACCCAACCGTTCTCCCCAACAGAAAGTCAGTCCTGTTTGTGTATCAGAAGACATGCACTACAGTGTTCATAGCAACACTACCCATAATAACTTGAAACTGAAGATTACCCAAATGGCTGTTGTGGAATGTTCATAAATGGAATACTACCCAGCAAGAAGAATAACTAATCTAGAGCTACCTGCAACAATGTGGATGGATCTCACAGACATAACGTTGGAATAGAGGTCAGTCTTGGAAGATAGAGATAATGTCTCCGTTTGGAGTGGGGGGCAGGTTTCCTTGGTTCAAGATTCCTCCCCTGCACAACAGCCCACTGCACATGCAGGTAACCTGGCCTCCTCCTGTCACCCGTGGAAGTTGGAGATCAGGGAACTGACACAAGAAAATGCTGATCCCCTAGCTACAGCTATTTCTGTAAGTAACACCTTTTGTCTCTGATCCACGTCCTCTGCCAGCATCCATGAAACTGGCAAGCTAACTTGATAGCTTATAAGTAGGGTAAAGTCTCAGACTTTCCACAGTTCTTGACATCATATGCTCCCGTGGGCATGCACTGGAAAAATAATGCTTCTTACTCAATCTATAGATAATATTGTGGGGTGGGGGGAGAGGAGGAAGGGTATCTATGGAGTTGCAAAAACCCACTTATCAGCCTTTTTTTCCTCTGGCCCAGGTATACCCATGTACTTTCAATTTTCTCTGAACATCAATGCCTTAATGTTTTATAGTGTCTGTTGCTTTCATCAGATTGCCCCCAGGTGAGGCCTGAACAGCCCAACTAGATTCACCCACTGTCCCTTTCACACTGAGCTGCCAGGGCTGACAACATGGTTCACCGTGCTCACCACACTCTCAGATCTCCCCTCAGAGCCCCTCCCACCGCTGCGCTGCTGGGCATCCGATTGCTCTCTTCTGCACTAACGTTTTACAGTTTGTCTCTTTGTCACTTCAATTGACTGGCATCAGCCTCCTACTCTAATTTATCAAACTTAAGTGTTAATTAACCTTTTCTTTCACTGTACAAGCCTCTCTCTTTCCAGCTATCTTCAGAAAGGCTTGCTGGGTTCTCTTCCCAAGTAGATTTCTTATTATTTGGAATGACACTGGCTGTGCTTCTGTAGGCTTCCAATGAGCTCTCCCTTCCAGCTGATACCACGTCACTGCTGTCTCCCACTCAGCTTCCACATTCAGTCCCTCTTATTTCCTTGTGAGGTTGCCACAAGAACAAAGAGCCGCCATGATAGCTAGTGTGAAGCCACACCAATGGAAAGTAGTTAATGTTGCCCCCAAATCTCTGACCCCTATTTTGTTAATCCCTTTTTTCTACACCATTTCCCAACAGCAATGTTTTAGATTATGTTTAGGGTGTCTTACTGGTTACTGAGGTTCTTTTCCATATAATTTTTTCTGTTCCCACTATATGTTCTACTCTTGCATTTCCCACTATGCAAAAAAAGGTAACACTATCAGGATGGTGACTTAGTTTCCACTCAATCAAATGAGCAGTTAACCTAATTATACTTCATATGAACTGACCTAATGCTTCTAAAATAGTTTGGGATTGAACATATTTTTAGGCTGGGTCAGATAAACATAATTCTTTCCTTTAACAGCCTTTTCCAAAACAAGGTAAATATGCAATGTAATTTCTGAGTTTAAGACATGAGTTATATCCTGTAGATATAATTTTAAAAATTTCATGTATATAAAATTGTAAATCATATCGGACTTCCAGAAAAGGTATGACCCTTCCTCTTGCGTGCCATCTCAGTAGCATTGTACTTGTATTTATTACAAACCCCATGCATTTGAAATTCTCTCTTTAGGAAGTTAGCGTAATTAGCTGGTGGGCTTAGGAGACCTGGTTGCAGTGCACGGTGGGGCGCAGGCAAGCTGCGCTTGAGCTGAGCTCTGGAGTCCGCCGTCAGTGTGCTGGACTAATTTATACCCAAGGGGGAAAATTAAGTCTAGTTCTTGGTGGCTGGCCAGACTATTGCACAGGGTTAATTCTGTGGATGCAGATTGCAAAGCTGAAATATGCATAATGTGTTCTTCCTCTCCATGCTGTGTGGTATGGAAATTGTTTTCAGGACCTCTCACCTGCACATTTGTCTCAATTGCCCTTATCATGAGGCCTTTTAGTAAAAAGCTTGATCATGAAAACAAGTATAAATGACTATTGCACTTGAGGTCCAAATTAATAGATACTTATTTCTCCACTCAATTACATGTGTCAATATACTGTGTATCATGTTTCTCTGTAAGGTTCATCTTGAACCAAACTCGCCAGTAGTTAGCTTTCGCTATAACCTCACAGCACATCAGATCCCATGACAACATAGTGAATCTCCAACTAATCAAGCATCCCCTCCTGAAAGAAGGTGGAAGAATTTTCTTCTCTCATGCTTCTCCAAGCCTTTCTTGTGTCCAGGTTTCTGGTGTCCAACATCTCCTACCATAGTCTTATCTCTCCATATGCACTTGAGTCATAGGAAGATCCTGCAAGATGTCTTTTTTTTGGAAAGTCCTCTGGGTTCCCAGAGACTCCTTAAAGCCCTGCTCTGTAGATCTGAATTGTGAAGAAGCAGAGCCATATACACCAGCAAAATGTTATGATGCCCCTGTCTTGTGGGGACATCATATAGCAGCCCTGTGATTCCTTACTTGAATCTTTAGCTGGTTGGAACCTCTTACCTTATACTGATCCTTCTGCAACTCTGGACAACTATGGTGACTACTGAGACAGAGAGGAGAGCTGACAATGAAAACACCATCCCTGAGATATGCCCAGCCCACCTGTCATAAATTGGTAATAATAACAACAAAACAACAAATTGGCATATCTGAGTGGAACAAAGTGTTAACAATAACAAAGGAATTAGCTTATTCATTTATTAGGGCACATGTAATCCACCAAAAATATTCCTATTAAATGGGTCTAACTCATTTGAAAGAAAAATAAAAGCACAACCAAATGGTGATTTGATTGCTGTACATGATATGTTCTTGTAAAGTGTTTTCTGGAACAGGAAATAATGAGTAGTATTAAGTCAATGGATATGCTGTGAATAAGTATGAAAAATTGTGACTAGTTATGAGAAAGTATATCATTACGTGGGTGATCATATACGAGCAAGGGTTGCAGAGTGAGGGTTTCATTTTCCACCACTGGAGATATTGAGAAATAGCTGCTAACTAATTTAAATGCCAGGCCTCAGGAATTATATCCGGCCTGGAGTATATAGTCAATAACTATCTGTTGAATAAATCTAGAATGGGGAAACAAACAGATGTCATCAATTATGGTAACAAATTACAACTACTGGTCTCCTCAAGAACGAACTTCCTCACCAAACTTTTTGCCCTCCCCCAGGATTTTCACTGAGAAGGGGACAGCAAGGACGGCCTTCTCGCGGAGCTTCACACAATGGAGAAAAGAGGTAATGCCAAAGAGGTTTATTGAGGAGCAACAGTGGTAAGATTTGAACACAAGGAAGATCGAGGAGATCTTTCTTCATAACTAGAGCAGTTATCTGCACAATTAGAGCAGACAAGCGTATCATCCCAGGGTGGTGCCGATGGCAAGTCTTGTCTGCATCACTTTTAGGTAGAGAAAAAGGAGTTCGTGAACATACACTGACTCTTGTTATGGCAGGAAGGTGAACCTTGGCAAACTTTAGGCATCAACTTTTGTTTTTCAGCTTTGAATTCTACTGAAATCACACGTCAGCTTGACCTAAGGGCCACCAGTCCAAACCCTGTGGCTGTGGCATTCTTCTGTTATGTGGACCTATTCTAAGATGTGATTAGTGACTGTCTTGTGAGTTATAACTGGACACGTTGCATAGCCTTAGCCATTTTACTCAAATCTAGGTTAGGAGGCAAATGTGAATAAGCTAAGCCTATTATGAGATGACATCTTTCTGTTTACAAGTGTTAGTTATTTATTCATGATGATGTGTTTGCATAGTGATTCAGGTACACTTTCTAACCTCTTCTTATAGTGGCAGTTTATGTATGCAAGGTGGTTGGCTTGATTTAAGGGTGTTTTCTGTGGTCAGAATATGTAACTGGTTGGTTCCATATTTTCTCTCCTTATCTTGTCCTTCTTAGAACAATGTCTAAACCAACCCAAATCTTGGGCCAACAGAACTAATTGCTACCTTGTGTCTACCAAAAATTCCAGGTAATAATTAAATAGCCCTGTGAATTATATAGCCCCCAATTCTCAGTGGCTGAAGATAGGAGGAATAATTGTCACAGTTAATTCTTAATTTGATTTTAGTTTCAAGGGTCATCTCTTTCATCAGCTGAATCAAGAGCTAAAGTACTGAGCAGAGATGTGGCTCCCTCTGGTTCTCCTGCCCCTTTGATGCAGGGTCCACGAGCAGCAAACTGGAAGGGCTGGGATAGAGTGTCGGTAAAGCAAA
Organism: Plecotus auritus; assembly: GCF_963455305.1. Taxonomy (NCBI): domain Eukaryota; kingdom Metazoa; phylum Chordata; class Mammalia; order Chiroptera; family Vespertilionidae; genus Plecotus; species Plecotus auritus. Next base: position 137,337,874 of record NC_137774.1, read on the forward strand.
GAACTTGCATTTGAGAATTATTCAAACCTTGAATAATCCAGAGTTGATTTTTCATTTTAAGAACTCTGAGCAGAGATGCCCCATATCTTTCTTAAAAAGGATGCAGTTCTTAGGGGGTGTGGCATTCTACTTCTGTTCCCCATTATGGATCACAGATCAAAGCCTAGAGGGGCCAAGGCATGTGGCTGTTGAAGTGGCCTCAGGAGGGGCTGGCCAATTGGAGACATCACTTTCTGAAGAAGCAGACAGGCCTCAGCTCCTGTTGATGGCTTTCAGGCAGCAGTTGGAATTGCTGTAGCCAGATCTCCTACTTGTCAAGAGAAACTAGAAATCTTAACTTGTTGATCACATCAACTAATATTTAAATGCTGGCAAATAATTCAAAAAAATTTTGAATGTTCTCTGGGCCAAACAAAACACAAGTGCTGAACAGATTCAGCCATGGGCCATGAGCTCGCAACCTCCTCCTTAACATGTCCTTCTAATTTCTGCTGACACCCACATTTCACACTTTTTTTACTTTTCAAAGTCACTGTAATGTTGCTTTTAGTGTGAATAGAATGAAATCTATTGTTACCATGGTAGTCTTAGCATTTTTGATAACGAGGAGAGATGATCTATATTTAAACACTGTTAGCTAATATGGAATTCTATGAGTTAAAAATACTCATATAATTGATTTTTTTAAAGCAAGCTATTCTGTTTTCATCTTATCCAGCATAGACTCAGTCTGGGAAACATTTTGATTCAAAGTGAGAAACTTTATCTGAAAGCATTTTCCCTTTAATTTTAAACCCTATGTACTTCTAAAGGAAACACAATATATCCATTTCTGGCTCGTTTGCATTAAAATGTTTTATATAACCCTTTTGATGTCTAAGATGCTTTTGGAAGTCACTCAAAAAATGCTCTTATCCTTTTCCCCCTGTAGTCACATTTTTGACCAAAATTTTTCTGTAAATTCTACACAGAGAACAATGAATGATTCTTTTCCTAATTACCACTATCTCTATTTACTCCACCCCATATAAATGATGAAATAAAAAACTCATCAAGCATAGAATTCCCATTTACAATTGCTAGACATAGAGTCTATCCATTTTAAATATGACTGAGCTGAGGTCAAACCCTTAGATTCTTAAAATAACATGAACTTGGTCATGCAGCTCAAAGCTACTGCTTGCAGTTCCTCTGAATGCACACACAAAACTGTCTGGAAAGATGTGTCATATGGGAGAGGAATATATATTTATGAGATGATTCTTTATGCAGAGAGGACATGCATTGCTTTGCATTCACATTTAAGCAGACAGAATAGATCTTCTGTGAGAGATGGAGCTAACCCCACATTACTAAGAGCTGTCACTTAAAATACAATTTTGATTAATATCATTTGCAAATAGAACACTGACTCGGTTCCTTTCCTTCCAACAGGAAATGCAGATCTGTAGGGATACAGGCAGAGAACATATGTAAACTCTTGGGAATGGACAATGATGAAATGACCCAAAACATGATTATTCCTTGCTACTTCCTGAAATCTGTTCCTCAAATCCCCAAACTAACAGTTTTCTGAATTTATGGTTCACAAAAGTGTCCAAGGGTTTCAGACCACTCGCCCAGCTCCGCAGAAAGTGCGGAAGGGAGGGATTTCAAAGATGTGCACAAGTGGGTCAGCCAAAGTTCATTCCTTGAGATCTTCCAGATATTTATTAGGAGTCCATGGGAGGGGATGTTCATTCTGTAGATACAAGGATGGATTTTCCAAAACAAAAAGTGCAGGTACTTTTAAGTCTGTGGCTAGACTGAGATAAGCTTGTCTGTTGATGATGGGATTGTTCAAATGTAGCATGTCTAGTTTACCCAGAGGCCACCAAGCAGAAGAGGAAGGGCAGTGAGAGGCATGCCAGAAGTTTTAAATGGAAGGGACTTTTCCAGAGTGGAGAGGCAACAATCTGGTGAACCGAAGGGCTCTGTAAGGAGATACCTGACCACATGGAACTGAGCACTAACTAGGAGAGGAGAGTGAATCTGAACCCAATACACAGCCCTGCTGGTCCACTCTAGGGGGTCTTGTGAAATCAGCATGTGCACCATCATGCAATTATACTTGGTTCCTTTGGCTTTAATGGGGCCAGTCTGTTTATGAAGTCTCAGTCAAAAATTAGCAAATGTGCCTGGTTGGTGTGGCTTAATGGTTGAGTGTTGACCTATAAACCAGGTCAGGGATATGCCCGATCCCCCGTGTGGGTTGTGCAGGAGGCAGCTGGTCAAGGATTCTCTCTCATCAGTGATGTTTCTATCTCTCTCTCTCCCTCTCTCTTCCTCTCAGAATTTAATAAAAATATATGTTGTTGTTTTTTAATTAGCAAATGTTTGTTTGCTATTGTGTCTGTAAAGAACTATGCAGAGCACCAGGGCTCTGCAGGGCTGCCTGATGGTGTTGTTTCCTTCCACCACCTCGCCTGGTACATGTCTCTCCATACATAGAAAAAAAAAAAAAGAGCAAATGTGGACTCTTCTTTTATAGGCCCCCCATCCCAGTCAGTCAGAGGTGGTGTACACATTTCTTAGAGAAGAATTAAAATTGTTACAATAAAAAAAAAGAAGACAGATGTTTATCTTTTAAATTCATCCAATGGGATCTTTTTCCCTTCTTATTAAGTTGAGGTATAACCTGCCTACAGTAAGTACACTCATCTCAAGTACATGACTCGGCAGATTTTTACAAGTGTGTGTATGTATGTGTGTGTGTGTGTGTATATATATATATATATATGTAATCACCACCCAGACCAAGACATAACCATTCCCACAAACTCCAGAAGCTCCCCTGGCCCCTTCCCAGCCAACACCCACCCTCACCAACTCTCAAGAAGTAACTTCTAGATTAACTTCTAGCACCATAGACCTGTTTGCTTGTTCCTGAATTTCATATAGATGCAATCTTAGAGTATATACTCTTTTCTGTTGGCTCCTTTTAGTCAGTATAACATCTTTGAAATTTATCTGTGTTGTTTGGTAGAGCAGTAGTTCATTCTTTTTTTATTGTTGTGTTTATATATATTCCATTTCTAGATCATTTACCTTGCCATTGAAATGTTTTATTTACACAATTGATGTTTTGTGATATCTATCTATCTATCTATCTATCTATCTATCTATCTATCTATCTATCTATCTAATAAAGGCCTAAGCAACCGTTATGGCAGAATGACTAGAACAACTTGTCGCTATGAGGCGCACTGACCACGAGGGGGCAGATAGTCAACTCAGGAGCTGCCCCATGGTGGTCAGTGTGGTCCCACAGAGGGAGAACCACCTCTCAGCCAGAAGCCGGGCTCAAGGCTGGTGAGTGCAGCGATGGTGGCAGGAGCCTCTCCCGCCTCCGCTGCAGGCGGGTGGTAAAGAGCCAGGGGTCTCGGACTGCGAGAGGGTGCAGGCCGGGCTGAGGAACCTCCCCACCCCAGTGCATGATTTTGTGCACCGGATATATATATATATATATATATATATATATATATATATATATGACTATTTATCCATTCTATTGTTGATGATATTTGAGTTATTTCCAATTTCTGACTATTATGAATAAAGATTCTGTAGACAGTCTTGTGAATGTTTTGCTGGATGTAAATACTTATATCTCTTGGACATATGTCTAGGAAAACAATGTATGTTAGCATAAGTAGATATTGCCAAGTAGTTTCCAAAGTGATTGCACCATTTATACTCCCAGCAGCAATCTATGAGAGTTCCACTTGCTCACAGCCGTGCCAACACTTGGTTTTCATCTTCTAAAAATCTTAGTATTCAGACAGGTGTGCCATGGCATTTTATTGTGGTTTTAATTTGTATTATCCTGATGACTAATAATGTTGAACTCTTTTCCATGTGGTTATTTGCCCTTTGTCTATTCTCTTTTCTGTAGTGCCTGCTCAAGTCTCTCTCTATACATTTTTAAACTCCGTTATTTCTTTTCCTTATTGATTCATGGAAATTATATATTACAGATGTAGGTTCTTAATTTAATGAAGTCCAATTTTGCAGCTTTTTTGTGTGATTAATTTTTTTGTGCCCTGATTTTTAAAAATTGTTGCCTGTGCCAAGGCCATGAAGATACTCTCCTATGTTTCTTTTATGATATTTATTAATTTAGTTCACACTTAAGGCTATTAGTCATCCTGAATTAATATTTTAGTGTGATTTAGGGGTCAAGGTTAACTTTTTCATATAGGTATGTAATTGTTCCAACATGACTTATGAAAAAGATAATTCTTTCCTCATTGAATTGTGTCACTGTCATAAATCAAGTAACTATAAATTGTGGGTCTGTTTCTAGAAATACTTTTAGACAGAAATATTTGACGTGCAGTTTTTGACTTCCAAAGTAAGCTCTTGCAGCCCATACCAAAAACAATTATTTTAAAAGCCAACAATTTTTATTTGTCAGAGCCATATTTGGTCAAGAGAGGAAAAGCCCTGAGAGTGGAAAGGAAATTGGGCATTGTGTTAGTTTGCAATTGGAAAGAAGAAAGAGAGAGGCCCTGGCTAATGCCCCTATCCCTAGAGCCTTACATTGGACTGGGGGTGGCAGGAAAAAAGAGGGAAGAGAGTAGGGAGGGCGGTGCGCATGCACATGAAGACTGGGGGATTGGACCAGAACGCCTCACAGGGAGGAAAGAATTGGCATGAAGAGAGATCAGCACAAATTGCATGGGGGTTGGGTGTTTGTTTCTAGATGGCCATTCCCAGGGCTACAACCACCACCAGGCTGAAGCCACATGAGCAGTGCACAGTGTAAGGACTCTCCCCTGACTCACCCACATATTTATCACTTAACACATAGCGACATCCCAAACCCCAAGGTCTTCTGAGACTGACAGACATCCTCCACTATAAGGGCCCACCTGTGTAACAACAATATCCTTAAACAGCATCTGTGTGAGTTTTAATGCCATTAAGATGGGGACAATGGGAGAAGGCTCAGCTCTTTTACTTGGGTGGGACTAGACAATGGTGACACCCATCCCCATGAAACAGCATTTAGTTTCCTGGGTCTGAAGAAAAGAGTCAGCCTCATCATTAGGCATTTTCAAATAAAGGGGAGGAATACTATGTCATGTTATTGATACTCAGCAGTATCCTTGCTCTGCTAAGTGTATTCCCTGTGTCACAGAGCTAGAGGCCCAAAAACTACATTTCCCAGATTCCTTTGCCAGCAGAGTCTTATTCAGATGCAGCCAACAAAAGACTCTGGTGTGAGATTTCCATGGCAGAAGAGAATCAGCCATCATTGCTGCTCCTCTGGAAGCGGGAGGCAGACTTTTGGAAAGACATGGGTGAGGCTTGCAGTGACTTCCAGGTAAATGCCTGTGACTTGCCAGTTTTAGACCTGCTAGAGGCACTTTGTGCTTTCCTAAGAGCAGCAGAGGATCTCGGAAACTTTTGCTCCCTCAACCCTTATAATACTTTTGTAATCACATGACTCCTTCATTATATCCCTCTCTGCTAAAATACTTAGAATAACTTTCTGACTAAACCCTGACTGATTTAGGTCACCTTTTTAAAAATGTTTCTTTAAATATTAAGGTGATCCAATGCATTATTCAACTTACAACAATTAAATTTTAGACAAATGAGGAGTACAACACTTGCATAAATGGCTGTAAATTAGTTTTTCCCCTTGAATCATTTTGTTGGTGGCTATTTCTTCATCACACTCTATTTCATTTCACCTATTTCAGTACAGAATCAGCACTCAACAAATAATGATTGAACAGATCGATAAAAATTGAGGCAGCTAGATATAATAGAAAATATATGAAATGTGAAGGCAAAAGGCCTTAAATTTAAGTTTTGACTCTGTACGTACAAACTCTATGATCTTAGAAAAGTTATTAAATCGCTCTGAGCATCCTCGATGAGGTATAACAAAAACCTCTGCTTTGTCTGTTTCACAGGATTTAGTGAAATTAGTGAATGTACTGCCTTAAAATTGTAGTGTTTAACAAATGTTAGCTATTCTTAATAAACACCTCTCTTAGAAATGGTAGAATTTAAATTGTGGCATAGAACACCTCTATGAAGTGAATATCTTTCCAGGAACCTATACTAATAAAAGGGTAATATGCTAATTAGACCGGACCTCTTCTGGATTACCTTCTGGACAAAGCCATGGTGGCAGAGCAGAGGCAGAGACGGTTAGGAGCAATCAGGCTGGCAGGGGAGAGCAGTTAGGGGGAATCAGGCTGGCAGGGGAGAGCAGTTAGGAATCAGGCCAGCAGTGGAGAGTAGTTAGGGTGATCAGGCCGGCAGGGGAGAGCAGTTAAGGTGATCAGGCCAGCAGGGGAGAGCAGTTAGGGCAGCCGTGGGCAAACTACAGCCCACAGGCCAGATCCGGCCCGTTCGGCTGTTCTATCCGGCCCGCGGAGCCGAAAGAGCGGAGGGTTCTCTTGCTCTCCCCTCCGCTCCTTCACCAGCAGCAGTGTTAACATGGCAACGTCGGGAAACACGGCCCCAGCTCCTTCTTCTGAGTGGGCAGATTTATATCCGCCCATTCAGTAGAAGGAACAACCTCTCAATCTTCCAGAGGCTCCTTGTAATGCCCGCGGACATGTCCCCCGACATCACCCTGGGAATGCGTAGACATGTTATCGTGGTGATGTAGGGAGACACGCCCCTGGAGAGCACAGTATCAGAGCATTAGCTAAAAAGGAGACCAACAACACTGTTCCCACTGAAGTTGATGTTTTAAAGACCAAAAACCTTTCAACCCAGTCTACATTGCCATCTACATCTACGTCCCGGGCATAATTTGGAAGTTGCACTAAAGAAAATGTTTAATTTACTGTTTACACATTTTGTTCTTTTCTATTTGTTTTAGTTTTAAATTATTTTATTATATTTAAGTTTAATTTGAAAGGCTTTTGTACCTTTCCTTTGTTAGGCAATTTTATTTTGCCTTTGCCATCTTCAATATAAGGTATGTTATTGTGCTATGATTCCTCCATTTTTTGAAGTTTCAAATTATAATAATTAGTGTTTACATTCTTCTTGTTAAAATGTTTGAAATGAATAAAACTATTGAAATAAAAAAAAAAGACCGTACCCTTTTATGTAATGATGTTTACTTTGAATTTATATTAGTTCACACAAACACTCCATCCATGCTTTTGTTCCGGCCCTCCGGTCCAGTTTAAGAACGCATTGTGGCCCACGAGTCAAAAAGTTTGCCCACCCCTGAGTTAGGGGGATCAGCCCAGCAGGGGAGAGCAGTTAGGGGGATCAGGCTGGCAGGGGAGAGCAGTTAGGGGGATCAGGCCAGCAGGGGAGAGCAGTTAGGGATCACGCCAGCAGGGGAGAGCAGTTAGAGCAATCAGGCCAGCAGGGGAGAGCAGTTAGGGGCATCAGGCTGGCAGGGGAGAGCAATTAGGGATCAGGCAAGCAGGGAGAACAGTTAGGGTGATCAGGCCAGCAGGTGAGAGCAGTTAGGGGGATCAGGCTGGCAGGGGAGAGCAGTTAGGGGGATCAGGCCAGCAGGGGAAAGCAGTTAGGGATCAGGCCAGCAGGGGAGAGCAGTTAGGGGCATCAGGCTGGCAGGGGAGAGCAATTAGGGATCAGGCAAGCAGGAAGAACAGTTAGGGTGATCAGGCCAGCAGGTGAGAGCAGTTAGGGGGATCAGGCTGGCAGGGGAGAGCAGTTAGGGGGATCAGGCCAGCAGGGGAAAGCAGTTAGGGATCAGGCCAGCAGGGGAGAGCAGTTAGAGCAATCAGACCAGCAGGGGAGAGCAGTTAGGGGCATCAGGCTGGCAGGGGAGAGCAATTAGGGATCAGGCAAGCAGGGAGAGCAGTTAGGGTGATCAGGCCAGCAGGGGAGAGCAGTTAGGGGCATCAGGCTGGCAGGGGAGAGCAGTTAGGGGCATCAGGCTGGCAGGCAGGTGAGCGGTTAGGAGTCAACGATCCTGGTTTGCAAGAGGGATCGGGCCTAAACCGGTAGTCAGACATCCCCCAAGGGGTCCCGGATTGGAGAGGGTGTAGGCCAGGCTGAAGGACCCTTCCCCCCATGCACAAATTTTGTGCTCTAGGACTCTAGTAAAATTATAATATGTAACACATTATAGGTCAAACTTTATTCTAAATTCTTTACCTACATTAATCATTTAATTCCCATAATCATCCTGTGAATTAAGTAGTATTATTATTCCATTTTAATAGATAATAAAACTAAGACATAGAGAGGTTATATAATTTACCCAATTTTCACATAGCATACACAATGGTGGAGATAATATTTGAACTCATATAGCCTGCTTACAGAGTCTGTGCTCTCAGCCTCTAAGAGAAATCTGGAAGTTGGAAGGATAATGTTTTCTAAAAAAAGTTGGGATAGTTCAGCTGCCCCTTAATACGTTCCACTCAATAAGAAGAGAAGGAGCCAGTCAGTGTCAGCTGTCAGTCTACATTCCCGCTGCTGACATATGCATGGAAAGAGACCATGGAAACAGGCTGTGAGCAGCAGCAGCTGCAGCCTCCCACTTGGGGAACAGGGGTAGGAGAAGCAAAGCATGGAGAAGACCAGGAAGCACAGAGCATGCTCAGACTTCAACAGAATGTGCTCAGGGCCAGCCCACTACACTACCAGGCCTAAGCCAGGCTGTGAGCAAAACCCCCAGATGGACATTGCAGCAGCCGTGCATGGTGACATCACCTGCATTTTTAGTGTCCATCTGCATGTGGCCCTGCTTGCTGGAAACACTGGATACATCCAGGCGAGGTACCACACCCACATCCTTCTCTCCTGGGATGCTGGGAATGTGGGCACAAAGGCTTTGGATGGCTGACCTCATTCTGAAATGGCATATGGTGCTGGAGTCCTTGCCCACACATCAGCTCATCCAACAGAGAGGGTAGCGTCCCCCCTTCACACTTTTGCCTGCAGCCACCGTGTTCCTCTGCTTGTTGTTCAGCTTTGTTCCCTCACTCAGAAAAGCACCAAGATTAATGGAAACACTTCTACCTCAGTGACAAGGGAAGCATTTCTTAGAAATGTCTTCCAGTCCTTTAACAATGTTTTCATACAGTCTCTAAAATTACACAATAGAATGACAGACTGAAATGAACAAGCCTGGGTGACAGTTGAAAACATAGGGCAAGATTGTAGCTGGCAAAACCAAAAAATCAAAGATAAAGTTTAGGTAACTCTTTTCTTAGCTTTCTAAGCTTTCTAGAAAAGCTTTCCTTGGGGGAAGAGAGAAGGCAGCAGAGATGCTCAAAGACCTCAACCTAAAGTGTTCTAGTCTTTCCCTAGTTATCTTTCTATAATTAGTAATATAATATTTGTTACAATCCTCTATAATAAAACCCTAATATGCAAATAGACTGAACATCAGAATGACTGGCAGAATGACCAGTCCCTATGATGTGCACTGACCATCAGATGGCAGATGCTCAATGCAGGAGCTGCCCACCCTGGTGGTCAGTGTGCTCCCACACGCTGCTCAACCAGAAGCCGGGCTCACGGCTGGTGAGTGCAGTGGCTGGCGATTACAGTGGCTGGCGAGCGCAGTGGCGGTGGCAGGAGCCTCTCCCGCCTTTGCGGCAGCACCAAGGAGCAGCGAGCTGAGTGGTAAGGAGCAGCGAGCAGGCGGGTGGTAAAGAGCGAGGGGTCCCAGACTGCGAGAGGGATGTCCTGGACTGTGAAAGGGTGCAGGCCAGGCTGAGGGACCCCCCGCCTCCCCACCACCAGTGCATGAATTTTGTGCACTGGGCCTCTAGTATTATCCTATATAATAAAAAGCTAATATGCAAATTGACTGAATGGCAGAACGACCGGTCACTATGACACGCACTGACCACCAGAGGGCACACTGACCACCAGGGGGAGTGCCATTCAGCCAGAAGAAGCCCTGAGCTGGGCTCACGGCTGGCAAGTACAGCAGCGGTGGCAGGAGCCTCTCCTGCCTCTGCGGCAGCACTAAGGATGTCTGACTGATAGCTTAGGCTCACTTCCCGGGCCTAAGCCGTCAGTCGGACATCCCCTGAGGGCTCCCAGACTGTGAGAGGGCACAGGCTGGGCTGAGGGACACCCCCCCCATGCATGAATTTCGTGCACTGGGCCTCTAGTTATAACATAATATACAACACATTTCCTATAGTGCTCTTGGAATACTCTTTATATTAAATAAAGATTTGAGAAATTGGAGCAAACTTGGAATTAAGTGCCGTTAGAAAAATACAGAGAAGCAAATTTTATTATTGCATTATTTTACATATATTATTCACTTTCTGGCCTTTGGAACTATTTGTACTAAACAGTAATCTCACATGGACATATTTGTCATTTCTCATCATTTTCAATTTAAATAAATGTCCTCATTATCTTAATGGAAAATATACACCTTAATATTTCAAAATATTATGCCAATACACTTGGGTTTTCTCTGTGCTCCTAGATTAGACATTTCTCAGTACTTGGACTTGTGAAATACATGATCTCACTAATGTAGACCAACTGAAGAAAATGCTAAAATGAATTTACACGTGAAGAGCCTTGTCTGGCTAAAATCTGAGATTATTAAACATGTATTTGGTTGTTGGACATGCTGATATCACCCCACCCTTTTTTCACCCCATCCCATCCCATCCCCCACCCCCCAAATCTATTTGTAACAACTGATTAACATGTGGGGGTTGGGTGAGTTGCTGTCTGAACCATATCTTACAAGGGATTCAAATGTGGACATATTTGCAGGGGAGGTGATAGGGGATGTATGGGAAGCGGGGAGAGAAAGCAGGCTCCTGAAGGGAGAATTTACTATATGGGATAAAAAGATAAATATGACCTGGCAGCCAGACCCAGCAACAGGGTGTGGTGTCTAGAACATGCAGCGTGGTGTCTCGGATGGAATCCTCCTGTCCCTGCCACCCTGGTGGCATTTGTCCATTCCCTGAAGAACAGGAGCTGGGTGTGTAAACAGGTGTTGCAATAAACCTTGTAATAATTGAGCCTGAGGACCCATGCTGTGAGACCCCCTCATCTGAAGGTGACACAGAGGAAGTGACTATTTTCCTTTCGATTTACAGGAGACTGTGAACTGTCATGACCCTGTGGTGACTGACAGTGCTGGTGGTGGCCAAAGTGAACTAGCTGAACCTTGCTGGGTAGAGATCTGCTGGGAAGGGTGCAGGTCAAAGGCAAGAATGTGACTCTGGGAGGCCGGTCTGGAGGCAAGTGCAGCTGTAAGCACCACAGGCCAAGGCAGGTGGTAGAGGTCAGGGCAGTGGGCAGTGGGGGCCCTTGAAGGCTGAACTCGGGTAGCAGAGGCAGCGAGAGGCAACGTCCCTAAGCTGATTCACAGATGTATGGAAGTCTTCTTTGGGAAGTTCCATATATATGTGTGTGTATGTGTGTGTACTAGTATGTGTGTGTATGTGTGTGGGGTGTTCTCATGCAAGGTACTCTATGAACAATTGGTGGCTTGGAGTTTCTAAGACATTAGCTGTAGCAGTCATATCATTTCATGGTTTGCTGAGAGTGTTTGAGATATAAGTGAAATGTGTGTATCATCGAAAGCAGCTGCTTCCGTATTACAGCTACATATATAAATAAACATATATATAGGTCAACAAAGCACAGCCTGGTACAATTGGTATGATGCCTTTGCAATTAATTTAAATTACTGAAGTATCAATGGATGCTTCTAAGATGCTTGAACACAGTTTGTCCTCAGGCATTTTAACATTTAAACCCACTCCCTGCCTCCCTCTAATCTTATTTACACTGTTAATTTGCTTAGCAAATATTCCCTGGCTAATGTCATGTTTGTGAGTGCCCCTGGCTTATGTAACTGTGGGAACTCAAGCTCTGCTCCAGGGTAAATATCAGACACCTGGAGAGCAGAGGAACAGGACCATCTGGCTCCATGGAGGTCACAGTTTCTTAAAAGAGACAGAACATTCATCGGACAGAGGCTGGCGAGGCACTTGGTCAAATGAGAACACAGCTCCTGTTGGAAAGGGACTGTTCTGCGTATTCAAGGGCCTTTCATCAGCAGTTCTCAATGCTACCTACACATCATCCTAGTAATGTGTCTGGTCTGGTGTCAGGAGCCCTTCTTCTGTGAACATGCAGCCTTGGTAACCTGCCATCAGGCACTGTCAGCTTGGACCATCCCATGAGCATCAGGTCATTTAAATGTTGCAGAAGAAGGTGAGGAAATGAAATCACTGCATGTTCTTTACCATTTACATCTTACTCAACCTCATGATAATTCTGGCATGTCTATACAATCAAATAAGATATTGCCAAAAATTATGATGCCAGTCTGTATTTATTTACATGTATTGATATGCATAATGTATCTTGTTAAGTAAAAAAGCAAATTACAAAATAGTACATATTGTACAGTATGATTTCAATTTTTCAGACACAAATTAATTTAAATTACATGTACCTAAGAAATCTATCAGAGTACATAAACAACAAAAAAACTAGCATCTCTTGGGAAGAGAGATCATGGGTGGTTTTTATGTTCTTCATTAAAATATTTTCTGAATTTTTATAAGTAACGCATATTATTTTTATAATTAGAAAAGACAAGAATCCTTTTTCAGTTGTGCAAAGATGACCTTACCAGCTACCTCTGCTCAGCCTCACAGTCTGTCCTCACAAGAAGGACATCCAAGTTCATAAAATTGTCTGCACTGTGTCCCTTCTGACCACATTCACCCATTCATTCCTCCGGGCCCAGGATTAGTATGGGGAGTAGACATGATTTTATTACAGTGCCTGTACTGGAGGCCTTCATAATCTCTAGGGGGTGGGAATGGAGGGAGTGCTACAAAGCTAAGTGTTAGGGCTATAGCTGAGGTGGAACAGAGACTAGCTAATGGTTCACAGTTCCATTTCCTCTTTCTCCCTTGTGGTTCTTCATGGTTCACCTGGTTCTTATGACTAAAGCAATGTGAGCAAAAGTGGTAGATGATGCTCCAGGCCTGACCCTCAAACACCTCCCAGGTGTGATTTGCCATACTCCTTCTTGTCCTGGGTTAATACAGACAGGCCATGTGAAATAGATGACAGAGCCACGCTGGGCCTGTGTGTCACATATTGAAGCAGCGCAGGCTACAAATGTGGACTTTATAGAAGCAAGAAATAATAAGCTTGGTCACATTGGAGCCATTATGCGATCTGGAGTTGGTGTGTTACAGAATCTTTACGGTTAATTTTGAATGAAGTACTGTTGGTGTGCAGAGGAAAAAGAAGCAGGAAGTAATTAATATGGAAGCAGTAGCCCTCTGAAGGAGGACTTGTTGGAATGAACTGAATTGCTGTTGACTGGAGCCTCACGTAGGCTTATGGAAGCATTTATTGGCACAGATGATATAAATGGATGAGGCTGGGTGTTTGGGCCCTAACTGATGAAGAGTGAATTAAAAAGCAATCTGTTTTCTCTAGGAAAATGGTTTGTAGCAGGAATCTGAGTTCATTGGTCACTAAGTGGAGCTATACTGTCATCATTACAGCAAGTTGTGGGTGAAGGGCTATCAAGCCATTCCATCAGGAGCCTGAGTCTTCTGGCTTGCTCAAACATAACAGCGCATGCATTTGAAGTTGTATTGGGTTAAAACTTGGTACTAGGCTCGTCAGCCAAAATGTGAAATTTTACTGTCAAACAAACAGACCAGAAGTTTGACAATAAAGGTTCCAGGGATCTCAGACTGTTGTGGTTTAGGGGTTCTTTCATTGGAAAATTGAGTCAGTAGATAGGAACTTCCATTGGAACGTAAAATTTTACAGAGTTACTACATTAAAAAATATATGACTCTGTGTATACTTTTCAAGAGCCTTTGAAATAACAGCCAATAACAAATGAAAACAACTGTGCTTATTAATAAACTATTTGGGTGGGCATGTGTGTGTTCTTTTCCCGTCTCTCCACTAAAACAAAACCTTGATGTTGAATAATAAACCTTGACCTACACCTAGTGTTTCTATTTTTCATGGTTTCCTTTCTTGGCCTTTTACTAGACAAGAAAGTAGCACAGCCTGGATGATATCTTAACAACACTTGCCTTTAGAGGAGAAAGACAACTAATATTAAAAGAGGACATAACTTCTGAACAGTGCCAGGCCCATTTGCAGGGCTGGAATTCAGCATCACAGGTTATCATGGTAATGAAACATCTGGATGAACCCGAGATGCTAACACTGTAAAGGGCTACTTTGTCAGAACCAGAGAACACCCAGGCCACCTACCACCATCAAGAACTTAGCATCATCAAAGTGGGGCACAGAGTGGGCATGGACAATATCACAGGGAAAACAATTAGAATGGCATTCGCATCTGGCAACCCATGAGAAGATGGCGCATGAGTACATTATAAATCCCTTCTGGAGCCTAAGCAGAGACAAAGCTCTTGACGAAGCATAACCACTCCGGGAGACCAACCCACAGGCCCTGGAAATCCACTGCAGACAACCAGGGAGGCCTGGACCACCCCTGGAGGCCCACTGAGCTGCGGGTAATGCTGGGAGCACAAAGGCAGCACTCTCTGTGGCCACAGATCCTTTTATTGCCTAAAAGATACAATGCTACTTACAACCCATTCTGGGTCCGTGGGGCTTAATAACTTCATGTGCACAGCCACTGAGAAGCAGGAGAAAAGACTGAAATTATATTTTTTCTGGCTGTAAATGTTCCCTTTAAAATACCTTATAATTACAGTGCTACCCTTATAGACACAGGCCACTGTGAGGTCCTGAGCTGTGTCATAAACTTATTCCCACCTCATAAACCTCCCCTCTTGGCATTTTCCTCCCTAAAGCGTTTGCTTTTACCCCAAAGCCTTCTCTGCCCTGGCCTACCAACTTCAATGTGAATCTCAGAAGGCTAAACTGGGTGGGGACCAACAGAGCTTCACATCTAACCACTCTGAACTACAGAGGAAGAACTGAGGTTCTGAGGAATGACACTGCATGGACTTGGCTCTACAAATAACACTCAAGAGGTCACCTGAATGACCCTCGGGCTCAGCCATTTTCTAGTGCTTTCAGACTCCACTCCTTCACAACACCAGTATGTCATGGGCTGTGCCCACCACACATGGGCATGTCCATAACAAGGAAAATTTCCCAATATCAATCTCTCTCTCTCTCTCACTCTCTCTCTCTCTCTCTCTCTCTCTCACACACACACACACACACACACACACACACTTATACACACTTAGATAACTGAATTTCCTCCATTGTAAGGAGTTTGTGTATGTGTGTACTTGAGGGTATATGCTTACATTTTGGTGTCTGCTAATTCTTGTCAGTATAAGAATCCAAGATGAGACATCATTTAGCAAAAGCTAGTGATGTACTTATTTATTCTAAATTTAATAGATCAATGACACCCGGGTTTCCACCTGAACAAGTGTAAGGTCCTCTGCCCTGCAGGCTTCCTCTGTGGGCTCCTCAGGAGAGAGTCTGGCTGGACATGATGGAAAGACACTGAAATTCAGGGCACACGAGAGTTGCTTAAGGGTCAGGTTACATGAGCATGTGGGCTATGGGTCATTCTCCCAATCTTTTCACAAAAAGTATGTACGTCTTGGGGCCCTCTGGGCTGGAAGCTTTGGGAGAACTAAGAGTCATCATTTTTATTTTCCCAAAAGGTACCATTATCAGCAGGAATGGTGCAATTGCCCCTAACAGCTACTTGCACAGTAGAGGTTGGCAATGAAAAGCTGTAACAGAAGATAGGAACTGTGGATGACCCATGGTAGCTGTTCACTGGCTTGCAGACGGGTCTGAGATCTCTGAAACAAATATTTGAAAATGTAAAGTATTGGTGTGTGCATAGTGGAGGTGGGTAAATGGAGTGGTGGTTGGCTTCATTAAGGAAAGAGATGCTGGAGAGGCTATAGACTGGGGCAAAAACAGAAACTTTGGGTCCTTAATATTCACCACAGCTTACTGGTAGTCTCTGGTTGGGCTGGGGAAGCCTGGAACATATAAGTTACACAAAATGAACACTTTTATCAGAGATCAGGTTCTCCTGTTATCATGGAATAGTATCTTAGGTACTGAAAGTGCTCAGGTTCATCCCTACAGGCCCAGCTTAGATTAAAGAGTGGCCTGAGCTCCAGGAAAACTTGAGTCCAACGGATGCAGGCAGAGGTAATATTTTGGTATAATGGAAACTCAACTGGGTTTGAATCCTGGCTCTTCTTGCTTTGTGATTTGGGCCAAATTACTTAACTTATCTAATCCTCAATTTACCATCTATTAAATGGGCATAATAATACTAAACTCATAGGATTTAAGAGGGAGCCATTTATGTATTTAATCAACAAATATTTACTGAGACCAACTATGGATCAGGTACTGGAGATATAATGATGAATAAAAAAACACAGTTCCTTGACTTATAGAGCTTATCGTCCGGTAGAACATAGAAAACAATGTATAAAAACCACATTAACACAATATTTAGGAATAAAAGGTACTTTTATCTGTAGTTTCCATCGCTAGTATTTCCATTAGGGCTTTCATGCCCACGGATAGGAACTCCATCATGGCAAAGGATTTTATTTTGTGTGTTGCTAAATAGCACATACTAGTAGTAGTCAACCAAGAAATATCTACTAAATATTTGCTAAGTCCCAATATTCCTCATAGCTTTTAACAATCTTTCTTAGCTCCTGCACTAGTAAACATGGTTTGAATTGCAAATGCATAGATTTCTCCATAGGCGGCAAAGGGCTGATTTGTTAAAATGTATTTGCCTCTGAAATATTTTCCTTGAAACATTTACATACACATACACTTATTTACATATTCACACTTAACACTCCAGTTTAGTAATCATTAACATACATTTTCCCTGTGCTCCGAGGACCAGAGCAAGCTTGGCAATTCGACAGAGCCCACAGCACAGACCTCCTCCTCTCCCAGAGACAAGCATGTGCTCGCCCAGACTCCCTAGTTGAAAGTGTCCATAATGCTGGCTGTTGGCTGCACTGTGATCTCCTTTTCAGCCATGCTGCTTGTGTTCTGGAGGAACAGTTTTGGTCCCAGATGGCTGACAGAAGAGGCACAAGTGCTGGAGCCATCGCGGAGAAATGGCAGCAGAGAGGATGCTACTGGTAGTAAAATTCAAGTTTTATGGAAGCCCAACGTGCCTTCAAGGCAATGGTAATAGAAGTGGAAAGAAAGAGCAGAAGGTTGTCAGGCCTGGTAGAAATCCTTAGGCATTGGCAAGGGAAATATCAGAGTAGATGGGAGCTCTGATAGACCACTGTAGACCTGGTAGCTTCCGAGGCCATAGCCAGAGGCACGCCATGCCTTGAAAAGACTTGAAGCATGGAAGAGCCAATACTAAGGATGAGAAAGTATCTCTCCATAGGGAGGATGCTCTAATGGGCAAGATGGTGTGAATTCCCAAGTGCTCCCACCTCTTGGAATGTAACTGCCATGGTGTGCAGGGAGTTGATAAATGACTTAAGCTAGCTTAAACCAGAAAAGAACTTATCCAACAGTGTTTCCAAAGACTCAAGGGTAAGCATGCAGCAGATCTCAAAATAAACTAGAATCTGAGGTACAAAAGCCATAAAGAACTGACTCTTCTATATCTTCCTCATGGTGAGTCCACTTTCTTTTCTCTTTTTATACCCTGCTTTCTCTGCTTCGGTGGGCAGCACCATTGAAAAAGACTAACCACTTCCTACCTAAAAACAGCTATTCCTATTGGCCAACCTGGGCCTGGTGCCTACCCTTGGACCTGTGGCCAGGGGTTGGTTCATATACTATGAATTTGGTCAACCACAACCAGGATTGGGAGGGAGGGGGGTTGATGAAAATAGAGGGAAAGGGGAGCCGTTCCAAAAAAAGGGCTGGGGTGGAATAGGGGTGACTTGCTGGGCATATAATCCATTAGGTTTCCTGATTTAGGACACTGCCTATAAATATACCAATTTGTAGTTTGAAATTGGGCCATAGGCTTTTAGTTGGATACAGGATGAAGTAAACTGAAGTTGGCCTCATGGTTGGAGACCTGGGTTTTTGTTTCTGCTTTGTGGCCTAAGAAAAGTTCCCTTGCTTTGAAATTAGTTTCTTCTAAATTACATTAGGCTGATTCTACATAAATAGTTACATCAAAAATATTTTTTAAACTTTAATGTTTATTATCCATTAACAATAAGGCTGCTTGGCTTAAACTTAATTAGAATTAATTAGAATTAATTTACCTTTTACCAGAGTTATAGCAACTGATTTCTCAGATGAGAAGCTACCACATTATCCTGTCTAATAAAAGAGTAATATACAAATTGACCATCACTCCAACACAAGATGGCTGCCCCCATGTGGTCAAAGATGGCCACCCCCATGTGGACACAAGATGGCCACCACAAGATGGCCAGCAGGGGAGGACAGTTGTGGGGGACCTAGGCCTACAGGGGAGAGCAGTTGGGGGGGGATCAGGCCTGTAGGGAAGGGCAGTTGGGGGGGACCCAGGCCTGCAGGGGAGGGCAGTTAGGGGCAACCAGGCCAGCAGGTGAGGGAAGTTAGGCATCAACCAGGCTGGCAGGGGAGTGGTTAGGGGGTGATCAGGCTGGCAGGCAGAAGTGGTTAGGGGCAATCAGACAGGCAGGCAGGCAAGCAATTGGGATCCAGCAATCCTGGATTATGAGAGGGATGTCCCAGATTGGAGAGGGTGCAGGCTGGGCTGAGGGACACACACACACACACACACACACACACACACACACAAACACACACGCACGAATTTTGTGCACCAGTCCCCTAGTTAATTTATAAATGAGTTGCATTAGCAAACTCCTTCAAAATAGAATCCATTCAGGGGTGAATAATAATGATAGCTATCCTTTTCCTAGCTAATAATAGTGTTTTGTATTTGCCAGACTCTGTGCTAAGAGTTGATTTGGTATTTCATTTAGTTGTCACATGTTACTATGAGGTAGATACCATGTTTAATCCTCATTTTACAGATAAAGAAACTGAGCTCTGGCTTAAACAGTCCATGGCAGAGCCAAGTTCCAAACCCACTTCTTCTGTAAAAGCTAGACAACTATAGCATTAACTGACCTCTGCCCCTCAAATTAAAATTAAGTAGAATGTGGTGGAATTAATTATAAAATTATACAATATGATATGCATGTATTATATATATCGTGTATGTCCCCTTTCATCTCTGATATTATACACTCCAATGCACGTGTTACAAAGGTATAGGTGCATGTGAATGTTTAAATAGAACCTATTCCCTCATCTGAAAGGCTTGACAGTGTTTCGGTAACAGAAAAGTCCCCCCTACCCAGACACGTGTCGGATACCTGCAAGCACAGGCTGAACTATAGGAGAGCACAAAGTTAAGTTTTTATTGGCCTGGGTAGGGTGAGTCAAGCCTTGATGTTTTACTGCTTGGGCCATGTGGTTTGGAGGTGCTATGGTAGGTGTGTGGGTTTGTGATTGTTCACGTGTGTGATTGCACGTGTGTGTGCATGGCTGGGTGTTTTCCAGAGTGGAACAAGAAGGATTAACTTTCAGCATTTGGCTTGACCTAACCTATAGCAGATGGGCACTGGCTTTAAGTTCTCATAAAGTTAACCCCTGGAGACTTGTTAAATAATTTATCCTCAGCTTTGGAAGAGCGAAGGAATAAGGTGATTAAGAAAAAAAAAGGAAAGCCACATGATAATGTGCCATTGATGGAGTGGGGTTGTCTTTCACTGTGGTACAAGGTGGGGTATAGTGACTGTGTTTGGAGGTTTGGGTGAGTGGAGTGTTAGGACTGGGACGGGGGAGCTCTTGGAGCTGACAGCTTCTGACTTTATCCCCAGCAGCTGCGTTAGAGAAAGTGAGAAAAGCCTCCATTCTCTACTCACGGAATGGCCCCAATTTTAAAACATACAGAACCATGCTAATTTTAAGGTTTCCCAATATAACCATTTTATTCCATCCAGCTGTGGGGCCTGACTTTTGGCTGGAAAAGAGGGCAGAGCTGGAAAAATAAATCTACAGGATGCCTGTCAGTACCTGTTTTTAAGTTGAGGGTGTGGGAGTTGAAGCAGTCACATGGGTGATTTAGCATAGACCACCACCTCCTGCTGGCTTTCACTGACCTCCTTCTGTCCCCATTGCTAGCAGCTGGAAAAGTAGAAGTCCTTCATGCCTCAGCCATGAAGTCCTCATGCTCTCTCACTCCCTTTTAACAAGATACCATGAGCATAGCTCACTCCTCAAACCCATCCATTCCAACAACCTGAAGGAGACTGGACTAGTCAAGATTTGTGGTTATAAACCACAGAAACTATTTCTAGCTAATTCAAACAGAAAAGGAGTTTATTGGAAGGAGATTGGATAACTTGCAAAATTGATGACAAGTCCTCATGAGAACTAGGCTTGGGCTATGCACAGGTGATAGATAATCAAAGTCTTGACACAGCAGCTGCCCCTGAAATCCCCAGCGTTAAGCAGCTCTTACTGTTTCTGGTACTGCCAGAATTCATCTTTACCCCCTATTTCTCTGCAGCACTCACTTCAGGTTTCAAGGCCAGGACAATTGCGTCCAATTCTACATGCCAGCTGCCAGAAAGGGGCACTCTCTGACCTGCTTCTGCTGTGAGGTGAGAGACAGGCCCTGCTTCCAACATATCTTGGGGAATTCAGGAGCCGGGGAGACAAAATTGCCAGATATTTACAACAGGGACTTCTCCAAAATTGAGAATTCCCTCTTCCCAGAGAGGGATAAACAATGAGGAGTTTGCAGTATCTCAATGAGCTGGAAGACTGGTATGGATGGTTTATACTTTGTACTTTCCAGGAGCTTTACATTTCCCTGACCTGGGTTCAAAGATAATTAGTTTTGAGCCAGGAAAGTTAACATGAAGGTCTTTGAGCACCTGTAGGGATGGGCCCTGTTGCTATGACGTCCTTTGAAGCAGAGCAGGGAACAAGAGTTGGAGAAGCTACATGCCTATAAAATGATGGCCCCCTCTTTACAAGTAGCCCAAGTGACCTGATCCTATGAAGAAAATCAAAAGCTAGTGTTTGTTTCTTTGAGCTCCTCACCAGACATGGCATGCGTGGCCGAAGATTGAAAAACAGAGTCCAGAGTGCAGTCTGCTTGGCATCTCTTGCTCAAGGATTTATACTGAATCGGTGGCAGGCAAGACACACCCCAAAACCGCTCCCTCCACTACTCCAGGGGGGAAGGGGGGAATATTTTCCAGCTGTTGGTCTGCTTCCTCTGTTACCATCTTCTGGGAAGCACTGAGGATCTGGGGAGGGGGGTGAGGAGGGGAAGAAAACTGCTCTAGGAATTGGAGACTCTTCCTCAGGTGAGCAGTGTGATCCTGGGTATATCACCAGACCTTTCTGGCCCTTGGTTTGAGGGGTGGGAGCAGAGAAAAACCCTTCCAATCTTAAAATTAACCAAAGGTCCAAGCTTTAAAGTACACTGTAGATTCTGCAATGGCTAAAAATCTTTGGTAGCCTCAAAGGGAAAAAATGTAAACTCTAAGAGCATGGCCCTATCGAGGCCCAAAGTTCCCCATCTCTAGGATAAGTACACATTTGTTCTCAGTTGCTGAAGTGTGTCTGACATGGCCAGTGCCCCCAGTGGTACTCATTTGGAGCTAATTAATTTTGTGGGGGCATTTCTCCTGCAGCTGAAGAATTCGCATGAGATAAGACGGTTCATAGACAACTTGCCAAGTGTGGCCCTGGTTTAATAATAAAGATGAAAACCCAGTGGGGGAGGTAAAAAGAAGAGTTCATTGAGACAAGTGAGCTTCATGTGTGACTATGTGTAAGCAGAAGGTAAAGGAGACACAGCCCAGTGGTCAGCCTGAAGGCAGCACACAGTGAACAAGGCAGCTCTCCTTCCTCACCATCCACTCCCCTCCTGACCACCACCGCCAAGCCTCCCAAAGCCAGTCCACCTGTTTGTTTAGGAATACACCTGGGATTGACTGAATGGATATGACTCAGTTGACAACATTTACTGCCACCTTATGTTTAGCCATGTGACCAAATAGATGGCTGTTTGACTCACTGTTCAGTGTCTGTGCCCTATGGCAAGAGCCAATTTCTTCGAGTTCTTTACCAGCCTGTTATAAGAAAGAGAGTGGCAGAAAAACTTATCATTTGAATGCATGGTGTGTTTCTGCAGACCCTGTCCTCGGAGGCACTCAAGGCCATGGCAGGGACCTTCCCCAGGACAAGGAGATGGGGATTCTCATCTGCCCCTGCCCTGCCCTCCTCTTTGGAGACTGGATGACTGATGGTGACTACGAGAAGCTGGCTGGGAAGGTGGTGGGAGTTTCACTCTTATGCTGGTCTCCAGACACATATCTCCTCAGCCTTGATGAGTCAGCCCTGCTGGCAGTGATGTCTGACTCCCCTATATTCATGGACCTCCTAGACCAGTTCTTGTGTTTAATGCTCCATCTCTTGAACTCATAAGAAACTTGTAGTTCTCCATCCTGACTTCTGATCCTGACTTCTGATTTGAGGAGTAGGGCCGCTGACACATTCAGGTGGCAGGCTCTTTCTTCTTTCCTTTTTTCAAGTTAGTTCTTAACCAGATTTTGGGTAAAAATATTGGCAGGGATTCTGTTTCTTCCAATGTAGCAGAGACCACATAGTCTAAAACCACCTCCGACTACAAAATACCTAGAAATGCTGGGGAATGTACTTTATAACAAACAAGGAAGTCAAGGAAATCCCATAGGGGGCTAGAGCCCAGAGTGAGAAGCAGGAGTCAATGCAGGTGGTGCTGAGGATGTTGTACAGTTTTGGTGCCCTTGGGTTTTAACAACAATGCAAGGGACAGGGTCTGTGTCAGGAAGAGAGGTGGAGCTGAGATTCCTGTCCAAATCTGGGGCTTCTAAAGTCCAAGTGTAGATTAAAGGGGGAAACGGTGTATTGGCAAAGGGGATGACAGGGAACTATGCAGGACTTGATTTGGGTTGTAAGTGGTGAAAAAGAGTTTCCGGGAAAATCTGCAGCTTATACTTGTCATTCTGTGGGTTCTGGGTTTCAACTTACACCACCTGTATGGTTGAGAACACCCTAAATAGAGAAGTTAACTTAAAGACTTTCCAAATGAGGAGTTTTCTCGAACATTTGGTTGGAACCAATGCAAATCCTTTCTGGAGAATAGAACCGCCCCTAGGCCTTAGAAGAGTCTTACAAAAACAAAAATAAACATGATTAATGCTAGTGAAAGCAAAGGACACAAATGCCATTTGGCCTGGTCTATGAGCCAGCCTCACCTTCCACACACCACACATCCTCCCCTAGGGTGCACTTAATTCTTGAAAAATAATCATTCCTTGTAGTTCTTTGAGAAAATAAACTGTATTGCAATTTTACAGGTAGCAAGGCTCAAACACAGGGTCCCTGTCTTTAGTTAAGACCTCCTTTCTAAGGAGGATCGAACTAGTCCTATTGGTGATTTGACAGGTTAGTGGCCTGGTTTAGAGCTGGGCTCCAGAGTCAGATAGATCTTGATTAAACTCTGGCCCACATAGGCCACATGACCACCTACGCCCCACAGAAATGAGGGCAATAGTATCTACTTTATATGATTGCAAAGAGTTTTAAATAAGTTGAAGCATGCCAAGTGTTCAGCATAATTTCTTGACACATTGTAAATACAATATTCACAAAACATTCACATATTATTATTTCGTCATTGTTTATTATTGTAATTTTATTCATTTTTATGCTTTTACTGTGAGTCTAGTGAGCTAGTTTTACATATGTCTGCACACGAGTACACAGACTTACTCCCCATAGAATAACCAGATCATACTTTTCTTTGTTCAAGTTTTATCTGGATAATAATATCCTACACTGACTGGCACTATGCTGCCTATGAAGCCCCTTTACATCCATTATCTCATTTTGCTCCATTACTTCACTAGTAAAATGGATAAATCAAAATCATTTTGCTTTTGTAAAAAAACAGATTTAGAGAGACTGAGTGTCCAGCCCATTAATAAGTGTAGTACAGGAATTCCCATCTCTTTTAAGTCTCAGCCCAGTGACCTTTCTGATATGGCAGCCCACTTCATCCATAGACAAGCAACCTTACTGGGCTCTTCCTGGGACTGGGGCTAAGAACGGGGACACTGTGCCACTCAGGGGGCAGTCTGCAATGTCGAGAGGCTTACAGTGTCATAGGAAGGTCATTCAAGGAACAGGCAGTGAGATGAGTGCGAGGGCCAAGGGGGCCCTCTGGGGGTGTATAGGATGGACACCTAGCCCTGAACTGGCAGTGTCAAAACAGGTTTCCCAAAACCTGTTTTGGGAAGAGCTTTCATGCTGACCTCCGGTGACTGTAAGCCATAGCCCCTCCTTCAGATCTCTCTCCCAAACAACACAGCCCAAACTGACCTCTTCACTCCCCCAACATAATCTCATCTCCACTGATTTTTAACACATGCACAGGAAGTCCAGTGACCTGATCCAGTAAATCACAAAGACTTGGTGTTTGCCCAAGTGGGGATGACCTGCTGCTTGAATCTCCAAAAGTTAAAATGGAGGGTAGACAGGAATAGGGAGAGGAGAGAATTCTGAAGGGTAAGACTGGGTGGAGTGGGGAGGACAGCTATGCCCGCCCCCCTTTCTTCTCTCCTTCCCACATCAGACTCTGATAGGAGAAGAGTGTGTTGAAAGACTTTCAAAATAAATGGAATTTGTGTTAAATGCCTTCTTTCTTCTCTGAATCCCGTTCTACCTCCCAGCACCCCATCCCACCCAGCACACACAAGTAGACATATTTTGTAGGCAGATGGAGATAGATTAGGGCAGTGGTCGGAAAACTGTGGCTCGCAAGCCACATGCGGCTCGCGAGTCGCCGTTTGCCGCTTTGTTGACTAATGAGTTTGCCGACCACTGGATTAGGGCCATTGTAGAAAACTAGAGAGGCTAAGGGGGTGGAGGATAGAGAAAGTTAAAAGAGAGGAGTAGGGGGCCCATTATCCTGCCTCACCCCCCCCCCCCCCCCCCCCCGCATACCCAGTCACTCCTAGCAAGTCCCAGAACCACTCTCCATCCAGTTTCTGCAGGCCTCCAGTTCCTCCCAGAGCTTACCTCCGGAAGAACTAGGTAAGTGACTACAAATGTAATTGTTTACCTTGTGATTCAGAGACGTAAAATAATAGACTGCAGTTTCATTAAGGTGTAATTTTGAGTAAATATTTTTAATAAAGTTCTTGTTTAGGTCAGTGGTCAGCAAACTCATTAGTCAACAGAGCGGCAAACCGCAGCTCACGAGCCCATTTGCCGACCGCTGCCCTAGATGATGTGGCTAAACAACAGACATTTATTTCTCACTGTTTTGGAGGCTTGTGCCAGCAGATCCAGTGTCTGGTGAGAGCCCTGGTCCTGCTTTGCAGATGGCCATCTTCTCATTGCACCTTCACATGGCAGGAAGTGGAGAGAGCAATCAGACTCTGTGTCTCTTCTTATAAGGACTCTAATCCCATTCATGGGGGCTCCACCATCATGACCTAACTACCTCCTTAAGGTCCGACCTCCTAACAGCATCATGTTGGGGTTTAGAATTTCAATGTATGAATTTGGGGGAGACACAGACATTTAGTTCACAGCACAGACAATGGAAGGTTGAGTCTCCTGAGAGAGAAGCACTGAGGAAAGAAGCCAGATACAGCCAGTGGGAACTAAAGTAAAGCCTCGACTGTGAGGAGGGGAGAGTAAGTCTGTGCACATTGGGACCATCACTTAGTTTTGCTCCTGGTGTAGCACTATTGGACTCAAGGTGGGACGCAGTGGAGAACAGTATGGGCAGGAAATAAAAACAAAGACTTTCTCTAAAACCCTGGAAAATATAGGGCTATCTTGCTATGAGTGCTCCAACGGAGTGTGGTACAGATAGGAAGTAAGAGAAAGCATGGTGTGCATGTGGTGCCCAGGGCATAACCTGGCAGAGGAAGAAGGTAGCACCAGTGGGAGATGGCAGAAGAGTAGACACACCATTGGCTCAAACCAAAACACTGGAGGGGCATTTAACAGGAACTAGCTCTGCATGGACAAGTGGGATCAAGAGGTGGTGAACTTGGGCAATTTTGCTAATGTGCCTTAGGCTTGGGAGACTGGAGTCACAGGTAACTGCTAAACTGAACTCCAAGCTCCTGTGCCTAGCACCCTATTTTCATTCTTCTCTCTCCCATATCCAAGAGCTAGCGCTCAAGCTGGTTTTATGTATCAGAATCACACACACAAAAGCTTATGAATATACAGACTATAAATTCATTCAGATCGAGAGCTCTTTGAGGTTAAGGATTATGAAATAACAATGCCCTGAAAAATGGGACAGAGCACAACTGCATAGAGCTTCGCAGTGGTTTTAAACTCCATTATACACATCTCATTTGGTCTACATAACAAGCTGGTGAGGTAAGCACTGTGTGAGAGAGTGTGATGTAAAACCAAACAAATATCTCCATGTAGTTGAAAATCTCTCCATTCAGGCATCTTAGCCTCCCACTAGCATCTCCCAGCTTCTTAACAAAGCAAGGTCTAGCTCCTCTTAGGAGCTGGCTGATGCAGTTATTTGAGATCTTATCAGTTCTGGAAGGGGAAGAAGTGGAATTCATGTGGCCTTCTGGAAAGGATCAAGTATTTTTTTTTTCTACCTGGAGATCCGATTCTTCTTGACAAGGGGAGAGACTTGATGAGCTAATGTAAGGAACGAGTTCTTGCAGACTCCGTTTGTTTTGAATTGTATTTGTGAGGTTTGTTTTAAGATGTGTCTACCTGTCACAATGACATATGGCAGTGCATATGTGCTGAAGCAGTGCTTTTCAGAACCTCTCCTTTCCCTCCCCCACAAAAAGGGGGCCTGAAAACTTTGTAGTTAACCTCTGCCCTTACAGATGAAGACACTCTTCACTGTGTGCCTCTAGCCCTGCCACCAACCACTGTCGCCCTGACTTTTTAATGGGGATGGCGCAAAGCCCCAAAAGAATATTATCCTTTAACCCTCAGAAGTCTCTTGAACCCTCTGGGTCTAAATTTCCACTTCTAACGTGAATTCCATGATCTCTAATCGCCCTTCCTCACACATTAATTCTGTCATTAACCAGGAGATTTCCAAGGAACAGTCCCTTTGGGCAAAGGAGATGCTGAAAAATCGCAGGAAGCCCACCAGAATTCCTCCTACTTCAGTCACATTTAGTAAATGGCTCTGCGTGTCAGTCGGGCCATTTTGTGGTTTTAGAGCTCTATTTGTGACTTCAGTTCACAGATTTGGCCGCATCCCTTATTACTCATTCATTCACTCAACTCACACATTCATTCATTTATTGGCTCAGTACATATTTTTTTTGAGTAACTGTGTTCCATGCTTCAACTACTATTAACTGGATAATAATATTTAATGTGCTGTTAAGTGGCAGCTACTATGCTGAGCATTTTGCCTATGTCATCCTTATAATTAGGTTCCAGTTGTGCATTCTTGGCAGGAACACCACAAAAGTGACACTGTGTTCTTCTCAGTGGATCATATCAAGTGGGACATGATGTCAGTTCATCCCAATATTGGTGATATTTATATTTGATATTTATCCCAACTTTGGTTAAATAGTTATTGATGCTCACTAGGTTTCTTCATTATAAAATTACTTTTCCCCATTTGTATTAAGTAATTTGTGGTGAAATTTTCTTAGACTATTTTCTTAGACTATGTAGATAACATGTTTCTCATTAAGAGAAACATTTCATTCTTTAATTTTAGCATCCTTTGATAATTTCATGAATCAATCATTTTGTCTATATTAGTTGTCATTCTAGTTAAAGAAAAACTTTACCTTCCCATTTATTTATTTATTTATTTATTTATTTATTTATACTTATTGGTATAGAATCAGGATTTTTACTTTATTCCATGGGTTATCAGGTAGTATGATCACTTATTTTGATATTCAAATTACCCCAGATTTTAAAAACATGTATTTTAATAACACTTCTGACTGACTCTAAGAAGCTATGTGAACTGGGGCAAGTCATTTTGCTTCTGAGTTTCAATTTCACATTTTGCATAACAAGGGGACCACATTCAAAAATCTATAATTTATTTTTCTTTGTTTAGGTCTAAAGAACCAAAAACCTAATTTTCCTTCTGTTCCTTTTTAAAGGCCTTTTGTTTCCATTGTTGTTTTTGTTTTGAGAGTATTTTTTACTCAACTGCATTGAAAAATCATTTATATAGCCTTAATAGTGGTTAATCAGTCAAAAGCAACACATGATTAGTTAACTCATTTATTTCTTAGCATGGGGAGAAGAAGGAGTAGAGTGTGGCCTTTTGTATCAAAAAGGATGGAATAAATTGAAGACCTCTGACCCTCAGCAGGAAACATTTGCAGCTTCCTCTGACAATGGCAGCTCTTCTCAGAGGGGTCATTGTTCTTGGAACTAATGGCCAGAGGAGAAGCATTCTCACCCACCTCTTCATCTTCCTTTATTTCCCCACCATTTCCCACCCACTGAGATGCCTAATACCTAAAGCCCTATGGTTCTCTTTCCCTTACAAGCTTTTATGACCAGGGTGGGTTTGGTTTTATTGGTGAAAATTGTCAGGGTGATCTGGAGAGGAAGAGGTGCATGTGAGGTCCATTCTGTGTTCTCCTATGATTCTAGTATAGGTGAGCAGGCCTCAGGCTCTGTTCACAACTGCATGGTTAAGGTTTCATGTAAGTTGCATGTAGTACAAACATGATCATACACACATCTGCAAGAAACATCAATTCATAACTAATTTTTTATTTCTGCTTTACAAAATTCTTAGATTTTGTGGAATGTATATTTAATCCTATATAATAAAGAGGTGATATGCAAATTGATCATCACACCCTTGCACAAGATGCCCACCCCCATGTGGTCACAAGATGGCCACCACAAGATGGCTGGCAGGGGAGGGCAGTTGTGGGAGACCAGGCTGGCAGGGGAGGGCAGTTGGGGATGATTGGGTCATCAGGGGAGGGCAGTTGGGGGCAATTGGGCTGGCAGGGGAGGGCAGTTGGGGGCAATTGGGCTGGCAGGGGAGCAGTTAGGCATCGATCAGGCTGGCAAAGGAGTGGTTAGGGGGTGATCAGGCTGGCAGGCAGAAGTAGTTATTGGCAATCAGGCAGGTAGGCAGGCGAGCAGTTGGGAGCCAGCAGTCCCAGATTGTGAGAGGGATGTCCTACTGCCAGTTTAAGCCCGATCTCGATAGGGCCTAAACTGGCAGTCGGACATCCCCCGAGGGGTCCCACATTGGAGAGGATGCAGGCTGGGCTGAGGGACATGCCCCCCACAAGTGCATGAATTTTGTGCACTGTGCCTCTAGTTGAGTTATAATTTTATTTTCCTTTGTAATGCTGATGAAACTATTAGGACATTTTTTTATTAGAATTAAGGCCATAGGAACAAAGGTAAAACAAAAAATGAGGATCTATATGATCCTTTTAAGAATGTTTCCTTTGGTCATTTACTACCAAGGATTTCTGGCAGTTTTGCACTGTCCTCTTCTGGCTTGCACCCAGATCAATAACGAAGCAGACCAAATGCTTCCTCTTTGTTTCATTCCTTATTTTAAATATTCCTATCAGCTTCTTAGTGCAATATCCATCTCATTATCAAAATGGCTCTTACCTCATCTCTCCAAAGACTATGATTTGGAGGAGGAAAGAAGGAGCAATTACTTATAGACCTTGAACAATATTTCCAGGCAAAAATAAGCCAAGTACAAATTTTCCCTCAACCAGATTCCCAGTTGTTTGGAAATACAGACTTTTTTGTTTGCTAACATTCTTTTCTTTGAGGAATTCCATAGAGAAACCTATGTTAATCTATATACCAACTGTACACAAGAGTTTACGGAGCATTATCCCAATCCATTGAGATTCTGCTTCCCAGCAATTGTCAACAGTTTGGCTCAAATAAACTCACAAAAATTCTTTCAAAAAAAAAAATTGTACACAAGAGTTTAGACTAACCTAAATCAGAAACAAACTATAAAAAACATCTTAAAAGGTTAAGAATAGGGAAAACACATAGTTTTTATTCCAATCACTTAGCATATTAGTGTAGCAGATCTTTTGACTAGGCCAGGAATCTGCAGAGGCCTTTATGAATGGAGAAACTTCTAGAGTCTAATGACTCAGAGGAAATGAGTTATTCTTGTTATCAATTGGAGACAGTTGCCATTCATGCTAGAGAAGAAAGCAGAACTATTGCAGGGCATGAAATTAAATTTTCCAGGTAGCAGCAAGTAATTGATACCGTGGGGTGACCTTTGCCCGCGGCAGCCAATTTCAATCTGCAGAGAACAGCAATAGGCCCAGCCACCCTGTTTGACCCCCACAAGCTGAGCTTGAAAAACAAGACGCCAGAGTAACTTCAATTTCTTTCATATAAATGCTCCCCAGTTCTGTTAGCTTTATTCTCTCCGCCTTTGTTCTAATTCAAATATCCCTGATGGCCTTATACATTTTTTATGAAATCATTAGTTCATCCACCTGAGACACTAAGTGAGAATCAGATCTATCAATTTACTCTGTGGTTCAGGTTATTTTTTCTCTTTTTCCCTTGGGTTTTCTTTTTGTTGTTGTTTGTGTGTGTGTGTGTGTGTGTGTGTGTGTGTGTGTGTGTGTGTTTTGTTTTGTTTTTTGGGGGGGAGGAGGGGAGTTGCAATCCAATATTAATCTTTCTGGGTTTTCAAAAACTACCTTTAAAAATGTATCATCAGAAAGATTTTTGGAAAATAGAAAAAGGTAATCCCAGATAAGCCACATTACCTTTTTTCCTCCTGAATACTCACTTATCTATTCAAAATTAATCAGTTTCTTCTGGATTGTGGCAGAGCATCTATTAACTGGAATTAGTTTTAGGAAGAGCACTGTATTTATTTAAATACAGGCTAGGCTAGAAAAGGCAACAACAGCAACGAAATTATGTGCCTGTCTTTTGGAATTGCTCCCAAATTAAATCATTTTGGAAAATCACCCCATAAAATACTGCTAGTCTTGAGATTCTTGATATTAGGTATGCAATTGCTCCCAAATTAGGATCATTTGGTTCAAAGCTCCAGACCTTTTTTAAACCTCTTAGGTCACAAAAATGGACTGAAGTCCTACTGTAGCGATTTGGGGCATAAATTATGTAAGTGCAAGGCAGACCAGAAGATCACAGCTCCTTGAGGCAATTTAGATTTTAATCAGATTTTTCATTCCAACTTTAATTAAAGTGTTAGACTTAGAAAAATGGAAATGGCTATTAGAAAAACTGACTGCCAGTAAAACAAAAAAGAAAAATTAATTGGAAAAAAGTGTACCCTGGCTGCTGTGAAGATTCATAGCATATATTAGGAAAGGCAGCAGAAGAACACTTTAATGAACTATTATAACATATAGTGGCATTTCTCTCTCTAGACATATAGAAAAATGTGTGTCATGTTTTTCTCCTTAGATGCTGACATCAGTAAAAGTAACAGAAAATTCCTTTTCTTAATTTAAAATCTAATGATACCTTCTAACTAACAGGCTGTAGCTTATCATGAAAGTTTTCTGCCAGGTTTGGCCAGGCTAATTTCTGTAGCAATGAATCAATATGCTAATATTTGTTGAGTCTTTGCTGGCCTGGGCATAGGAGGATTACTGAAGACGTATTGAATGTGGTTCCTGCCCTTGGAAAGCTTGTAGTGTTGTTGAAGAAAGAAATGGGGAAAACCTAAGACATTCAGATCTCAAGCCTGAGAAATTGGATGGCATGTCTCTCATGCTTATAAAAGTTGAGATAAGGGGGAATCTGTCCGGTTATAGCAACTCCATAGCATCTATGAAGGCAGGAAATTAAAGGATGGATAGGATTTGGATAGGTGCAGAGGTGTCCTGAGTTACTCCAATGCAGGGGACAGTGGCTCAGGCTCAGGCAGGAGAGGGGAGCCAGGCCTGACCAGATGGAAGAGGGTGTATGGTGAGTAAAGATGCAGAAGTTTGGCTCACCTGGACCTTAGCTACCAGACATAGGCATTTACATCAGATATGATGTTTCTAACATTTATTCAGTGCTATTACTACCTGTCTGTGTTTCATGCATTTATGTTATTTCTATACTATACTATCTCTTTTCTATTCATGCTGGGGATCTGGGTGAGAGCATGCGATTCTGAAAGAAGCAGCCTGTGGTTTGTGCAGATTGCATTGTCAGAAGGAGACTGCAGCAGAGAGGCTAAGAGGCCACTGTCCAGTCCAGGTGGGCCTGCCTGGACTGAGAGAGATGCAACAATGATGGATGCAAAAAGGAGAACTTGAACCACCTTCATTAAAAAAAACATTGTTAAACATCTGCTATGGGCCAGTCCCGGGGATAAGAAGAAATCAGTAAGACTTGGCAGAGGAAGGGGAAACTCACAGTATCCAACTAACAAGAACACAATGTCAGTACTCAAGGAAACATAGATGTAGCTCTATCACATCTAGCTTGAGGTAGCATAGACTGGCATGGCAGATGTGGGCGGAAGTGGCAAGAAAAGCTTCCCCCAGATGACATTTACCTGGGCTTGGAAGAATAGGTCAGATTTTTTTCAGGCAGAGAAGAAAGAAAACACAAAGGCAGAAGATCAAAATTAATTAATTTGAGCTCAGAGATCAAATCTGAGACAGAAACTTAAAATTGGATTAAAGAGCTGCCACCATCTTCTTTAGTCTCATACATCCCATCTCTGAGATTTTCTGAAGGGAAACAAAAAGGGATCCCATACTTTGGCAAACACCAAACCATTTTTAGATAAAGAGGCTAAGGTGTAGGTGCTCATGCCCCTTTGGGAAGTACAATCACAGGAAGCAAGAGTGAGGGTGAGGATGGGAGGGAAGGATGGGAAGCAAATGCCAGGGCATGCACTACTGCATCGGCTGTTGGGTCACAATAGGTCAAGAAGTGACACAACTAGTGGCTTGACAGGTGCAGACTGTCTCTGGATAAGCTGTGTGAAACACCAACCTCAGATCATACATCAGAGGAAGGGACGGAGGGAAGGCCCTGCTGCTGCCTGCCCGCTGCCTCCCCTCGTTCCCATTTACCAAAATGACCCCAAGGGAGGTCACGCCTATATTTCTGGGTTGGGTCACCTTGCCTCTATTGGAGAAGCAGATCTTGTAATGGTGCAGCCTTCTATGGCATCAGAAGTGGAGGAAGAGCTGACAACGTGGGGGAGACCTGAAGCCCTGCATGGAGTTTTTCCCTCAGCAGAGGTAAGGATCCAAGGGACAAGTAAGGCCAGGAGAACCTGATGGGACCTATAGGATGCATCCTATACCAGGCATTATTAACAAAAATATACCTCATGATAACTGTGATCCGTTTTTCCTTTATGCCGAGAAATTTCTAGACCCATTGCCTATTCGGTTTCTCCATGCTGTATCCTTACTGTGCCCAGTTATTTAGATATTCTACAAGGGTAGCATGAGGAAAGGCGGAGCCAAACCCATGCCAGTCAATGCTGTCACTAGGAAGCTCACTGGCAAAACTGGTTGAGCAAGAGAGGGAGAAAGAAGGACAGGTGGCTTTAAATTGAGGGATGAGGGGAAGTTTCTGAACAAGTTTGCTTAAGATTGTTTCATGCCATGCTTATAGCCAAACAACCAATTTCAGCAAATTTTTTCTTCATTTTAAATTGGTGGGAGATGGGGGTTTGCATGTGTCCATTTCCTTAACACTTGATCCTGTTCTTACGGGAGGAGCAGAGAAGGTCAGACAGACCAGGATGAAGAGGCCCATGGGCACGTGAAACACAAATGTTTGCCGTCAATGTCACGGGGAGACCTTGCGTGAGGCTGCCATTCTGTGTAGAACTGGAGTGTTAACAACCTTTGCCCTCGCAGTCCCATCTGACTTAGTCATAAACTTGAAAACTACTTTTGAAGAAGCACTTCAAAACAAAAGAGATGACAACCAAAAAAATCAATGCTTTGAATTCACGTACATAAATGGTCTAGGTGGCAACCAGCCCCTGAAAACTATCAGGAGCCTTCTCTGGAAGCTAAAGTTGAGAATAATGATATTATAAGCAATTGACTGGAGGATCTGGGTCCATCTGAGCTGTGGCTCTGCTGTCCCCCCTAACTGGCCTCTGTCTTGCTCACTGTGTAAGTCAGCAGGAGCCTCTAGATGCTCCTCCTTCAACCAGGCTGTCTGCTGACTTAAGCTAATCCTCACAGCGCTCTGCAAAGCATGAAAAGGGAAAGATTAGCTGTACCTGAAGCTACAATTGAGAAGGCTGTGTGGGTGGAAGAAGAGGAACTATTGTTTTCCCTGTTGCCTGTTTGAGGCCCCTACTTTTAAGCTGCCAGTGTAACTAATTACAAGGGAGAATTCTGAATGCACCTTCCTGTCATGCTTATCGCCAAACAACCAATTTAATCATATTTTTGACTAAATAGACTTGGTACCATGTAAAACTTTTACCTGATGTCTACACCTTGATTCCAAATTTAGTAATTTTCATATCACCTTTACAATTTTTGCTATGTCTCTGGATCATTTTTAAATTGGCTTACTTTGAAGAAAGTAAAGAGCTGCTTTAGTTTTATCTAAGTGACAATATTGTGAAATTCCAATTTTGATGTGCTCTGTATGTGTATGTGTTTGTGCATATATCATTTTAAAATGTATAATCTCATCTCATCCAAATTGTCTGGGGAAAAACAAAGGATGAGGATGGATGTGACGCTCTTTAATTAGAACACTGAGACAATAAAACGGAAGGAAAAACAGCAGCAGAGACCATCTACATCCTGGGAAATGCATGGGAGTCTAAACTTATTTGTTTATTTGTTTTTGAAAGGGAAATATTGCAATATTTGTCACCTGCCATGAATCTACGCTATTGTCTGTTTTGAAGCACTCTCTTTATAAATCTATACTTATATTCATATCTATTTATCTTTTTATATCAATTTTTATAGTAAACCTATAAATAACCAACCAAAAAAATGTTAGTCATGTACTATATAAAATCATCCCATGTTCTACAATTTGTAAAAACGGTATGTGAATTTAAGTTAATTTGGAGAGAGTGAGGGAGAGACCTTAGACGTGTGACTTTGGTCAACAGGTTGCTATCACTAAATTTCCAGCCTTACTGCTCCTCAGTCCCTGGAGGTCCAATCACTGAACAAGGCACATTGGTAATGCTGTGCAGATAAAGCAGAGCAGTCTGGGTAGGCACCACAGAACCTGGACTCAGACCTCCCATCTACCCCCACTTATTTTTTAAGGAAATTTGGCCCCAGTTCACTTTTCTTAGAGACTGTCAAACAGAAAATCTGGATTCCTATCAGATGGGAGGATAGACTCTTAACACCAGAGAGTTCATGAAAATAAAGAATCATTTAGATTCGGGGCAGGAAAACAAGAGGAGTTCCACTCTCAGAAGGGTGGTGAGGAGCTCCATGGAGTCAAACAACGATAACTAGGAAAATCTATTTTTAAAGGGAATCATAAAAACTCTGGAAATCATCCTAAGGGCAAACAGCAAATTAAGAAACATTTATTCAAGAAACTCTACTAAATCTTGGTAAGAACAGCAAGAGTCTGTGGCACTTGAGCCACAAGCCATTCTCTCCCTCCTCCTGCCTCCCAGAAGCTTAGAAAGACAGACGCTCCACCTGGGAAGATGTTGTGGCCAAGAAAAAGGAGACTCCTCTTTCTATTCGCCAGGCAAGGGATACAATATCTCACTGAGAGGGGATGGCCACCAGAATTTCTCATTCCCTTTAGCTCTGACGTGTAGGGAATATGTTCCTGGCAAGTGTGGCTAAGAGGTCACCCCTGTCCTTCCCCAACCCTCCACCCATAAAGGAGAGGTCCTAACTCAGGAATGGCAGTCCAAGAGCACTGGAGCCCCAATGACCCTTGCCTCGGCTTACTTTGAGAGGGGAGGTTCCATGCTGGAAAAAACACACCAAGAAGTTCAAAGGCTATTGTCCCTGCCCAGCACCTGCTCCTATAGCAGGGGCATCACCCTCTTCCCAGCAGTGGTTCAGAGATTTTACCAGGGTGTAATGCAGACCACAAGAACAGAGAGCCCTAAATCTCTTCCCAAAGGAAATGCCTTTATTTGAAATAGAGTGTGGGGCAGTTTAAGCCTAAGGATGCTTTCAAAAACAC
Source organism: Plecotus auritus (assembly GCF_963455305.1). Classification (NCBI taxonomy): domain Eukaryota; kingdom Metazoa; phylum Chordata; class Mammalia; order Chiroptera; family Vespertilionidae; genus Plecotus; species Plecotus auritus. The sequence continues at coordinate 137,374,069 of NC_137774.1, forward strand.
TGGAGGTTTGGGTGGCCAGCAAATTAAGCAGCAGCTGGGAGCTCTATGAGAACAGCAAACTAAACAGTAGGCCAGCTCATTTGCCAGAGAGAACAAGGGGAAGAGGTAGCCATAAAAAGCCCACCTGAGGTCAGAACAAACCTCAAAGACTGGCCCTGCGAAGGGGATGGATTTAATAGGATCAGAGTGAGGAGCAATTCATGCACCAGGTAGTGTCAGAAACAGTAGTGCAAATAGTCAGCAATTAGAGGAAACTATCATCTGGGTGGGATATCAAATGAGACACACACCTTAGCACAGTGGTCGGCAAACTCATTAGTCAACAGAGCCAAATATCAACAGTACAACGATTGAAATTTCTTTTGAGAGCCAAATTTTTTAAACTTAAACTTCTAACGCCACTTCTTCAAAATAGACTTGCCCAGGCCGTGGTATTTTGTGGAAGAGCCACACTCAAGGGGCCAAAGAGCCGCATGTGGTTCGCGAGCCGCAGTTTGCCGACCACTGCTTAGCAGATAAACCACAGGGGAAAATTAAAAAACAGTCAGAGAGAGTCCTGCTTTCAGCACTGTCATCTCAGGGTGAAAGTGTGCTGACCAAGGCTCCATCCGCTGAGAAGCAACATAATGAGGTTCATACCAAAGGGGAAATAGACATCATTATAATGGGTCAGCCAAATGCACAAGTAAACAACATCAAAAACAAGCCCCAGAGGGGCAGGAGATCAGTATCCAGAGTTGCTACATGTTTCCTAAAAATGTCCAGTTTTCAACAAAAAATTATGAGACATGGAAGGAAGCATGAAAATATTACCCATACACAGAGAACAACATAAGAAACAGAAACTGCCTGTGAGAGGGCGCAGATATTGCATTTAACAGACAAAGGCTTCAAAGCAGGAGAGGAGACTGCACTTTAAAAAGTAAAGGAAGGTATGATAACCATGTCTCATCAATAGACAATAGTAATAAATTGTTTGGATTTCTTTTGCAATAAAGCTTTGCCTTTTCTCCCCATTTATGTATATAATCATTTATTTATATTGGTATGAATTCATGAATATTTATTTTATTTTATACTTTGAGTTATAGTCCAATACTTCATTTTGTTGCTCAAATTGTTCCCACATTGTCCATGGGGAGCTCTTTCAGTTGGCTCCAGAGTCACCTTCGATATGCCCCGTGAATATACAGTATGGGTGAAAAAGGGGCCACATACTAAACATGACAAGCTAAGGGGAGGCCTGCATGGTAAGCCTTGAAAACTCAGACCAAAGGTAACCCCATAGGATGGTCTGAAAATAAAACTTCCTAACTAAAAGCAAGTCATGGTGGGTAGTCATATCCTAGGCCGGTATCTTCCTTGACCAAGGTCAATCTTTACCTTAACTGAGCCTGTCTATTGTCTTTTTGCATCTAGGATAACATATCTTTGGAATGTCAGAGAAATCCCTTTTTTCCAGACCCCTGAGAACATAATTTCCCACCAGAGCATGAGACCACAGAACCTCTCATTGTTGTCTTGTTGCCCAAATACCATCTCTATGTTCACTATAATTTTAGAAAGAACATAACCACTGAAAATAACTAGAATCAACTATTTTAAAATAATGTATTGTTCAATTTGTTTGATTTGGGCTTTAGAAAACATGGCATCATACTGTACAATCTTGTAAAACTTTTTTTCTTCTGTTTCATTCACTATTATTGGTGAGATTCTGCATAATGTGTATAGTTCTGATACCTTCATTTTCACTGCTTTATAGTAGTCTATCACTATCTAGCCTTAAATTTGCCTATTGATGAACTTTTGGGCTGTTTGGATGTTTTTATCTCTTACAAATAGTATGCTATGACCGTTCTTGTAGATATGCCAGAAGTTACTTAGAGGGTATGTCCAGGAATAGAGTTACTAGGTAAGTCAATAAAGCCAAATCATTTTCCAGTGTTGTAGGACCAATGTATACTCATTCCAGAGTGTATAAGGAATTCCTCCATCTGTATCTGCATCAGCACTTGATGTCAGACTTAACCGTTTGCCAATCTGATGGGTATAAAATAAGTTCTCCTTTGGGTTTAATTTCCATTTCCTACCTACTTGTGAAATTGAGCTTTTTTTCCTGTGTGTATCCATCATTTGTGTTTCCTTTACCATGAGATGTCTATTTCTGTCATTGACCTGGTTTTTCCATTGGGTTATTTATTTATTTTTTGTGACTTCATTTTTATTTTTAATTTTTTATCTATTCTCAATACTAAATATTTGTTGGTTTATACGTTGGCAAAATCTTCTGTAAGTTTGTATCTTATCTCTGCTATCTTTTTTTCCCCCAATGTGTTTCTGATGATTTAAGATAGAGGAAGGGAGAGGGGCGAGTATGAGAGGGAGACACAGATGTGAGAGAGAAACATCAATCAGTTGCCTCCTTCATGCACCCTGACTGGGGATTGAACCGGCAACCTGGGCATGTGCCCTGACCAGGAATCAAACCAGCATCCTTTGGGTGCACAACTGAGCCACACTGGCCAGGGCTCTCTTTGCTTTCTTTATGATCTCATTTGATAAACAGAAATTGTTCATTATTATTCTTTATTTTCATGGTCCCAGCACTTATTCCCATTCTGCCTTTTCTGTGTAATTACAACACAGAAATGACAACATAGACATTCCCACCACTATGGCTCCCCGGGAACAAACTTACAGACAGCCTTCTGGGGGGCGGGCGGGGGGCAGGGCGGGGGCGGGAAGACCATCACAGTCTCAGTGCTCAGAGGGAAGAAAAACTTACTTTGCCCCAATTTACCAGAACAACAGAAAAATAATTTTCACTTTAAAAATATGTTAAATCAGATTAGCAAACCCAGCTGTGTAGCTACCTTTAATGACCCCCAAGTGATCCTGTGTTAATCACCTAATTCGGCTTCCCCCGACTGGCTTTCTCATTCAGATTGCCCCCTGCCTCTCTCTGCCTGTGTGCCTGCTCCCTCAAATCTTTTTCTTTGGGCTTTACTGATGAGGAATAAATCTGGTGAATCTGGCTCTTTTCACTTTTTGAAGTTCTTTATCATTGTTACACCCATAAGCTTGTCACTGTTAAGTTTTCCAGCACTAAGGAAAAAGGCAACTTTCTTTTTCACACTTATGTAATCCTAATTTCCAGTCATTCTTCACGAGTATGTGTTAAAAGAGGAAATTAGATTATTTTTCCACCTACTTGGCTTTAAGGTTTTCCTAGAATTTATAAGCAAGCTGCTCTAAAAGAGAACTGAAAGGTGTTGGGAAGGTAGGCAGGACAGAGAGAAGGATCCCTCAGGGGAGAAAAGGCCCCTTACTTGGTATGATTCATCTCTTTCTCTTTAATGTGGCAATTGTGGAGGCTGGTTTAAGACCATTCCTCGTGTCTGATAGATATTTCTATAGCTCCTGTCTGCACAAAGGTGTGCAGACGAGTGTGTAAATTAACCTGAGAAATCCCTCGGTATTCCTGGACTTCAGTGGTTTGGAAAGATTTGCACATAGTACCAAGGATGCTGAGAAAGAGAGAGAGAAAAAAGATTCCCTGAACAAGTTCACCTTCTGGAAGAAAACCTGCTCCCTTCCTGGCTGATTAGTGAGCTTGTGTTTCTAGAGGCACAGCACTTGCGCTCCAGAATAATAAACCACCCCTGGGCCTCTAATATCCTTTTTCTTCGGAAACTCTTATTTATGGTCTGATGTGTTGAAACAATAAACATGGGTGTGTGGCTGGAACTGTGGGTTGGGGGGCAGGGTGTGGAGGCCAGGAACGGGGGTTTCCCAGCTTTGTGTGAGAAGTGAAAATGAGGTGGCAGCTTTAGCAGACTGATTCTGGGCCCTTTTCTTCCTGCCAGAATGCAAGTGCCAGCTGAGGCCCCGACACCTTATTTTATTGTGTGAAGACAGGAAAGAAATCTCTCAATTATCTTCAAATTAACTGCCTCTTGCCATTATCTGTTCCCTGAGGACCAATCAGAGATTGTGTTTGAAAAAGCTGGGAGTCAGCCTACCACTTCACCCACTCTCTGGGATCGCTTCCCACCGACCCCCTCCCATACGCATGCCCAGCCAAAATCATCTGTGGCTGCCATTTCTCATGACAAACTTTAATGCTTTAATTAGGAAGCATCTGCGTGTCCACTCTTCACAAACACCATATGGTGTTCAGTACAAAATATGTTTCATTTTGATGAAGGCAAAGCCTTAGGAAAGGGCAGCATTGTGAATATCAATTGTTGTTCCCACATTGAGTGAAGAATAAATTTACTGTGCTTCAAAAGTGATGCCAGTGTTGGAGAGAATGAAGGGGTTTGTTCTCTACCTGGCAAAACTTGGAGGAAAAGATTTCTTATGTTAGAATAAAGCAGAATTCTACTTTAAAGCCTCAGAAAGTGAAAGCCTTTTAGAAGTATATTCCAAGAATCTCTAAACGGTCTAAAGAGTTAAGATAAAAGATGTCCTGTACTAACATTTCACACTGCAAAAAGAACGGTAAAATAGCCATCTCTTACATGCCGAATCCAGAGACTCTGGGACCCAGTATTGGAATGTTGAAAAGACACCGCCAACCAAAGCACTGGGCCTGTCCTGCTCAGAAGAGTGACTTTGCAAGGCCAGGCTACACGGGGAAAATCAACTTCTTTGCTTCTCTGACAGCCATGGGCTGACTTAGGAAATATGGCCCAATGGGATACGGTCTTTGGGTTTGTTTTCCTTTGCAATATTGTGTCCTTAAAATAACAAATCTAAGCTTTCCAAAGTTCACATTTCTTTAAAATTCAAGAACCTAAATGAGGCCAAGTTTGGAGATCTTTTCTCCAGTGAGAATCGGGGGCGGGGGGGGGGGGGGGGGAGGGCGGGGGGCGCAGGGAGGGAGGCGAGAATGGGGGAAATACAGGCCAAATTCCAACATAGGCCTTTTCCTGCTTTTATGCAAATCACTCAGCATGCAAATGATTAAATAATTGAACCATTATGGCATTTAAATAAGCCATTTATATTTTCTTCATTGCCCAGGTCAGCTACCATTCTGTTGTTGGAGGCAACAGGAAAGGGTTAGGAAAAGTCCCTCCAGAGGATAAGGGATTGGACTAGGAATGGATATAATTACTCATTTTTGTTTTAAAATAAATAAAGCAGTGGAGGCTGTGGAGTGAACACCACCCCCCTGTTCCCAAATGAGGGACTGGTTTCTTTCTTTCTCGTCACCAGGGCCCCTAGTCCTCACTCCACACGGGTGTCAGTCACCTCAGTTTCCTCCCAGGCTCTCCTACATAATTATGAGCTACCACATGTGGCTTCTGAGACACAACTTTAATTACCCAAACTCAGAGCACACAACAGACTCTGAATTGACTGAACAAAAGCCTATTAGAAGCTGATCCCCTGTGGTCACATTGTAATTACTGTCAGGGGCCATGGCGGCTATGGAATTATTTCTGTAATATCTCGATAACCTTCTATCCTGGAGTCACGTGAATGATGATTTGTGCCATAATCTCATTTCCTTTAATGGTGTGACAGTGAACATAAAGGAGGAGGAGGGTTGCCTGACTTTGGCCTGAAATTCAATCTAGAAGGCCACCGCAGATGTGCAAACACAGCACCTCCAGCAATTATTGCCATGATAGCCCCTATCTCTACACCCAATAAGCCCGGAGCTGGGAACTGAGAGGTTTTACCGCTCACAGAGTTAGGCGTTGTGACACTCAGCCAGAGCAGCAGAAGGTCCCTGCAAATGGAAATAAACAGGGACCACCCAGTGAAGTGGCTCAGTGTCCTTTCCAAGGAAGATGTTCACAGAAGCATAGAGTTATTCCACTGCAATGGAAAGTCTTGAAATAAAGGGCATTAATGTGACGTTCATGGGTGATTTTGTTGCTGCAACTAAGAATGCTTTGCCCCCAGGAGATGCTCATATTTTACCCTTTGAACCCCTTGAGTAGTTATAATGCAATTCAGCACAGATTGCTCACTTTAGCTTCTGCTAAAAAACCTCAGGTCAGCTTCATCACATAACTTTTAATGTAACATATAAAGAAAAAGCAGTAAGTTCAAAAGCCACAAGTTCAATTTTGTTAAATTGCCTATTTAATGAAAATGCTTTGATGGCTTTCTTTAGTGACAGGATAGATACAGTAATTTAATTGTGGTATAGACTTCTGGATTACAAACATAAGATAATTCTGACTTCTCATCAAAGAACTTAATGTTAAATTGTATCATTGTATTATGACAAAATCTTTTTTCTTTCCTGCATTTTGAATCTTTTCCTTAGACCAGTTATGTTTTTGGAAGATGTGCTGACACAAACAGATCTTACTGCTCCCACCCCAAGCTAGCTTCTCCTCAGGATTTATCTGTGTCTGTTATCACTTCCAAATGAGCAAATCCAGGCATTCAAGGATGCCCATAATGCGGACCTGTGGTGTGAAACTTGTTTGTTTTCCCTTCCTCACCTACACATGCCATGTAAGCTATCTAAACTGAATTCTTTATAAAGTATTTGTAATTTCCCTCCCACCTTGCTGTGTTCCTTCGCTCTGCTCCCTCAGGCTGGGATGTCTTCACTTTCCTCACCCCCTTCCTGATTATGACATCCTATCCATCCTTCCTAGACAGTCTCAGGGGACACTTACCTCTGATTATTTTCCCAGGAGTTGCATTCTCACCTAAAACTAAACAACACTTTTTTTTAAAGATTGTTCACCTCTAATGGTACTTACTTCATTCCACTATGCATTATAATCATTTGTGTGCTTCTCTGTGCTGCTGTAAGAGTGTAATAGCCTTAAGAGTAGTGATTAGAAGTTACTCATCTATTAACTCTTTTATTCATTCATTCAACTATCTATCTATTCAATAATTGTTTTGCCGGATGCCAATTCCAGCATGTCATAATTGCAAGAGTTTCATCAAAAGATTGATGGAACTTGGGGACTCAACAAGGGCTGAGTCACATATGTTATCTCCTGCTGGAATGGCTAAAGGCATTCCCCCAAATCTAAAAAGGATGATTGTTTGCTGCCAGACAGCTCAGGGCATCTTAATCTACATGTTATTGCCTCCTACTGGCCAAACACCTGAACAGCCTAGACTATTCCCCATTCTGACAATGCTTCTGTATGGAAACCCTATCCTTTGAAGTGTATCTCCACCTTGCCTTAGGACAATTTGTGTTAATAAACAGCAAGGGGTACTGAGACAAGGAGAACTTAGCTCCTTTAGCTAAAGCTCCTCTGACCCCCCAATGCCTTTCAAAATTATCTTTCGTCTTTGGACTCTTACTTAATCTATGCACAGCCTTCTCCAGATCCCAGAACCCTTCTAGATGCCGGATCAAGACCCACCGGCGTTAAATGTCGCCCAACGTCTGGCATTATTTGTCATTAATGATTCAATAACACTATTGAGCATCTAATAGATATTGGGTGACTGGCTGTTTCAGGCATTGAAAATATCAGAATGAGAGAGATTAAATAAGACACAGTTGTCACAGTCTCTATAATCAAGGAACTTCCAGTCTAGTAGACAGAGAGACAGAGGAACAGTATTCCCATAGGAATGACCCTCAGAGCATGCCTAGCAGTGCCAAATACATGACAGTTGCTCAAATTATACTCATTGAAAGTCAGTAGTTAAGTGAGTAAGCCCAATTCCCACTGAGTGCATTTGAGAGCAAAAATGACTTTACCTAAATATGCTAAGATATATTATCCATGATGATTCTTAAACTACATCTTTAAAGATATATAGCTCCCTTCTAAGAATTCAAAAGGAAAATGATCCAATGCAAACTCTTCATGCATAAAACTTTCAGAGGGCCTTTCTGAAAGCACATGGGCTAACACAGATTGGGCAGTGGCAAGAAGCGAGGGAGGGAAAGCTATAATAATTGCATCTAGAACACTTAGGTCCCTGTTCTTCTTTCAGCATTTGAGTATCTCTTAGTGCCAGGCAATGCAATGTGGAAAGTTTTGGAGCGGTCTGTTCCCCAGTGTTAGAACACTACTGGTGTAAGATGGTGAAGGCCTCATAAGGAAGTGGGCTTTGATCTGACTTGAATAATAAAAGTTCATCTGTGTGTCCATGCTGGGAAGGTTGAGTTCCTAGGCTGATGTCATCACTTTGTCTCTTGCATCCTTCATTCCTATCACTCTTTCCTCTAAGATAGGAGTTATCTTATTTTTCAAATAAAGATCAAAAAGTATTTTGATACTTTGTTTTTATAACCATTCTTCCTGCTGAGGTTCTTTTTAAAAGTCAATGTAAAATCTGGGGTTTAGCTAATAGTAATGTACCAATGTGGACTTCTTAGTTTTGACAAATGTACCTGGATTATGTAAGGGAAAATTGGGTAAGGATATATTAGAATTCTGTGTACTATGTTTGCAACTGTCAACCTTAGACACATCTAAACCTGTAGAGAATTTTTATGAATTTATTTGAGCCAAACTGATGATAATTGCCTGGGTGCAGAACCTCAACAGATTGAGAAATTGCTCTGGAAAATGGCAGTTATTATTTTATACATCAGAATCAAAGGGAAGACATAAGGGGGTTACATGAAATCCATTGGTGGTAGATTAGGGAGGTGGGAAAAGGAAAGGGGAGAAATTTCTGAGATTGAATAATTGGTGAGTATGGGATAGTTAACAATTAACATTTACAGCACAAAGAGATGGTATGCTGGGAACCAGATAGCAATGAAAGGTTCTGAGGTGTCCACTTCTGGTGGGAGATTGTGCCTTGAGGGATCTGGGAAAAGAGGATTACTTTGACATTCCGAAGGCATGGTATTGTAGGTGAAAAAAGACAATAGACAGGCTCAGTTAAGGTAAAGATTGACCTACTGGCCTAGGATATGGCTACCCACCATGACTCACTTTTAGTTAGGCAGTTTTAATTTCAGACCATCCTATGTGGTTACTGTAGCTCTCTGGGTTTGTAAAGCTTGCCATGCAGAGCTCCCTGAGTGTGTAAGGTTTAGTATATGGCCCCTTTTTTGTCCACACAACTCTTTTATAACTCTAAAATTATGCCAAAATAAAAATATATGTAAACAATAAACAAACAAATATTCCTCCCTAAAATAGTCAATGACCAACAAGGATATCATTTGGACTTTACCCTTGCCCATATCAATCTCTGTTTATGCTCACAAACATCCTTTTCTTAAGCTGACATGATGATGCAAAGCATGGACCCACTCACCCCATCTGTAACCTCTTGAGCTCTTGAACTCTCCAAATCCAATTATAGGTCAATGTCTTCTTGACTGGATTGGCTGTGGCCCTAGTGACATTTTGCCTTGAGGCACTAATGGTGACATGGGCTGTCCCTGGGGTTCTGACCACAGTCCTGTCATTAGCCAGCTACCATTGTTTTGTTAATCTAATGAATGGTTCTATAGGAAATAACAGAGTAAAGGCTTATTAAAGGTGAAGGCTTCATCCATTAAAATGCTCTCTGTCCTTAACGAAGGTCATAGAAGACTGATTGTAGGAGGAAATCCTGCTTTATGCTCACCCATATGTCTCAATTAATCACCAGGGCAAGCAAGTCCTCAGACTAGATTTGAGCTTGCCTTTATTTAAAAATTTGGAAGAGGGTATTACTGAAGCAATCTTAGTACATTCTGTCATCAGAGAACCGTGTGCCACATACAGCATTCTCCAAACTGTTTGAGTTTATTTTTTGAGATAAAATATTTCCAAGAATGTAATTTTCTTTTAATATCTAATATCACTAAACTTTTAGATTTGCAATGCCAATATAGTAACCACTAGTTACATGTGGTTATTGAGCATTTGAAATGCGGCTAGTATGAACTCAGATGTGCAACACTGGGTTCCAGAGACTTAGTCCCCCTCCCCAAAATGTAAAAGATCTCATTGGTAATTTTTATATTGATTACATGTTGAAATGATATTTTTAATTACTGAGTTAAATAAAATATATTACTAGATTTTATTTCTTCTGCTTTTTCCTCTTTTAATGTGGCCAGTAGAAAATTTATAATTTGCTGCTTTAGAGAACCCAGAAAAATATGTTCAATGACTGCCTGAGCCTACCTTCTCATCAAGTATATTTTAGATCTGACTTCCAGATAAATTTATAATAAATTAATCTACTTAGGCATTGCTGCTCTACTTTGCTCACAAGAAATATGCATTTTACATGCAATGGGGAATCTCCTGTCACTAACCTCTTACCAAGGACCAGGAACTCCCTGTCTTAGGCACTTGGAATAGACACATAAGATACCATCTTTGCCTTGTAGTCAATTTGTTCCTGTCCCTACTTGATCCTTTCTTCCTCTGTGAGGTCTGCTTGGAAAGTCCACCCCCAACAGTTATTCACCATCCACTTTGACAGCTGCTTCTCAGGTTTTTAGAAATTATCTTTATCTTTTAAACAAAAAAGAGTCTCTGCAGCTCACCTGAAGCTGCTTGAGATCCAGGCTAATCTTATTAATTGTTCTGCCTCATACTGTCCTCAGCACTAGGCACACAGTAGTTGCTATCATCAATATATTTCAAATGAATAAAACCATCAAACTGCATCATTTATTGAACAATGATCATTTGCCTGATTTTTTTTTTTTTTTTTGCTAAGTGCTTTTCCTGTATTCTCTCACTGAACCCTCTCAACAATCCTATGAGATAAATACCAAAATTACCTATAATTTATAGATGGGGAAATCTAGACATAGAGGGGCCTAAACACTAACCAGTTCTTACACAGGCGGTAAGTGATGGAGTAGATTTAAATCCAGGCAGTCATTGAACAATCAGAGGGAGATGGCAGCAAGCAGTTTAAGAACTGGCTCAGTGAGGCTGAAGATACCATGCTCAGCCTGAAGTGACAGTGTAGAAAGGGCAACCCTGGCTGTGGAGTCTCCTTCCAATAAGAGCACTAGAGCCTAGAACAAAAAGCCATGTTCCCGCCTCTCCACCCACTACTCTAATTCTGGGAAGATGGCCTGATGAACGCTAAGTTATTTTGATTCAGATAACAATCTGTCCCAGACATCCACATCCCACAGTAGTTGTTGGCACATTGTAGTAGAACCTCATACCCTGAGGTGAGAACAGGCAGAGGCTTTGCCCAGGCTTGTGCCCAAAGTCCTAATTGTTGGGGGTCAGTCGAGGGAGCTCAAACCCTCATCCATCATCCTGACAGGAGAGCACGGCATCATGGTTCTGCAGGGAGCATTATGACGTGGGCCTTTCTTTGCAGCTATAAGTTGATGCCTACACAATCCACCTGGCACCTTGGAAGAATGTTTGGATAACAGATACCTGGCATTACAAAAAGATTCCTTCTTCTTTATTTTAAAGAGTTTTAGGCAAAAGGTGGGTAGTGGTGGAAGGTGGAGCAGACTGAGAAAGAGTCAGGATGAGAGGCAGGAAAGGAGCATCAGGTGAAATAGAAAAACACCTAGCTGGTGTCCCAGGTGACTGACTCTAGCTCTGTCTATGATACTACTAGTTTTATGACCTTAAACAATTCATCTTACCTTAGGGACTCAGATTGTTCATCATTAAAATGAATAGGTGATTTTGTCCCTAGTATTTATCCAACAAAACATATTGGCATATTAAATGGTATTATAAACACATTTCTATCATTTTTAAAAGGGCACATGCATAAAATAAATTCACCTCTGCCAGTCCCCCTCCCTGGAAATGGTACATGGAGCAAGTTATTGCCAGGCAAACTAATTGGAGGTTTAGAACAAATAGTCCGTACATGTTTATACTTCCATCACTGTCAGGAGTCAGTAACACAATGGCTAGTTCAATCTTCTCAACTGGAGAAATGGTTTCCTGGCTGCTCTTGAGTTATAGTGTGAAACAGTCTCCTAAATAATTCTGGGGCTCTGAGAGCTTGGCTTGTCATTCACCACACTAGTATTTATAATTATTTTTATTTTTATATTTATTGATTTAAGAGAGAGAGAGAGAGAGAGAGAGAAAGAGAGAGAGAGAGAGAGAGAGAGAGAGAGAGAGAGAGAGAGAGAGAGAGAGAGAGAGAAACATCAACTTGTTATTTTACTTATTTATGCACTCCTTGGTCAATTCTTGTATGTGCCCTGACCGGGGATTGAACTCACAACCTTGGCATATTGGGACCATGCTCTAACCAACTGAGCTATCCAGACAGGACCACAATACCAGCTTTTGAAAATTTCTCCCTCTAGTTAGCAATTAAATTTTATGCTGCATCTTTTACGAGGTATTTTCTTTTCATAGATGAATCCTACTAACCACAGAACCCAAAAGGATCTTATTTGTCATAAGATCTGAAATAATGCAAAGCAGTTGTCCCAAACTTTAAAAAAATTGCTTGTAAGTGGTGCTTATACAATATTTCTTTCCTGTCTACATAAAGTTCCAATGTGAATTTCCTGGAAGAGTACACATTTCTAAGTCTCATGGGAGTAAAGATGAGTTTGGAGAATATAATACATACAGCATTGCATCTGACTTGTCTGGGAGAGTCAGTTCTTTCACAAAGCATTGCTATTTATAGATGTTTGCATCTGTCTAATTTTACACTTGTCTAATTTTTAAATAGAAAGCCCTTTAGGCATCAACCATGACTAATTGTATGTTTTGAAGAGTACTTAGTACATGGTTGGTGCTCAATAAATGTTAAATAATTGAAAATGTTAACAATAATCATATTTGTAAGCACATTGAGCAAGACTGTTCCTAAATATGTTTCGGTATAGAGCTCAGTGCATTGTTGGCAGGCAAACAACGTGGGATGAAAATAACACCAAATGGTCCTCTTGCTTTTATCCAGGAAAAAAAAAGGGAAACTTAGTGACAAACTGATTTTAAGGTTTGTGGTAGGCAGAATAATGACCTCTCAAAATGCTAGTGTCCTAATCCCTGGAACCTGTAAAGGAAATAAGGGGAATTAAGGTTGAAGATGGAATTAAGGTTGCTCATAAGCTGGCCTTGAAATGAAAATTATCCTGGTTTATCCAGGTGGGCCCAATGTAATCACAAGGAGGGGTCATATTTTCATTTCCAAATAAATGGAAAGGATGGTGGGCAGGGATAGAAGAATCAGAGTCAGAGATTTGAAGATGTCACATTGCTGGTTTTGAAGATGAAGGAAGGGGCCATGAGTCAAAGAATGCAGGTGGCCTCTGGAAGCCACAAAAGGCTTGGGGAAAAGGAATGCAATCCTGCCAACACCATGATTTTAGGGCTCCCAGCCTCCAAAACTGTAAGATAATGAAAAGTTTCCTAAGCCATGAATTTCGTGATAATTTGTTACAGCAGTAAAACAAAACTAATATAGAATCTCGTTAGCATAGACATTTGGGCTGACTATTGGTGGTGAGTGGTTTGCATGTGCTCTGGGTACTACCTTGAGTATTATTAAATATTACCTCAAAAAGATAACAACACAGAAAAAAAGCAAAACACAAATCAGATAGTGTTCTCTATCTGCACTAATAGGGTAGCCACTAATGAGCCACATGTGGCTATTGAGCATTTGTGGCTAATATGATGGGAAAATGAATTTAAAATTTTACTTAATTTATAATTAATTTAAATTTAAATAGCCACTGGTGGCTAGTGGCTACCATCTTCAATAGTGCAGATTTTAAAACTTTATAGATACAGGGAATGAGACAAATTTTCCATTCATATATATTTTTTCTTGCAAAAAAGTATGATGGAATAATCAATAAAAGACTTTAATATCTATATAATAAAAGGTTAATATGCAAATAGACTGAATGGCAGAACAACCAAACAACCAATCAAAGAGTAATATGCTAATGATATGCTAAGGCTGCTCAACCGCTTGCTATGACATGCACTGACCACCAGGGGGTAGATGATCCAACCAGTAGGTTAGCTTGTTGCTGGGGTCTGGCCAGTCGGGACTGAGCAAGATGGGCCAGACTCGCCCTGGAGCCCTTCCTCGATCCCTCCCTGGCCCAATGGTGCACTGGTGGGGTCCCTCAGCCTGGCCTGTGCCATCTTGCAATCTGGGACACCTCAGGGGGGATGTCAGAGAGCTGGTTTCAGCCCAATCCCGTAGGCCACTCCCCTTGGGAGGGCACTAGATGCAGGGCTCATGGCTGGCAAGTGCTGCTCTGGCAGCACGAGCCTCTCCTGATGGGGACTGATTGGGTGCGAGCCTACAGCAGGCACAGTGGGGCCGAGATGAGTGGGAGCAGCAGGTAGGAGCTGCAGGTAGCGTTGGACTGCGGGTTTTGGCCCAATCCCTGCAGGCCACCCAGAGGGATCCCCCCCCCCATGCACAAATTCATGCACTGGGCCTCTAGTATTTTTAAATAATAACATATTACATTTGAATAAAATTCTGTGTGGGCAATAGAATGGAAATATAGAATCAAGTGGTGGGGTGGGGGAAATAAAATGTCCAAATGCTAAAGTAGATCTTGCTCATCTATATTTTTTAACTGGACCATGATGAATATCATATCCTTATAGTGCTTCAATTATTTGAATTCATTTATAAGAAGAATGTAGCACTTCTATTCTTAAATGTCAATATTTACAATATGTAAGGTATTATATCCTTGGTACTAACTGCATTTCAATGATTCTGAAGACTACTTTTTTCCACATTTTTCACATCTCTGAAATTGGGGTGCATCTTACAATGATGGTGGGTCACAATTTGACAGTATTTTTACCTCCTTAGCTGTATATAACATAAAACAATAAGTATGATGCATAATTTCTTGCAATCAACATATTCTTATATTCTAGGATAGATGATATTGTGGGGGTTCAGAACAAGGCACCCCAAGATGTGCCTCTATAATATGAGGATTATTTTGAGGTAAAGGCTACTGAGACCCTGCGGGCTCAAGAGAAACTTCTGCTCCCCCCTTAACTACATAGAAGAATTTAAGTTAGGAGCCTGGCCCATGATATGAGTTAAAACCAGAAATGACTTTTTACCTATGTATATGGTAGGGCAAAGTAATAATTACTGAACACATGCTCTCCCCACAATTACCTTCTGAAGCCCCCAGGTGCCTTACCTCATCCCTAGCTCAGAATGTCTTATATCCCCGTTTTTCCTTTCTGTCTCTGAACCTCCCATGCACAGTGCCTATGGGTCTCTGACTCTCTCATGTATGCAGAGTTCCCATACATTGAATTTTGTTACTTTCTCTCGCTAACCTGTCCCACGTCTATGTGGTTGTTAGACCAGCTGAAGGAACCTGGGGAATAAAGGAAAGTTTCTTTCTCTCCCACAAAATGAAAATAAAACTTGTAAGTTATCAACTAGAAAATGTGTGGAGATAGTAGGTTTTCAGAATTCTGCAATATGCGAGCAAAAACATTTGTAGGCCCCTGATGTAGACCACTTCCTGCTGAAGTGCAGTGTTTTAATCACAGCTTCTCTATGTGCATGGAGCAGAGAGGATTGTGTAAGCTCTTCAAGGAAGGGGTGGAGCATTGGCGGGTGATAGTGCAGGAATCTGGAGCTCGCAGGAATTCAAGCTCAGAGTGCTCAGCACTGGCTGATCTCAGGAACTCCAAGTCATTTTCCCAGGACTGTCTCCATTCTCACGGGCAACCTAATTTCTCCTCTTCCCCGCCCCCCCCCCCCCCCGCCCATATCTGCCTCACTTTTCTGCTTCTCTCAACAGAAAAATTTCTCTATCCACCCACCAGGGCTCAGATAATGCTCTCAGACCTGAGTCTACACAACCTTTCATGTCAGAAACCCATTGCTCACTGTTCCCAAACCAAGGGGAGGGCTCTGATTTATTAGCTCAGATAAGATGTCCACTCCTGACACAAACAACGGTGACATGGATGGATGCTCCATTTATGTAATACAAACATCATTTTGGGGACAAAATGGGTTTGGAGGAAAGGACCGTGAGTAGACAGGCAGCCACAAAAACATCATCTAGTCAGCAATAATTACAACCAACAGTTCCATAGTTCTTATCATTGCCATAACTATGCTAATTGTTTCAAATACATTCACTCATTTAATCCTCAATGTAATGTTAGCAGGTAGATATTGATATATATCATTTTACCAACGAGGAAAGGGGAGGGAGGTACAGAGAGCTTGAATAAATTGTCCAAGTTCACACATTTGATAAGTGGTACGGACTGGATCCAAACCCATTGAACTAAACTGCCTGAGCAATTTCATATCTTTGTATCTAGACTTGCTGATGGCAGGACTAAGCATAGAATATTCCACATTAGGAATTGTAAAGAATAGGTAAATTGTAACAACTGATACTAATCACATGACTAAAAATCATTGGATATTTTGGGAATTAGAAGGCAAGGAGAGAGGAACTATAGCAATTTTGACACCTACTTCATTCCAGGCACTTTGTGTACCTATGATATTTTACATACACTATAATCCAAAGAAATAAGTATTAAAACCTCATTTTACAGTTGAAGTCAGGAGTTCAGAATATTGTGTAACTTGCCCAAAGTCTCACAACTGGACAGTGGCAAAGCCAGATCCTGACCAAGCCTGACACCTGGGCCTCTGGCCTTTCCTCTCAATCCCTCTGTCAGGTTAGTGTCAAAACAGATAAGGTGATGTGCTAGGTAGAGAATAATTCAATCAATCACAAAACAAACTATAATAAGATTCAACTTCCTCAAAGCAAAGTCATTTTTCAAAATTCACTTAAAGATACGTGTCTCATTAGACATATCTACTCTATTTCCTTTTGCCTGTACAAGCATTAATCCAGCTGTCCCCAAACTCTCTGTCTCAGGTATTGAAGTTTCTACTTAAACAAAGAAGAGATCTGGCCAAGTCTTTGCCTAAGATAAAGTTTATTTTTTCTTTGTTCTTCCTTGTAGCTAATTCTTGCTTGATGAGTTCAAATGAATTCTCATGGGCTCACAGAATAAGAATTTTAACTCTTCAAAGACAAATCCAAAGGCAGGAACAAATCTTATATTAGCTATTATCACTGGTACACTGTGAGAGGTTGACATGACAAGTAGGTCCTGTTAGGTCCTTTTCAGTGCTAAGAAACCATCTTGTCACAGTCCACCAGTAGCCACTGGAGAAATAACATGCCATCCTTGAATAGAATAAGCACAGACCATCTGAGCTCAAGGAACTCAGAAAGCATTTCTGAAATTTATTTACACATTGTTTTGTTTTGCTTGGTTTGTTCAGTCTTGTATTCACCCAGCTCAGAGTATATCAGCTCAACTGCATTTGAGAGGGTGATGTCTCACCAATAAAGGCAGGATGGGGATTCGGACATTGGGTTTAAGTGTAAAATTAGAAAGCGATTGGGCCCATCTGTTATAAAGAACCAGGTGACTCCTGACCCTGGGCTCTCTCTGAACCAACTGCTTTAATAGAACCATGCTAAAGTGGGGATGGAGCTAATGTGTACTGGAGCTTCCTGTGTGCCAGATGCCATGCAAAGATCTTTAGCTATGTCATCTCATGAAAGTCCACCTCTCAGCCATCCTTTGAGGATGTCTTATTAAGACATATGTTCCAGATGAGGAAACTGAAGTTGAAAAGGTGAAGAACAATCTACTGAGAGCAACTCACCTAGGAAGTGACATAGCTAAGAGTCAAAATCAATCCTGAACTCCTAAAACCACACGCCTTTTACTTCACCATGAGACTTCTACCAATGCAACCCTGCCTGATGGGCTGCACAGAGTAAAAAGCAACCAAGAGGTATTAATTAGGGTCTCCTAGAAGAACCTGCTTACGATGTGCTAAGTTGTATTTCAGTAGCTGAGATGCAAATCATTCTGCTTCAAAAACCCATCTTGTACACAGTTGCCAAAATATTCCTCCCAAAATGCCACTGTGGCTGTGTTACTCCTCTACAAAGACCCTATCACCTATGATAATATTCTAGAGCCTTACCCTCATTTGAGAGGAAAAAGACTGAGGAGGCTTGGGAGAGAATCATTGGGAGTGCAAGGCTCTGTCAAGAAGATCAGGTCAAAGGTACAGAAAGGAAATTAACCTGAGAAGGGAGAAGGAAACTCTCTTCCTCTGAGATATGAAGGAAACATAAGAAAATGAGTTTAAAGCTAGACTTTTGGAGGTGGAATGTTCTTAGAAGGGAATCTCATACAAGAGGTAACATATGTGGAAACCTTTCAAAAAGATCCTCCACAGACATCAGATCTTTGGGCATCTGCCAATAGTCATAAAAGGAAATCTGGCTCAAGAGATGAAAGTAACATTCTGTAATAATGAGAATGCTCTGCATGCTGGGCTCCTGTGCTGCCAAAACACTCATTCTGAAGTAATGTTCATGTGAGGACACTGTGATACTCCACCCTGATCTCCCTGAGATAAAAGACTCGTTGCCCCAGCTTCTGGGAGTCTGTCATGGACAGCCTTCAGCTGTCAGCTCCTTCAGGGAATGCTTCAGTTGCAATGAGCCATCTTGCCCAAGGTCATGCCCCTTCCTGGGCAGCTCATATCTAGTGGCCACATCATGATGGAATATAAAGACCTGACCATCTGGCTCAACTTGGGGCAACCCAAAAGACCATCCTAGCTCAAGAGCTCCCCATGGGATTGGCCAAGGCTTTCACCGGCTCTGAATCAGGTCTCCACTTCTTCCTCCATCCAGTCCTACTACAGTCTCCTCCCTTTCACAGGTGTGGATCCCAAGGATACTCCTTAATAAATATCCCCCTCACTAAGTATAATCTCAGAGCCTGCTTCTGCAGCAATCCAACCTGCAATATGACTTTTATGAGCAAGGAGCCAAAAGCAAAACAGAAAATTTATGTTCCTTTTGCCATACCTCAAGTCCATTCAGAGTATCACACAACAGCACAAAATCTCACGGTGAGGCCTGGGTAACTGCTTAAGCAGGTGTGTTGGTTAGCTGAATTAGCACCCAAACAGTCTCCCATATTTTTTCAAAAAAACAATGTAAGGATAAACTATGTAAAGATAAACAGTTTCTTCTTTACTATACACATAGTCACTCAAATCAAGAATTATTAAATATCTACTCAGGCACTGTACCAGGTAGCACTGTGAGTGCAAAAATGATAAGAAGTCCCAGCCATTACAGGTGAGGAGAGGTCACATTTTCTGAAATAACTCAAAGAGGGCTACAGTGGAAGCACAAACACAGTATTTTTCCAGTCCAGATGAGGATATGATTGGAGTCTCAAAATGGCAGAAAGAGGAGTGGCTAGAACACTATTGCCTTTATCATGGACAACCAACCATAGTAGTAGGAAATGCAGACCCTGGAGTCAGACTATGTGGGTTTGAATCCTGTCATCCTCTTTCTAGTTCTTTTTAGATGAATTACTTAACCTCCTCTATAAAATGGTGGTTGTATGAGTCAGCACGGGCAGCCTTAACAAAATACTCAAGATTGTGTGGCTTAAACAACAGGAATTTATTTCTCACAGTTCTGCACTGGAGACGGGAAGTCCAAGGTCAAGATGCTGGCCAATTTTATTTCCTGGCAAGGGCTCTCTTCCTGACCTGCAGATGGTCACCTACCTGCTGTGCCCTCACGTGGTAGAGAGTGGGGGGAGCAAGCTCTCCGGTGAACCTTCTTACAAGGACACTAACCCCATCATGAAGACACACTCTCGTGACCTCTAAATCTAATTTCTTCCCAAAGATCCCATTTCCAAATACTATCACTTTGGGGCTTGGGGTTCAGCATATGAATTTGGGGGGCACATAATTCAGTTCACAGCAGCAGTCCAAATAGTGATTTCCTCATAGGATCGTTGTGAATATTAAATTACATAGCATGCCAGACCAGTGACTGCCACATATTAAATGCTCTGTTTAGCCCTAACTGGTTTGGCTCAGTGGATAGAGCGTCGGCCTGCAGACTCAAGGGTCCTAGGTTCGATTCCGGTCAAGGGCATGTACCTTGGTTGCGGGCATATCCCCAGTAGGGGGTGTGCAGGAGGCAGCTGATGTTTCTCTCTCATCGATGTTTCTAACTCTCTATCCCTCTCCCTTCCTCTATGTAAAAAAAAAAAAAAAAAAAAATCAATAAAATATATTTAAAAAATAAAAAAATAAATGCTCTGTTTAGTAAGTGCTGGCTTATTATTAAAGTCACAAAAACTGGGAAATGTCTAATGCATTAAGGCCCTCCTAGCTAGAGCTCAGTTCCTCTGGGCATAATGTCTCTCAAAGGAAAAGAGAAAATGAGCTTATCCTTGGGAATTAAGAAAGGCCTATTTTCATGCAAATACTGGTTCAGAGAGCCCGTAGCAATCAATTATTGCTAAGGTGAAAATCTCCAACCTCTCTATTTTCTTAGCTTTCATACCTCCCTCTCCTTTCTCTTCTTTCCTTTGTGATCAAATGCTGAACAATCTCAGAAACATGTGCACTCAGGGGATTACTCTTGTTAAAGAGTATTTAGCTTTTAATCCCCCAGGGCACAAGCAGGTTGAAATATAAGACATCCTAGAAAAAGAAGAATTGGGCAGGGTTAATCTAGAGGTGAGAGGTGAAAAGGGGTGAAATGGAATCCAAAGTAAACCCATCTTGATGAAAATACCAGTTAACTGTAAGAGAGACAGGCATGGGTAGTTTTTCTGCTTATCAGTAGCTATGGCATTGTGTTCACAATCAGCACTTTTTCTTTGGCTTCCATACCTTTTTTTTTTTTTTTTTTTTTTTTTTTTTTTTACCTCCATAGGGTTTCAATATATTTTCTTCTGGAGCTTGATTAGGTTCTGCTTCAGAAGATATGGCATTAATGTCCTGACATAAGAGAGCAAAAGGAGATTTCTAATTCCTTTTGGCTGAGACAAATGGGTTTCTTATACCTTTTTGGAATTTTTTAGGTCCCATTCCTATGTGGCTGCTGAATTCATTGGCAATTGTTGACAACTTGATTATTTTGATTGTTGCCATCTTAGTAATTTCCATTGATTTTTAGAATGTAAAGTTGACATACCAAATCCTTACATCCCTGGCTGACTCTAGCTCTAGGAAGAAGACTTTCATAGAAGACTGTAGGAGAAAGACTTTTATAATTAGAATGAATGATAATGAAAAAATATGAACATAAACTGTCAAGAGTGGGGGGAAACAGGTACACTTGTACTTTTTAAAAAATAACAGCTTTATAATTCACCTATCATAAAATTCACTCTTTTAAAGTATACAACTCAGTGGGTTTTAATATATTCAAAGTTGTACAACCATCACCACTATCTAAGTTCAGAATGTTTCATCACTCCAAAAAAGAAATTTTATGTCCATTAGCAGTAACTCCCTATTATAGCCTTCCTTTAGCCCCTGGCAACCACTAATCTACTTTCTATCTCTGTGAATTTCCCTATTCTGGATATTTTATTATAAATGGAATTATATAGCATGTGGCCTTTTAGTGACCTGCTTCTTTCACTTAACATAATATTTTCAAGGTCTCATACATTCTTGATAGGATGTAAACTGACCCAAAATTTGGAGCAAAATCAATTAAAATTGAAAATGCATATACTCTGACTCACAAATATTATGTCCACAAATTAATCCTTCATCAGTATTCCCACATAAAAATAGTTGTACAAAAACATTCATTGCAGCATTGACAAAGGTTGAAAAAATCTAAAGCCTATCAGTAAGGGCCTGATTGGACACGTTAGGGTTCACCCTACAGGGGAGTGTTGTGCAGTCACTCACAGGGTGAGTCAGGTTCTGTACAGACTGGTGTGGAATGATCTCCAGAATCCATTGATAAGTGATCATAAGAGAACTTAGTGAATAGAGAACAGTGAGTAAGCTGACTTTCACCTGTGTAAAAAAGTGTGCATATATATTATATGTATATCTATATATAAAAAAGCCAAGCGACCGGAACAACTGAACAACTGGAATGACTGGTCACTATGACGTGCACTGTGGCAGCCAACCGGCCTGATCAGGGTCCCAATCGCCCCCCCACACCAACACAACCTCCCGCAGTCCCTCCCCCCAACTGACCCAGCCTCCAATCAGTCACCCCCACCCCGATCAGGGGCGGGGCTGGCCAGCCAACCACTCGTGTCCCTTATTCCATGCGGGCCTGGCCCGATCAGTCCCCATCCAGGCGGGCAGCCAGACCCCACCCATGCACGAATTTGTACACCAGGCCTCTAGTGTTTATATATTTATATATACACGTATGTGTGTTTTATATAGAGGAATTATCAGGGAGGGAAAAGAAGGAGGAGGGGGAGATCCATCTCTAGTTCAATGTCTAAAAAATGATCAATGGTGGTTGTTTCCAGGGAGAGAAATGGAAAATGGGGGTCCAGGAGACAGAGAGAGGAAGAGAAAAAGGCTTGCTCCTCATTCTATACCTTTTGGAGTTGTTTGATTTTTACTTACCAAGCACATTATATATCCTTAGACATTAAAAAGGAGATGATGTCAATAAAGTTGATTAAGTCACTGCATGGGCACATCAGGGTTTGGGGACAACGCAGGGAATCCCACAGCCTCTGCCCTCAGGGTTTGGGGTCAGGCATGCTGTGACTAACTCCCCAAGTAGAGAGGACCAGTTTCAATGAAGCATATAGATCAGCGATTTGAAGCTCAGCCATTTCTGTTATCTTCCCAGAGGCCTGTTGTCACCTGCACAGGACTTTTACCTGCCAATTAGGGCAGACAAATGCACTTTGATGTTAAAGACTGGCTGGAAGGATAACTTCAGAGCCATTCACTGGAACCCTCCCTCCTCGAATTCTCTCTCCTGAATGCTCCTGACCTCATGGTGCCATTTGGGAGCCCTTCTGAGTCCCTATTTACACCCCTTATCTCCTTTGAAGAGGGCTGTCAGCATTGGGTCCGGGATGCAGTCCATTATCTTAATTCTCCCTTGACCTCTGGTAGGAGCACTGACATTTCCTGTCCTGTTTCCCCAGCTGCTCTCGCATCTACTGAAACACTGACCCCAAGCGGGAGAGAAGGTACAGCCGCGTTCCCCTCCTCTACCTGGCTGTTCTCGCTCTGCAGTCAAATCGCTTCTAAAAGTTGATTCCTACCAGAGCTCATTTCCAACCACTCGTGTTGGGATAAAAGTCAAAGTTGAATGAAAGACAGATTGTGTGACTTCTATTTTTAAAGGGGGTGTTTAATTATGGAAGGCATGGCTGATATTTTAATACTGTTTATAATGGCATTCATTTATTTTTTCAGCCAATAAGAAGCAAGAAATCCTGTCGCCATAGCCAGGATCTGATATAATTCCTCCCCAGTTATACAAAAGTCTCTCTGTTGCTGTACAGGGTAAAAATATCAGTGCGCATCGTGTATTAACATTCACCTGCATTTACTTGACACCTTTTAAGATATCTCTCCAAATTGCCTCAGTAGCCTCTCCCATCAAAGACTGGTGAGAATTTGTGGAGCTTTCCTTCCTGTCTGAGTAACACCTATTAAGAAGGGTAGTAATTGAAAGCAAATCATAATTTTTAAACCTTCAGGGAAGCTATTGCAGTGTTGCTGGAAACATTCAGTTATTGGAATGTGAGCTAACACCTACATACACAGCAATTAGTAATGAAATGGCAAACTCCAGTGAGCTTTCAAACAAAACCTCTCCTAAGAAAAATCATCATGTAAGTAACAGTCCCGTTCACACATGTACATGAAATGTCGCCCTTTCTCAGCACTGTTCTAGTTCTCCTCTTTACCAGCACGACTGAGTGCCCACAGCTCACGCGCAGGGCCTGGGTCATTTGTTCCTGCAACATGTGCGGTGAATGCACGTGACCTCCAGTGCCACACACCAGAGCAGCTTAGCCCAGAGAGAACAACAGAGGCATTTTCCCAGTGCCTTTCACACTCCTCAGCTCCACGCTGGGTCTTGAACACCATATGGAATGAAAGGAAGGCCACTAAAGCCAGCTTTGTGGGTGCCTTAAGATTAATATCCTTTTCAAAGATCTCACCCATGAAACATCAAATCCTCTTCTTTCCAACTGCCACAGCCCTAAAGTACAGTAGTCTTATCTCTGCTGCACATTTGAGTCACCTGGGGAGGTGGCGTGGCAAAGGCGGGAGCACAGAGGTTAAAACATACTGGTCAGTGTCAAAGGCCCCACCCTAGAGATCTAAATTAATTAGTTTGTATTGTTCTGTGACTGGCATTTTTAACACGTCCCTAGGTGATCTAAAGCACAATACAAGTCTTTCTCATTTTTTACCTGGATTGTGGCAAAGGTCTTCTAAATGTCCTTGGTCCTCTGCACTTGAGGTAGTCATCTTAGCATATTGCTATAATGATTTATTTACTTCCTCTATTAATCCATGTTTGATGAAAAAAAGGGAACATAAATATGGGCAGAATTTAAAAATGTATCAGAAATAACAACGTTGAATATTTTATCTTTCCTCCCCAGATTTTTTCTTATGTGTATGTACATAAAATATGTATTTACAAAAATAAGATCCTGCTACAATTGTTCTCTATAATCTTCTAGTCTCCTTTAACAATTGTGGGCAAATTTTCGTATCAGTAAATATAGGGTCACATCCTTTCTCTTGGCTGCAGAGCATCTGAGTATGTGGCTATGTCATTGTGTTTTTAACTGACCCTTTATTTAATGGTGGAGCATTTACATTGTGTCCCTGTGGGTTTGTTGTTGTTGTTGCTCTTTGGGGTTTTTGTTTGGTTTTAGTTTTGTTTTGCTATTATAAACAACATTGGAATGAACCATTTGGAACAAAGATTTTTGTGAACTGACCTCTTTTCTTAGGGTATATTTCCAAAAGTAAGTTTGTTGAGTCAATGCAGCTATTCATTCTGATACATATTACAAGTTGCTCTTCTAAACCACATTTACACCACTGGTGCTTAAAAGTGTCTGTTTCTAGACCTGGGCATTAGCATTTAAAAAAATCTTTGTTCAATCTGGTAAATGAAAAATGGTATATACCTATTATAATTTGTTTAGGTTATTTGTGCAATTGAACATTTTTCATCTGTTTAATTAGACATTTGAATTTCTTCTTTTGCCCATTTTCTAGAGGTGTTTGTCTTTTTAATTTATGTGGATGGGCCATTTTTATATCAAGCCTATTAAATTTTCCCCAACTTTTCATTTAAAAATTTTTTAAGCTTTTAAAAAACGTTTGTCTTGCCTAGCTGGAGTGGCTCAGTTGGTTGAGTGTCACCCTTTGCACTGAAAGGTTGCTGGTTCCAATTCTGTGGTCAGGGCATTGATATTTCTCTCTCCCTTCCTCTCTCTAAGCATGTCCTTGGTGAGGATTAAAAAAAGACTTGTCTTTTTAACTTTTAGTAGTTGTTTGGTGATATACAATTTTAAAAAATTTACATTTTTAATGTATTAGTTTTTTCTATATGGATGTAACTTTTTCATGAAAATATGGAAGTTTTTTTTTCCTCCAAGTGAAAATTATATAAATATTTACTTAGGTTTTTTCTAGTACTTATATGGTTTCTTCTTTTTAATATATACTAGAGGCCTGGTGCACGAAATTCATGCATGAAGGGGGGGTTCCCTCAACTCAGCCTGCACCCTCTCCAATTGGGGACCCCTTGCAGAATGTCTGACTGCCATTTTAGGCCCGATCCCAGGGATCAGGCCTAAACCAGCAGTCAGATATCCCTCTCACAATCTGGGGCCACTGGCTCCTAACTGCTCACCTGCCTGCCTGCCTGATTGCCCCTGTCTCTGCCTGCCAGCCTGATCACCCCTAACTGCCCTCTCCTGCAGGCCTGATGTCACCCCAACTGCCCTCCTCTGCTGGCCAATTTGGTTCTGATTGGTTGGTTCCTATGCCAGCGTCAAAAGCTCCACCTCCTAGGCAGCCATTGGTTCCCCACAGCACCCACCTTTTATTCTGATTGGTCAGTTCCTATGCCAGTCAGCATCTCCAGGCCTATCTCTGAGTCTGATCAAAGAGGTGGGGCTTAATAGCAGCCCCCTGTGGAGGCTGGGAGAGAAAGAAAAGCCTGGCTACTGGCAAAGATCAGAAAGAGAAAGAGGGAGAGAAAGAGAGAGGTAAGTACACTGATCAACAGCTTCCACTGAGGCTGCAGATCAGACCCTGACTCACTTTCTGGGTCTCAGCCACCTGGGCAGTCAGTGCTGGGTCACCAGGCTGCAGCTGGGCAACCCAGCGCTGACTTCCCTATGGTCTGTGTTTGGTCGCAGGCTCAGCCCCTTCCCAAGCCTAAACCAGCAGTTGGACATCCTTCAAGGGGTCCCAGATTGGAGAGGGTGCAGGCTGGGCTGAGGGACACCCCTCCCCCATGCACTAATTTTGTGCACCAGGCCTCTAGTCATGTATAAAAGAAGGTCAGAACCCAGACGTAGGGCTCAGCCTCTGGAGGGGACTGAGCCAGTACCAGTGCGAATAAAACAGTTCTTTTCTGAATCTCTGAGTGCGTATGGTTTGTTGCTTCCTACCAGCCATAAGACCACCATGTCATTAAGAGTCAGAGCATCATTGCTGAACCCTGAGCCCTTCATTGGATTAGAAAATCAAACAAACAAAAACAAGCAAAAAACTCTAGAATCGGTGGAGAATGATAGTGAGCTAACCAACTAACTTTTCTCCAAGGATGTGGCACCTGAAGAATTACTATGTCTCAACAGATAATGAGAAATGAATTATTCATATTGTTCCCCTTAGCTGCTTTTAACTGAGAAGTTTGATATAATTATCCCCTGTTCTTTTACATATTTTTTCTTTTTTTATACTGTAACTTTATTATATGCCTCTATTTTGCTACAAGCCACTGCAAATCCCTTTAGACAGGTAGCAGAGTGCCCATAATAAATAATACTTAGAAAAAAACACACCTTCCTTGCCTCACTCCCTTTGCCCAGAGGGCTCCATGCATGAACAACATATTCTAAGGCTTTTACCAAAATATAGCACTGAAAACCTTAAAGAAAGCTATATTACAAAATGGTTCCACTTAGTAGCTTGGGACAGAACTGGAATTTTCTTTGGATGACATCCATGATCCTAATCTCTAACATTTAACGGACCTTGGGCATGTCATCTTATCATTCCAAGGTTCAGTTTTCTTTTTGACAAAGCAACAACTCGGGTGGGTCTATATGATCTCTAAGGTTCCTTCCCACCCCAGAACTGTATCTAATCATCTTTTCTAGGAAGATAGGAACAAAGAGACCACCCAGGCAGAAAAGGAAAAGCATTCTCTCCTTCTGTCTGGCCCTGTAACCCTACCTTCTGTCAGTCACCCTGCTACAGATAAGGGATGGGAGAGTCAATTCCTAGCCCAGCCATACAGATTCACCAGGACTGCTGAGGGCACCTGCACTGTGCCATCCATACTGGCTTCCCCCAATAGAGGAGCCAGACTATGAGCCAACTGAGCGTCTGCTAATGGACAAATAGTGTGCCAGACTGCCTTTTAACTACATTGTACTTTAATTTATATGTTCAACCAACTATTAGTGATAGATTAATTTGGTGCTTCTACAAAGGAAAGTCTTTTTTTTTTTTTTCCTTTCCTTTTAAAACTCCATCTCGGGTTTTAATTGTTAATATGGGTTTTTAAAGCATAAGTGTTTTGGAACTGAGAGCCTGTCTTACCCAACAGAACTATGGACCCAAACTGGACCCTATCAAAGGCAACTCCTATTCCTAAGAGATATTGCATATTGCATGCCCTTCAGCCTACACAAAGGCCACACACACACACATACACACACACACACACACACACACACAAATAGTATGCTACCAGGACTAGGACCACACCACTCCTGGCTTTCCCTGAGGAAGCCTAAGCCAGGACCAAGGAGAAGTTGTTGGGGTAGCATGGGGGGCGGGAGGAGTATGGTGGGTATAGAGGCTTCTCATCTCTCTATACCTGGGCAACACAAACAGCCCAGGTGAGGGAAGAATGGAAGTGAGCATACTCAGCTCACTTCCCACCTTCTGGATATGACATGACACATGCCACAGGGCTCATAGCCTACATTCTGAGCTTTCACACAGCTCCAGGAACCAGCCTACCCTACCAGGCTGTACTTGGGACAAAGGACACAGCTCAACAGATGCTTAAGTAGACATAAGACATAAATGAGATGCAGTTAGCCTCATGGTTAAGAACATAGACTGCGGCCCTAGACTGCCTGGTTTTGTAGCCTGGATGCGAACTGAGTAGACTGCTTAACCTCTCCCTGTGTCTCCTCATCAGAGAAATGGGGCTGCAGTGATAATGAGAAAATACAGAGTGTAGGGAACAGTGCCTACCACAGAATAAGCCCTCTAAAAGTTAGTTACTTTATACACATCAAATAAGCCCATATCACCACCTTCTCCTTAGATGAAGCTTATAGAATAATCAATTATTGATGTTCATCTTTAATCCTTTGAATTTTTGTTTTCCTTTCAAACTTCCTTTTGTAGTGTTGATTCTGGTTGTATCTATTAGAATAATCATGCTGGTGGTAGATGAGGTAAGGAAAGCAGGTAATAAAGGAGGGAAACATGACATCCATTAACTCCCCAAGAGGTATCTCTGAATAAACACATGGATAATAAACAATGAGTAGATTTTACTCATAAAATACACATAACCTTTTTTATATCAAAGCAAAGTAGACTTAGTCATCAGGCTTGAGAGTAAACTCGTCATTTGAAAATGCAGACTATTAAGTTTTGGAGGTTTTGTTTGCTCATTTTTGCATAGATCTGACCCAACTCTTGTGTTATTTCAAATGATGGGAAATCTGCATTTGCTTATAAATTGAATAACATAAATATATGAAACAGATACATTTCTTTTCTAGGGGGAACATTGTTTCCCAAGACAGGTCCACTGATAATCCTGACTTGATTTTCATTTTTAAATCAAGAAATTTAGATAAACGTGGTGATTCAGAAGGGTTGATTACTACACATAACACAGTTAAGCTTAACTAGGTCTTGAGCTATGAATGCATGAACTTTAACTTGCAAGCCTATCTCTCCATAGCTAGCCATGTTTAGGGATCTTATGCAGGCTGAGTAGAGTCCCACACTAATAAGGAGAAAAGGCTTTTACAACAGGTTGATAATTAGTTAACTAACCATTGCAGAGCTCTCCATCACGCTCAGTCTGGGAGATTAATGTCCGCTCATACCAATGCTTACCACTTTCACACCCTGGAGCTGCACACGTGGGTACTGAGAGCTAGAAATGTAGATCGTGCTACTAAGCACCTAAAACTTTAATTTGATTTAACTTTAATTAGCTTAAGTTTACATAGTACATTGTGGCTATTGACTGTATTAAACAGATATAAAAACAGATTCAAATCTCTACAATGATATAAAAGGCTTCAACTAATCTTTGTTGAATAAAAGTCAAAAATTGCAAATACAGATCAATATTCCTGCCACAAATCTTTATCAGATTTTTTTTAATAGGCAGCAAGCATACCATCTAAGATACTTGGTTTTCAACCTCTTCTTCAAGACCATAAACATGTTGAAGAGAGATAAAGTTAAGAGAGAATTTTTCCTTTATTTTCAAGTGTCTACAGTTCTCTGATGTTAGGCTGACTTCCTCCATGGACTGGTTTTTAGATCAAACTATCCAAAAATGAATATGCAAATACACTGCCAGTGATTTCGATTCAAGAAGAAGCTACACTGGAATCTCATTACTCTGAATGACATGAAAGAATCCTTTTACATGCTGGCTGTTCCATACCTCACTCTTTTCTGCTATAAGAACTGTGAATCAATCCCATTAACAGATTTTTCTTTGGTCGTCTGAACAATCTATGTGTGACTCGCCGTTTTGCTGGGCTACTTTGTATGACAGAAAATGGGACTGTGGCGAGAATGGGCTGAAGAGGGGTAGAATACCTAGTATGTGCCTTGTTTGCAGCTTTTCATTTCAGTAGTTTAAAAAACAATTAAGGAAAGAAATGAGGGTCCTGACTAGATAGAATGCAACTCCCCTCTTTTAATGGATTCAAAGCATGAAGAAACATAAGGGTAATCCATCATTGCATTACTGCCATCAGCAGAGTTGTCTATGTTTCAGAGAGTGTTCATTTCCTTCACCCGGAGGACACAGACCTGTGTGTGCTGATTTGAGTGTCAAGATATATGAAAAAGATGAAAGAAGAGAATTGGAAGCAGCAGCTCTCAGATCAGCCCTGAGAATGTCTGCTCTGTATTCCATGGGTCTTTGCTTCTTGTGAGTCCAGACACCTGTCACTAGACTATGAGACTGTGTGTGGCCTTATTTGTAGGATTTTCAAGCTCATTTGACCCTAGATAAACCTTGGTGCTTTCTCAGGGCCAGCTTAGGTGCTGGACTGAATAGGGAAAAATTGCTTTCTAACTAATTAATGAGCCAGGGTCCTTTGATCTTATGAGAGTGTGGTTGGAGCTTAATGTGGCTATATCATGAGGAATACTACATCAATGGGATGTGGCATAAACTGCTTACAGAGAGTCAAACCATCAATAATGAGATGGTTTTGTAGCTGAGGTTATGATTCATTAATCTGGATGGTAGGTAGAGGCCACCGCTGGGCCTTCAATGGCACAGATATAAAGAATCCTATATAATAAAAGGCTAATATTCAAATTGTCCCCTTGAACAGGAGTTCAACCAGGGGGCAAGACTGGCTGGTCAACCTCCCACGTCCCCTCCCCATGCCCGGCCTGATCGTCCCGATCGGGGCAGGCCAGCCAGACCCCACCTGTGCACGAATTCTTACACTGGGCCTCTAGTTTGTTTATAAGCATAGATTTTAAAGTAATTCTACAAAATAATAATAATCATTTAATGAGAATTTGGTGAGCTTTGCCACATTATTTCTAACCCTCTCTACAACTGCTTTTGATGGGTTCCATTATTTTCTCTCCCAGCTAAAGGAATTGAGACCCAGAGATGATAAAAACATCATCTAATATAACGCAGGTAGAAAATGACTGAGCTAAGATGGAAACTCAGGTCTTTCTGACTTTGTCTGTGTGTTTTCTGTTCCCTAAGACAGATCACAGAGTGCTGCATGTCTCAGCTCTGTTTCCCAGTCTGATGTGTCTAAGGGCAAGAGGAAGAATTGCAGAAATATGTCCAGCTTCTTGGCCTTACAACCTGCCCAGAAAGAGAGTCACTTAGGTTAACAATCACACCCACTCAGGCAAAATTACTACAATATTTCATGAAGAGACAATATTTTTCATTACTGCAACATAAAGATTGACTAAGAGCAACACTTCCAAAAATAAAAGACTTATTACCAATGCCACTGTACCAAAAGCACACATCTCACATGAAACAATATGTATTGCTTGCTCCATTTTTGTTGTTGTTATTGTTAATCCTCACCCAAGAATATTTTTCCATTGATTTTCAGAGAGAGTACAAGTGAGGGAGGGAGGGAGGCAGGGGAGGGGAGGCAGAGAGAGAGAGAGAGAGAGAGAGAGAGAGAGAGAGAGAGAGAAATATTGATGTGAGAGGGACATTGATGGTTCCCTCTCACACACACCCAGACTGGGGCCAGGGATCAAACCTGCAACCAGGTATGTGCCCTTGATGAGGATTCCAACCTGAGAGCCTTTGGTGTGTGGGTGGATGCTCTAACCACTAAACACACCTGCCAGGGCACTTGCTCTAATTTTAATTTCACAGCACAGCTCATTATTATTTTACTAAATTTGTATTTCTCATAACTTTAATCAATATCTTAGTTTCAAAGACTAAAATGAAAATTAAAGGCAGTAGAAAATAAACACATATATGTTATATAACAACATCTTTTAAAAGTCTTACAGTAGAAGTTCATGTCCCACTTGTCATACTTATAATCATGCTTGGTAATTTTTTTCCCCTGACATCTTCAATGTAACATGAAAGGTGAGACAGTTACAATGTCCAGTGCTCTGGTTGTGTAAATGGCATGGAACAGAACTTGATGTTCAAGAAAACGTTTTACGAACACAAATTAATGTACTTCTATGAAGGGTGCAGAACATGTTTCTGTCGCTCAAACTAATGACATGCCCCTAAAAAATCATTAGCATGTGGAGCAAGGCCAAGGGGAGTCAGCCACTCCCTCCAGGCAAACAAAAGGGGAAAACACCTTTGGTAATATTTCTCCAAACAGCTCCGTGCTTGCTTCATAATTAATAATGCCATCTGAAAATAATACAAACTCTAAGAAACAGACACATTTCCTGTGTTTCTCATGCTTAGCTAGAATGCTCCCCAAAAACGTTAGGAAAAAAAGAGAGCATTTTACAATAAAACCCTAAAGCCTCCTGTTGCAGACAACTTTGCACTCTGTCTGTTTAGCATTATACTTTGAGATCTAGAAACTCTCTCTGGGAACCCTAGCCTCTGTGTTTCCTGCAGTATCTTGGCTGAGCTCAGCAAAGCCTAGGATTTCACTAGGTGTTAGGTAGTAAGATCTACTGTGACAGTGTGGACCTCCCCTCTGGGACCTATTAGTAGGTCAGAATACCTAGCAAACCTTCCTAAAAATGGTCCCAGAGGGGCCAAGAAGGTTAATCCAGAGTCACTGTGGCTATGAGGGACCAGCTGAAATAAATCAGCTGAAAGCTCCTATGGGGCCCTTAGCTTAGATAAGCAAAAGCTGGAAAGGGAAGGAGAGAAACAAGGTCTATTTTCTGACCCTCAGAGGGGAATGAGGAAGTTGGCTAATTAAATTGGGGAACCCAGGTGAGGATAAAGACTCCATGATTTGGCTAACCCAGGAAGGAAATAAATTTGTTGGAAAATTAGAATATGAAACTCTAATTTAACTTTTGGTCCTCTGTGAATGCTTGAAAGTGGAGAGGTGGGTCTTGGGAAGGAGCAGACACCTCTGTATTTGGGATCCTCAGGGCTGCCTCGGTGCTTGCTTTAGCGAAGAGAGAGCCTTGCCTGGAGCCCATCCAAGGGATCTAATCGCCCGAACATCCAGAGGACCCTGTTATAAAGTGGTCATTTGTCGCAGACCTTTCTGTCCCATCCTCTCGTGTCCTCTCAGATCCTGTGGCATCAATCTCCTCTCTTTTTTACCTCTTATCTTTCTCTTCCACTGGCTCCTTCCCTTGGCCTACATACTCGCTCTGGTCCTCCAGATCCTAAAACAACAACCAAACCCTCCCATGAACATGTTTCCCTTTCAAGTTTCTGTCCCATTTTCTTCCTGTCACCACTCAACACCAGCTTTCTTACCTCCTATTCTTTCCTTGACTCTCTGTAGCCTGGATCCTGCCCCACCTTGGAGAGTATAATCTTGAAGGCCCCAGTAGACACAGCAATAGCCTCTCCGCTCAGCTTCTCTAGCAGTTTTCACTGTGAATCACTCCCTTCCTAGATTCATCTTCATTATCTTTCAGTGCTTTTATTGACAACACTTAATGGCCTCTCCAGACCTTGATCTGAGTCTTCTTTGCTGGCACTTCATGTAGACATTCCTTAAGGTGCTGTTGTTTACATCTTCATCTCCTCACTCCATGAGTTCAGCCTCGCTGAAGTCATCTATTTTCCTACTGTCCACAATCTTCTATGTGTTCTACACGAATATAAGTGCCCAGACCCAGCCTCTCTTCCAAACCCAGGCTTGCATTGCAAGCTATTAGATAACTTGTAGGCACCTCAAATCCAACAGGTACAAAACCAAAGTCATTATCTTCCTCGTTAAATCCCTCTTCTTCCTAAAACCCCTAACTCTTCTACTGCATCGGGTACTCAGGCTGCATCCCTCAGGAACATCTTTGACTTGTTCCTCTCCCTTGTCTACCACATGCAATTTAATTTTAAAATCCCGATGATATTCCCTCCACTTTGTCTTTCATATCCAAATCCCCTGTTCTGCTCCACCTGGCCTTGTTTAGGCTTTCAGACTACCTCCTTAGCACTTAAACCATTTCTAAAAAGTTAGCTTGCCAACTGCTCTTCCCGTTTCTCATCATTTCCTCTAATCTTTCTCATCCACAAACACAGAGCATCAGGTAACTATATTAATGACATTACCCTAAAAATATCTGTGGCTCCCTGTTATTTACAGACTACTCCAACCTCCTCAGCCTGAACACCCAGGTCTTTCAGAAACCAATGTCCAACATTTCCTCCTATTACCCTTCCTTCCCCAACACATACACCTGCTTGCTGAATATACATTGCATTTTTTCTGACTTTTAAATATTTTCTCTATGCGAAAACACTTCACTAATTGCAGCTTGCTCAAGTCCTACCCAGATAGTCATCCAAATAATGCCCTTCCCTACCCCATCCCACCCTCAAAATAATTCATTACTCTCTCCCTCTTCTATAAATAACCCCATTACTTTTGACTTCTATTATAACAGTGCTATTCAAAAGTGGGAATTTGTTGAAATGTAACTGCATGGACATGATCCCTGGCCTATTGAATCAGAATCATTGGGGGTGGAGGCCAAGATCTGTGTTTTAAAGGCTTGCCAGATGACTGAGACAGGCTAGTTCAAGCACATCTGCTTTAGGGCCCTTGCCCTAGTGCAGTGGTCGGCAAACCCATTAGTCAACAGAGCCAAATATCAACAGTACAACGATTGAAATTTCTTTTGAGAGCCAAATTTTTTAAACTTAAACTTCTTCTAACGCCACTTCTTCAAAATAGACTCGCCCAGGCCGTGGTATTTTGTGGAAGAGCCACACTCAAGGGGCCAAAGAGCCGCATGTGGCTCGCGAGCTGCAGTTTGCCGACCACGGCCCTAATGTCAACGTAATGTGTGTGAATGTGTCTACCCACCTAGACTATGAACTTCCTGAGGACAGGGCTTGCCATGTGGCAGCTTAATGCAAGCATGTTGAGGAGCCACTGGTTGTATCTTGGTGACCTGCTTAAGTATAATGATTCTGTAAAGAATTTGTTGCACATCAGCAAAGAATCAACCCTTAGCTAGAAGGAGCTCAGCTAGGAGGTTTGAGGCTGCAGGTCCCACTCTGAGCCATCACAATAAATCCCCTTTTTAGTATTATGCTTACTAACTATGTCTGGGCTTTTTGTAGAAGCCAGAGATTCTCTACTGGGTTTCATGAGATCATTTAATTTCTCCACCTAGTTATGAAACCAGGTTTTACTGTGCCCTGGCTTTGCTTCTGTTCTTCTCAAGCACTCAAGTCTCCAGGCTACAATAGCATTTTTCTTGCCAGTTTTTAGTAGACTCCAGGTAAAGGCTATTATCACCTGGGCAGAGCCTCCCTCCTGTCTTCAAAGTAGTGAGTGGAGCTGCTCCTGAAACCCATTAAAGTCTGCCTGGGAGTGCTCTGAGTCACAAGCCCTGTGAGTCATGGAGCCCTCTGAGTCAGAGTAGGCAACAGGGCCATCGGTTTTTATGGCAGTGTACTTGGTACTCTCAGGGTATGTTGATTAGCCATTGAAGGCCCTGGAAATCTTAAGTTTTGGCATGGGAATGGCTATTCACAGTTGTCCCCTAGATAGAGGGGTTGATTTTGGACAAAGCTTGTGGTCTGGAAGGCTCTGTCTGCTGGAGCATATGCTCAACACACTGAGGGCATGCCCTGTCTAGAGCTCTGGGTCTGGTTTTATAGCCTTGGACTTGAGAACTGAGAAAAGGACAGGTCAGACTTTCAGTCCTCTTGTGGGCTTTTCTCAGGCACAGGTTTACCAGAGGCCCAGGGCAGACACGTGTTTGGAACTTGCTCAGCAAGCTGGCTTGGACCCTGCATGAGTCCCATGTTACCTTTTATTGTGGGAGATGGGGAGGAGGAGACATAGAGTGGGGGAGGAAGAAGGGAAATTACTCTGCTTTGGCACATACTCCCATTCAGTATCCAGAAAGAAAGGCTCTATCTGCTTGGCAAGCCAGCATGTGAGCGTTTTTACCAGAGTGTTTAAAAGGAAGTTAACAGAAAAATACCAAGGGTCTTCATTCTTCATTCATTCATTCATTCATTCATTCACTTAAAAACCAGCCATTCAGCACCTACTGAGCATCAGGTATTGTAAATGAGCTGGGGCTGATTTGCGAAGACACCACAGCCCCTTCCTTCAAGCAATTCCAAACTTAACAGGGTACCCATATTATAACTCCTTACTCTCTTGGGGTCATCCCCTGCAGGCAACCCTGTGACTCACAATCCCCAGAAGAAGAAAGGAAAAATCTTTCCAGCTTCAGGCCCAATTTTCCCCACCCCCAAAACACACACACAGGGAGGCTTGGCAGACTCCAGACCCTTAGGCTTCTCTGCACCTGGCCTCCTCTGACTCATCCCTCGTGAGCCCCTCAGCCCTCTGTAGGCAACCACAGCCTCATCGTCTGCTTGACAACTCCTGAAGCCCCCTCTGCCTCAGTCAAGAGAATTCTTTGTTCTTCCCAAGCCATGCTAAGATCCCTGGTCTAACTCCATAGAATCCCCTCATTCTTTCTAGAAAGCTGAGGAGAAAAATATTTCCTTGACAAATGTGGTTGCTCACCCCAGATTCCAGTCTTAACCACAAGCTTAAGAGACTAGAAAGTTCAAAAGTCATTGGGGTCAGCCACATCCTTATTCTGAAACCCTCCCCTACAGGTACTTTAAGAACCTGAGAAACAAAAGACTGTTGTCTACATCCCCCTACATTGTCATCTCCCAATTGCGGAAAAACAAGAGTGAGCGAAGCAGAGAAGGAATGGTAGTAGGCTGCCAGATTGAGGGGAAATGGTGAATCCCAGGCAAAAATATAGCCCCTGGGAAATCCCCCGAGAGTGTGCTCTTCTCTCTGCTTATGGTGACTCAGTAAGAGAACAGGTCAGTAAGGTTAGCACTAGAAAGAAGGGACCCGTGAGCACAGTAGGGTGTCCTTAGCATCAGGGACCTAGTGTGAGGCTCCCCTGTGCAAACACAAGCTGCACTGCTGTTCCTGTTCCCCTTCAAGGTAGGAGTGAGGTTTCAGGCTGAGGAGGGGACCAGTAAACTCCAAATGTTATGGTCCACATGTAACTGTGCAGAAATTCCATTTCTTTAACCTGACCCTTTCTCCTTTCTTTCTGTCCACTCCCTTCCTTAATCATTAAGTCCTTAGGACATCAGATTCTGGTCAGCATCAAACTGTCTTAAAAACAAAGCTTCAGGTCTGTTGACCACAGAAACAGAGTTTGGTCAAGCTAAAGATAGTATCAGTTTCAGGCCCATGACCCCGTACACCACACCCTCACGAAACCAGACAGAACAATGCCATGGCTGACATAAGCACCTGAGACAAAGATCTACAATTCCCTACCCTGGCTCTACCCAACCAATCAGTAGAGCCCAGGACCCCAATTCCTTTAGGTACCATGATTAATGATTTCCCCCGCTCTATAACCTATCGCTGGAAGCCATCAGGGAGCCAGATCTTTTAGCACTAGCTTACCTGTGACTCAGGGCTTGGTGCCATTTCCTCAACTAATAAACCTCTACTTTCTTTGCTGCAAACTGCTGTTCATGTTTGATATGACTTTAATGTGTACAAGTAAATGGACCCTCTTTAGAGTCTGGTAACACATGAGGTAATTAGCCATGCATGCAATCAGAGAGCAAAGCAAGTTCAGATCCTTACACTGGGAAGGAGAAACCCTTAGAAATATTTGAGGTGATGTCAGAGGTGGTAGGCAAAGAAGTGGGGTGCTGACAACTGTGGAGCCTGATGAACAAATAAGATTTTAATAGAAACATATTGCTACTTCTCTTTCCTAGAAAATAGCATTTCTGCTATCTCTCCCTCTTCTAGTCTGCCCAGAATTTAGTGAGTCTTTCACTTCAAATTAAGTACAGCAGGACTACTTTAAACTATGTCAGCTCCTTACAGATACAGACGACATCCAATTTCCTTTCCTCCTTGTAACACAGTATCATCCGGTTCATTATGCTGGCTTTTCTATTTAATTTTCTCTCCCCAGATCCATCTCCACCTTTTCCCCCTGCCTCTGAACTGGGGCCCAGGGAGCAATGCCTATGTTCTGTAGAAATCTAAACCTCACTGCAGTCCCATTGTCTCTGGCTTCCAGTTGGTGTGTCAATGGGAGGCACCAGGAGGAGACTGGAGGGCAGAAGGAGTGAGATCAAAGTATTTCTTCCTGTGCTCCTGTCTCCTTCAGCACCATCATTATGGTGATGCCTACCCCACTCCAGAACTAGAGCTCCTATTGAGCAGCCTCTCTGCTGGGCTCCAGCCTTCAACATGGTTGTGGAGCACGGTTTCCTCCCCCTATTTTCTAAGGCCTGGAGAATAACAGGTCCCTGGATGTGCCTCAGGTTTCCGTATTGGTTTCCTGCTTTTTGCATACACCTCTATAAATAGTCCCAATTTCAGCTGGGGGCGCCTCTTGGTCCCTGCCAGGACCCTGTCTGATATGACCATATTTTGTGCAGACATGCTTCTTGCCCAACAATAGTGCCATCCAACATCCAATCTAGTTTTTTAATTAGGTATTTGCTAGGGATTTTGAGAGCTTACATTTGTAAAGGAGAATCTGATAGATCTTAAGTGTGGTATTTTTATTGGCTCTTGAGAAAAGAGACTAGAAAATACAATGTGGGTTGGTGGTGGGGGACAAAGATCTGTGTAAAAGTAGTAATAACTTTCTTTCTTTGGTTCTTTCTTTCTTCTTTTTTTTCCCCTTTATGGCTTTATTTGCTGGGGACTGTGCAAAGTCCTGGGATGCAAAGATGCAAAGATGTCTAAGATACAATCCTGCCAATGATGATGATGTTGATGGTGGTGGTGAAGCATGCTAAAGACTATGTCAGAAACATACACTAATCTGAGAGAAATACAGACTAGAGCACCTAACCAGAGAATGAGGGATGACTTCCTGGAGGAGGTGACTTCAAGTCTAAACCTTACTGGGGAGTAGGAATTAATTAGGAGAGAGGTACGTGGAGGGGAAATTTTTAAGCAAGGATACTCCAGGCAGGGCTGTACAGATCCCCATGGGCTTTCACACTCATCCTCACCTTAGGATTCAGAATCTGCCCTGCGATTCTCACACTGGAATTGTGCACGCTGGAATCACTTGGGGAGTTTCTATAACTTACTGATGCCTAGGCACCCTGAGATTTATTCTGAAGCAATAAAGTTAACCTTCAGGGTCACTCACTTGCACAAGACTCCTCCCAAGGTCCTGGGATGGGAGGGATCCCAGCAATGTGTTCACAAGGTCATATTTTTGCAAAATTTACAAAAGTAAGATATTGTTTTGTTCTTCTTAATAAGGGCTCTCAAACTGTATGCTCTTCAGGACCCACAACCTGGATCCACCCCTGTACTTAGACGCCACCCAACCCAATTCAATCAAACTCTGGAAAGTGATCTGAGCATCAGTTGGCTTTGAAAGCTGCCCAGGTGAGTTCACTAGTAATGTGCATCCAGGATTGAAAATATTACACATTTTAAGAGCTAGAAGAGATCTTAGAGTTCCTAGTAAAATATCCTCACTTTAAAGCTGTAATCATGACCCATGAAGGGGTTGAAAGTCCACAGCTCATCACTGGAGAGCAAGATTCAAACCTAACCCCCCAGCTGCAAACCATGCCCCTTCTGCTTAGATATCTGGCTATTTCTGGACACACAGACCTGGTACCAAACACACGTGCTTGCCTGCTCTTCCTTCAAAACCGTTTTCAGAGTCTCAGGGTGATTAGCATCTTATGTGGCTTGCTGAGTCCAGGAGGCCCAGCACAACTGCAGTGGTGGAAGCAGAGGGAGCAGGGGAAGGGGCTGGGATGGTGGAACTGGGGTAGTGATGATGAGGCCCCTCAAACTCTGCAAACCAAGGGAACACCTGTGACTGATCCAGTTGAAAGACCCCAGGTCAGAGAGAAGGGGGACAAAAAATGTAGTTATTCTAAACAGACCATCCTGTGAGGCTGCTCTGGAGCCAGTTTTACCAAAACTCCCCATCTATGCAATTATCACCTGGGCAGAGCCTTCTCTTTTCAAACACCCTGTATTGTGAGAAGCCCAGCAAACCCACTGATATAGGCCCCAGGGCCCCATTGAATCATGCACAACATTTCCCCCTGGGTCTGTAAGACCATTCATTTCATAACAGTGCACTTCCCAATGTATTCATAATTAGTCTTTAAATTAGACTTCAAAATTCCTTTTAAAAAGTACTCCTGTGTTTTTTAAAAAATCTCCAATGAGATGGAAAGAATGAGAAAATTTTGGGACACTAGGATAACCCCATCTTGCTGGGAAGTACAGCAGCCCCTGGGCATTTTCAGATGGGAGACAAGAGAGATGTAACTGCAGGTCTGTGAGGTGGAGGAGGTGGCAACCGAGGCTGTGACCTTCACCTGGAGGCTATGTTTAAAAAGCCTGTCTATTCATGCAGTAGGTGGAGAATTTTTGACTTGCTACAAAAGAGGCAGAATCTCCACT
The DNA here is from genome assembly GCF_963455305.1 of Plecotus auritus. NCBI lineage: Eukaryota > Metazoa > Chordata > Mammalia > Chiroptera > Vespertilionidae > Plecotus > Plecotus auritus. Next base: position 137,414,439 of record NC_137774.1, read on the forward strand.
TTACCAGGAGAGTTATGTTTCTAAAATGTAGATATGGTCTCTGCTTTAAATTCTTCAATAATTTCCATTTCTTGCAAAGAGAAAAATTATGTAAAATACATGAGCTACTGAACATGGCCCCTGCCTTCTCTCTGACTACTCTATGTCCTAAATATCATTAACAACAAAAACAACCTGAAGTTCCTAAACTTGTCATGCTCTCAGCTCTTTTAGGGTTCCTTGTGTTTGAATGCCTTCACTCTCCAGACTGCATTTCCAGATCTCCTGGGAAAATCTTATTAATTCTTCTATTCTTTACTATGTACTGAATGTTTATGTCCTTCCAAAATTCATATGTTGAGTCCCTAATCCCCAATGTCATGGTATCTGGAGGTGGGGCCTTTGAGAGGTAATCAGGTTTAGTTGAGGTCATGAGGGTGGAGCCTCCATTATAATATTAGTACCCTTATAAGAAGAGACAAAAGATCTTCCCCACCACCACACTCTCTTTCTCTGCCATGTGAAGACACAGCAAGAAGGCAGCCATCTGCAAACCAGGAACCAGGAAGGGGGCTCTCACCAGACATTAAATCTGCCAGTATGGACTTCCCAGGTATAGAGCCAAGATGCTGGACTTCCCAGCCTCTAAAGCCAAGAGAAATAAATGTTATTTAAGCTACCCAGTCTATAGTGTTTTATTATACAGCTCAAACTGATAAGATACTCCTCTTATGCAGCTTCTTTTTAGTGCCATTCATCATTCATTCATTCATTCATTCATTCATTCATTGTACCTCAACTGAGCACCAAGCATTTAGCAGAGCTTTTGCTACATCTTAGGGATGCAAAACCATCTCTGCCCTGAAGATACATTTAGTCTAGATGGAGAGACAGACAAATAGGCTGACAATTCCAACAGAACTTGCATGGGATGCTGTCAGAGCACAGATGAGGGACATTAAAACAGACCAGGGGGTTAGGAAAAGCTCTCCACAGGGGTGATACTTGAGTTCAGCCTTCCTTATCTTAGGTTGTTCCCAGCCTCATACCACAGAGTTAATCACACTCTTTACTATAAAACTTCTGTGACTTGGTACACGATTTTATTGTCACTTCCTCTCTAGTTGGACTATAATTTAATTACACATATGTCTCCTTTCTAGAATGAACACTTAAGGAGAACATTGTCTTATTCATCTCACTATTCCCAGACACTTTTAGAGTGTCTAATACATTGTAGATATGCAATTACTATTTGATAAATAAATGGATGAATGGATGAATGCATATATGGATGCTCAATAAACATTTTCAAGTATTCAGTGTCTTTATTATCTGAGCATAATTGATACATCAGAAAGAACCCTTTAATTAAATTCACTTAAAATATAAATGACAAAGAAAAGATTAATTTGAACTTTGTTAAACTAAAACTTAAATTATGAAAGTAATTTTTATAATAAAAATTTAGATAATATGTTTAAGTAGGTACTAGTAATGGGGGGGGGGGTGAATATTTTCAGAAAACTGAAAGAATCTAGGATGATGTTGTAATTTCAGGTTGGACCACTGTGCCATAAGTAAAAGGAATATTTGAGAAAAAATTCAAGATTTTATTATTTTTTACCAGGGACTCCCTGATATTTTGATATATAATTTACTATATTTAAGTATGCATTTTGTTCATTTCCCTTGGTTGATAACTGACCAAAGTTTCTCACATCTTTACTTGTCAATAGCTATGTGTATATTTTGGGATAGCAAAATAATCACTTTCATCAATGTCATAAAACATATGAAACCTTTCATATACAGAGTTTCATTCTACCTTTCATATACACTGAATTTTTATTTTCTTTCAGGTATTTTAGACAATAGGTAAGAAGTGGTCCAGTAAAGATATCTACACTAATAAAAGAGAAACATGCAAATTGACTGTACCTCCACTACGCCCACAAGCCATGCCCACCAGCCAATCAGGAATGAGTATGCAAATTAACCCAACCAAGATGGCAGTGGCCACAGAGCTGGAGCAAGCAGGAGGCTTGGGTTGCCCCGGCGATGGAGGAAGCCAAGCTTCCCAGCCGGCCCTGGCTGGCCCTGGCCTCCACTCAAGGCTACAAAGTTTCAATGATAGAAGATAAATAAATCTCAGATACTTGCTCCCAGCCGGCCCTGGCCTCTGCTGAGGGGGTGCTGAAAAAAAAAAGAAAAGAAAAAAAGGAGGGTCTGGAAGCTTGGGTTGCTGGGGGGTGATCAGGCCAGGATGGAATGGCAGTTGTGGGTGATCAGGCTGGTGGGGGGCGGGCTGTTGGGGGTAAGCAGACCAGCAGGGGGGCCAGTTGGGGCTGAGCAGGCCGTCAGTGGGGGATCAGTTGGAGGCGATCAGGACAGCGGGGGGGGGGGCAGTTTGAAGTGAGCAGGCCAGCAGGGGGGCAGTTGGGGGCAAGCAGACCAGTGGGGAGGGAAGGTAGGGGCGAGCAGGCCAGCAGGGGGGGCAGTTGGAGGTGATCAGGCTGGCGGGGGGGGGCATTTGGGGGCGAGCAGGCTAGCGGCGGGGGGCAGTTGGGGGCCAGCAGGCAGGCAGGCAGGCAGGCAGAGTGGTTAGGGGCAATCAGGCAGGCAGGTGAGCGGCTGGAGCCAGCAGTCCCAGATTGTGAGAGGGATGTCTGACTGCCGGTTTAGGCCCAATCCCTGTGAACCGGCAGTAGGACATCCTTCGAGGGGTCCCAGATTGGAGAGGGTGCAGGCTGCGCTGAGGAACACCCCCCCACCCCCCGTGCACGAATTTCGTGCACCAGGCCACTAGTTGTTAAATAGGCATGAATCAATCCAGTGATTTGTTGGTAAATCTTTAAAAACCAGTTTTCAGAAAAACAAAGAGCTCTAATTTATAGTGTTTTCCAATTGTTAGTGTAAGTACTCTACCATGACCAACTCCATGACACCCATGATATGTCATTGAATGCAGATTTGGGAAGAGATGTGTACACTCTGAGAGCCTGTATGAGCCAGCTCAATGCATCACTGGATAGAGACCAGTGTTAAGCAGGAAGTGATGTCTGAGTGGCCACTGATTTTTAAATTGGTTAGTTTTTAGTGAATATTTCTGTTCTATGATGACTTTTGTTTTCCTTGTAAACCTTGTAACCTATAGGATACAATAATTAAGAATGCCATTTCATTATTTAAAGCTCCCTAGAGTTGCCCTAAGAAAGTAAATAAAGCCTTAGTATTCCATATTATCTCTAGAGCAGACCCTGGATTCACTGTCCCTTCCCTGTGTCTTGTTGAGTTCTCTTGTTCCCAAAGATAACACTTCTCCCAAACCCACCACCACTTCTCCATCCAGGGTTTGACATAATGAGCCCTTTGTACCTTGTTAATTATGTTCTTCCTAGAAACATTGTGAGACCTGAAACTAAGTCACAGTTCTTCTGTATTTCTTCCACCTCCCTCAAAAGCACAGGAACCCCCTTTCAAATTGTTATGGACTGAATTTTGCCCCTCCCCCAAATCATATGTTAAGCCCCAATGTCATTGTATTTGGAGATTGGGTCTTTAGAGAGGTAATTAAGGTTAAATCAGGCCCTTAGTGTGGGGCCTTAATCCAAAATGACTAATGTCTTTATGAGAACAGGAAGAGAAACCAGGGAGGCACACACACACACACACACACACACACACAGAAAAGGCCATGTGAGGACACAGCAAGAGGGATGTCTGCAAGCTAGGAAGAAAGGCCACACCAGAAAACAATTCTGCTGGCACCTTTATCTTGCACTTCCAGCCTCCAGAACTGTAAAACAAAGGTCTGCTGTTTAAGCCACCCACTCTGTGGCATTTTGTTACAGCAGCCCTGGCAATCTAATACACAAAAGAATTGCTGAAATAGCCTTGAACATCTCCTACTTCTTCATGGTAAAGGGCCCTGAGATAGGTGTTAATATGTTTGTATGCATATGTGTATATATTACTCTGACTTTTTAATTTGGTGCACAGGATACTTATTTAAAGATTATTGAGAAGGTCGATATTGGATAATCTGCAGATTATTACAGTTGATCTGCCAAATCAAATATAACTGTCAGTTTCATTCAAAAATATTTATTCATTTTGGAAATTGCCATGATTAATAGAAAGCATTCTTGCACATACTTGTATAGACTCAGCATAATCAAAGACATGCAGGCTATTGAAAAAAAACTTCAAAGTTTGTTGAAATAAACTTGGAGTTTCAGATAACCCTGGATCTACTTTGATCTATCTGCTTCTGAAGCAGGATGATGGGAGAAATCAACCAAATTTAAAGTCTTTTCTTTTAATGAAATGGGCCAAAAATAAATGAAACTTTATTGTAAATAGGGAGTAATATTTGGCACAAGTAGACATTACAGACCAGGGGCTGACTAATCGCAGACCTGACCAAACACAGCTCTACTTGCCAAAACCCCACAGTCACTTCCAGAAGGCTGGAGTAAATCCAGATGCTGGCTACCACCTGCAAACACACAGGCAGCTCACTGTTGGGAGGGACTGTGAACAGAGTTTGGTTCTTGGAGTGTAATTACACCTCTGTTTGCTGCTAACAAAGATCTAGTTAATGTTCTGGGTTAGGGAAAGGCTCTCTGGCTTTCAAAACATCTTGGCTAAGCGTCTCCATCCCATTCTACCCTCCTCTTGTTCCACAGCCTCTCTGCACACAGAGCACCTTTCTGGAACAGAAATCTGAAGTGTTTGACTGGCCTCTCGGCCCTTGGTGCTGACTCAGATCCTGTGAGTGCTCCTTGAAACTAAAGAAGATATGATAAAGACCATGAACAGTAAAGCCCACCAAAGAGGAAATGGGAATGGCTGATAAAGAGATAAAAGTGCACTGCATTTCAATGGTGATTAAAAGAATGGCATGTTATAACATAATATTTGTCAAGCTGACACAGCTTTAATTAAAGAATGGTCATTGAAGATACATACACTTGATTTAGCTGCTCTGCCATTTGTTGACTGAAGTTACTGGACAGCAATTTGGCAATCTGTATGAAAACACCTTTAAAATGTTAATGCACCTTGTGCTTGCAGCCAAGATGTAATAAAAGGTATCAGATTTACTCCCCTGCCTGAATTTACCAAAAAGAAGTAGGGAAGAAAACTAAACAAAATATATTAAACAATGGTTTTCAAGATACTTTCTGAAAGACAGGAAACGAAGTGAGCCCTACAAAATTGCATGGAGAGTTCCCAGACCATGGTGCAGGGACAGGGAGCCCAGAAGGTTCCTGAGTTGAGAACAGGGAGCTGAGATTCTGGGGAGACCTAGGCAGCTAGTGTTCTCAAAACGAAGCGCTGGAGAGGTCAGAGTTTCACACAGCCATCTGCAGAAGGTCTCCCTTGAGTACTCAGCTGATTAGTGATCAGCACAGGCAAAAATGGAAACTACCCACGGAGAGGAAAGACCCATCAACAGGATTAGAAGCAACAGGGCCAGGCACTCCTAAGGACTGCGTGTAAGGCCTGTCCCACAGACAGTTCATTAGATACGCAGAAGGATTTGCCGCAGTCAGGACTAAGCCCTGGACTGAGCTCTACTCCAGTCTTGCCCAAAATATCTTAAAAGCAGACTAAAAAGGATCAAACTATCTCTGACCAACTTAACTGCATCACAGAACAAGCTCATGAATATTAATAGGAACCCAAAAATATTCAGAATTCAACCAAGTAAAATTTACAGTGTCTGGAATACAGCAAAAAAAAAAAAAAAAAAAAAAAGTAACTGTCATGCAAAGAAGCAGGAAAATAAGACCCATAATGAGGAGGATAATCAATCAAAAAAACTGAACTAGAACTGACACAAACTTTGGATTTATCAGGCAAGGACATGAAAACAGTTAATATAACTATATTCCATATGTTCAGAAGTTAAGCAGAGACATGGAAGATTTTCTTCCTCCATCTTTATTGAGGGACTAGAAAAAATTTTTAAAACCTAAATCAAACTTTTAAAGATAAAACCTACAATATGAAAAATGAAAAATATACTTACTGGTATTAATGACAGATAGGACATTGCAGAAGAAAAATTAGTGAATTTGAAGATGTGGCAATAGAAACTATTAAGGGAAAATATTTTTTTTTAAATGAACAAAGCACCAGTGAGCTGTGGGACAACTTCAAAAAACCTGACATACATGTAATCAGTCCCCAGAGGATGAGACAGAGGGGAGGGGGAGCACATGCAGAAAAAAAAATGTTTGAAGAAATAATGGCCCAAATTTTACCAATAAATACTATAAACCCCAAATTTCAAGCTTGACAAACCCCAAGCACAAGAATCAAATAAGTACAAGTTAGTAAAACCAGTGATAGAGAAAAATCTTCAAAGGAGCAAAAGAAAAAGGACACATTATATAGAGAACAGTAAGAATAAGGATGACATCCTATTCCTTACAGGAAAACAGAGCAGTGGAGCAACATCTTTTAGGCACTGAAAGGGAAAAAGCTGTCAAACTAGAATTCTATATCTGGGGAAAATATCATTGAAAAGCCAAGTTAAGATAAATGCTTTTTCAGATGTACAAAGCTGAAAGAATTTATCACCAGCAAATCCCCACAGGAAGAATATTAAAGTATATCAATCAGTGAAAAGGAAAAGAATGTCAGATATGGATCTACACAAAGGAAACAAGAGGACCAGAGTGGTAACTACATTGGATAAATATATGATTCTTTTCTTATTAATAAAATATCATAAAATGATCATTCACTGTTTAAACAAAATTAATATCAATGAAGTGTGGAGTTATAACAGATGGACAAGTAAATTGTATGGCAGTAATACCACAAAGCTAAAGGGAGCATACATAGAAATATACTGTATACTACTGCAAGATTCTTTTTTAAAAAATATATTTTTATTGATTTTGAAGAGGAAGGGAGAGGGAGAGAAACAGAAACATCAATGATGAGAGAGAATCATTAATCGGCTGCCTTCTGCAGGCCCTCTACAACCTGGGCATGTACCCTGAACAGGAATCAAACCATGACCTCCTGGTTCATATGTCGAAGCTCAACCACTGAGCCACTCTGGCTGGGCAACAAGTTGATTTTATTTATTGTTTTAATAAATCTTTATTGTTCAGATTATTACAATTGTTCCTCTTTCCCCCTCCCCCCCCCATAACTCCCCTCCACCCGGTTCCCACACCAGCCTCTGCCCTTACGCCCCCCCACACTCTCCTCATCCATAGGTGTATGATTTTTGTCCAGTCTCTTCCCGCACCCCCCACACCCTTTTCCCCCTGAGAATTGGCAATCCACTCCCTTTCTATGTCCCTGATTCTATTAAATTCACCAATTTATTCTGTTCATCAGATTTTTTTATTCACTTGATTTTTAGATTCACTTGTTAATAGTTATGTATTTGTTGTTCATAATTTTTACCTTTACCTTTTTATTCTTCTTCCTCTTCTTAAAGAATACCTTTCAGCATTTCATATAATACTGGTTTGGCGGTGATGAACTCCTTTAGCTTTTTCTTATCTGTGAGGCTCTTTATCTGACCTTCAATTCTGAATGATAGCTTTGCTGGGTAGAGTAATCTTGGTTGTAGGTTCTTGCTATTCATCACTTTGAATATTTCTTGCCACACACGTCTGCCCTGAATAGTTTCTGTTGAGAAATCAGCTGACAATCGTATGGGTGCTCCCTTGTAGGTAACTAACTGTTTTTCTCTTGCTGCTTTTAAGATTCTCTCTTTGTCTTTTGCTCTTGGCATTTTAATTATGATGTGTCTTGGTGTGGTCCTCTTTGGATTCCTTTTGTTTGGGGTTCTGTGTACTTCCTGGACTTGTAAGTCTATTTCTTTCACCAGGTGGGGGAAATTTTCGGTCATTATTTCTTCAAATAGGTTTTCAGTATCTTGCTCTCTCTCTTCTTCTGGCACCCCCATAATTCTGATGTTGGTACACTTGAAGTTGTCCCAGAGGCTCCTTACACTATCTTCAATTTTTTTTATTCTTTTTGCTTTTCCAGTTGGGTGTTTTTTGCTTCTTTGTATTTCAAATCTTTGACTTGATTCTTATGATCCTCTCATCTGCTGTTGGATCTCTGTATATTATTTTTTATTTCAGTCAGTGTATGCTTAATTTCTAGTTGGTCCTTTTTCATATCCTCGAGGATCTCGCTAAATTTATCAGCCTTTTCTAGGAAATTCTTGAAAAACCTTATAACTGTGGTTTTGAACTCTATATCCAGTTGTTTGCTGTCCTCCATTTCTTTCATTTGTGACCTGTTTCTTTGTCTCCGCATTTTGGCTGCTTCCCTGAGTTGATAGAGTGGCTTTGTGTGCTAGGTGTCCTATAGGGCCCAGTGGCTCAGCCTCCCCAGTTACCTAAGCTGGACACTCTTGGTGCACTCCTTTGTGGGCTGTGTGCACAGTCATGTTGTAGTTGAGCCTTGATTGTTGTTGGTATCACTGGGAGGAATTGACCTCCAGGCCAATTGGCTGTGAGGATCAGCTGTGTCTATGCTGGGATAACTTCTGTGCTAGAGACACCCTTATGAGGCAAGACTTGCTTCAGTGGGGCCTTGATGCTCACTGAGTCTGCCCCCTGAGTGTGTCCCTTATGGATCTGAGGAGTTGTAATCTGGATGGTCCCACTCTGACCCCTGGGTACACTGGCTCTTGGATCTCCAAGGAGGTGTTAATTTAGCCTCTGCCTGAGGCCACCCAGCAGAAGCTACAGAGAGATCTGCAGATTCCTTTTCTTTGTTTGGGTTTTGGAGGTGCCCAGATGAGGCCCAGCTGTGAAGCAATGCAAGCTGCTACGGGGCCTTGGGCCTTCTTTTGCATGTTCTGGGTCTCACTGACTCAGCTGCAGTTTGTTAGGTAAGTTAAGAATTCAAAAGAACAAGGTCATTCATATGCAAAAGCCTCTGCACTCAGCTTGGATGGGGCAAAGTCTCAGGGCAGAGCAATCAGCAATGGCTTCCCGTCAGCCCTGCCCTAAGAGGCCCCTGGGTCTCAGTGTCCCACAGCAATCACTGCAAGCACCTCTGAGAGAAAGCCACCCTCCAGTTTCGCCTGCTGCCAGACAATCCAGTTTCTCCCCATATGAGTCTGGGTCCCCAAAGTCTCGCCCGGAACTGGAGTTCAGAGCAGTCGGGAGCTTTTGTCTCCCTCCCGATTGAGAAAGCCAGCCGCGTACTCAATTGCCAGCCCTCTCCGCACGCACGTGTACCTCCGTACCTCTGCCTTCTGCAGCTCCTGTGAGTCTCAGTGTGCTTTTCTCTTTCCTTCTAGTTGTAGAATTTACACTCAGCCAGCCTTCCTGTGGTTCTGGATGATGTCCGTTTTGTCTTTTAGTTGTAGTTTTGAAATTGTTGTGCAAGGCAGCAGTTTAGGTGTTTACCTATGCTGCCATCTTGGTTTCTCCTATTGTAAGATTCTTACACTACATGTGAAGCCCTATAATATCACCTGAAGGTAGAGTGTGGTAAGTTAAAGATGCATACCATATACTCTAAAGCAATCACTTAAATAACAAAACAAAAGGTAATAATTACTAAGACAGAGGAGATAAAATAGAATCATTAAAAATATTCAATTACTCTGAAACAAGACATGAAAAAAAGGAACCAAGAACAAATGAGACCAATACAAAACACTGCTGAGATGAATTAAAGATCTAAATAAATGAAGAGCTATATTATGCTCATGAATCATAAGATTCAATATTATTAGCATGCTAACACTCTCCAGATTGATCTACAGACTCAATACAATCACAATGAAAATCCCAGCACTATCTTACCTAATAATAGACAAACATGTAAATTGACCATACCTCCACTACACCACCAGCCAATCAGGAGTGATACGCAAATTAACCCAACAAAGATGGAAGTTAATTTGCATACACAGACACCCAGTGATGGGGGCGGGACGCTTGCGTCATCGCCGTGGCGATGATGCAGGCATTCTGCCCCACCCCCAGTCTCTCAGGGCCTCTGGGCAGCATGGGAAGGCAGGGCTGGAGCGGAAAGAGGCGGCTCCGGGGCCTGAGCGGAAAGGGGCTGGGCCGGAGTGGAAAGGTGGTGCCAGCAGCCAGGGAAAGGAAAGCCCATTCTAGCACGAATCTTCATGCATTGGGCTTCTAGTTTCTTCATAAAAATTAAAAAACTGATTCTCAAATTCACATAAAAATATAAAGGACCTAGCATAGTCTAAACAATTTTGGGGGAAAAAGGATAAAGTTGGCAAATTAACCCTAACTGATTTCAAGACTGATTATAAAGGTACACTGATAAAAAAAAATACATTGATCATGACAATGTGGGATTGGCATCAAGCTAGACCAATCATCAAGGCAGCAGAATATGGAGTCTGGAAATAGACACCCACAATAACAAGACAACTGACTTTTGACAAAGGTGTGCAGGCCAATTCAATAGAGAAAGTATAGTATTTTCAATAAATATGATGGAACCATTGAATATCCATATGCAAAATAATAATAACTTTGACCCATACTGTACATCACATACAAAAGTTTACTCAAAATATCCAAAAATTAACGCAAATAGATTACACAGGGAGCTAAAGTTAGTTAAGGCCAAGCCGTCCTTAGTCATTAATTTGTGTGAGATGATCTGCATTAAGACTGGAGAGCTGGGAGAAGCTGTTTTTAAGCAAACTGACTTCCTAAAAAGAGGAATGCAGAACCTATAAAAGCACGGGGTGGAGAAAGAGGCATCCTGAACAGGCCATATAGAGGACCAAGAAGGCCCAGGAGGCTCCAGAGTGTCTTGAAACCATGAATATTTTGCCCTAGCCAGGTGGCTCAGTTGGCTAGATTGTCCTCCCATACACCAAAAAAGGTTGAGGGTTCGATTCCTGGTCAGGGCGTATATGGGAGGCAACCAATCAATGTTTCTCCTCTCTCTCTTTCTCTCTCTTTCTCTTTCTCCCCCCTCTCCCTTCCTCCTGGCAACTTACCGATATTTCTCTCTCTAAAATCAATAAACATATCCTCGGTGAGGATTTTAAAAAAAAAGAAACCATGAATATTTTGTATGCAGGACCCTGAGCTACCTCAGGTGCACCCAGAAATGACTGTGGGAGAGACTGAGGCAGCAATGGAGATCCCCATGAAGCCAGAAAATGTATTCATTTTTAAAAGACTTCATATGAACCCATAAGTGGTGAGGCAGGACTTTTGGGTGACCAGGGTGCCACAAAAAAACTCTGGAAGAAAATAAATCAATATTATCAATTATCTTTGGATGGTGGAGTTCTAGGTGATTCTTATTTTCTTCATTATAATTTCTATATTGCCTGAATGTTTTACAATAAACATGTATTACTTTTATAGTCATAAGGAAGCAATAAAGCTATTTTTAATTTCTTTAAAATCTCCAAAACAAAATCAGAATTTAAAAAGGATAGTATAAACCCATTTAGTGAAATACAAACTCAATATAAATGTATAGAAAATAGCAAAAAGAGGCAATACATCCAAATATTAACAGAACAAGGATTTAAGTGGAATAATTGTGAGGTGTGTTGTTGTTTTTTTCATTTTGCTTTTCTGTTCTTGATTTTTCTCATTTGCTGCAATAAGCACTTATCACTTTTATCATTATGATTATGTTTAAAGTCTTGTGACTAGAAAGGAAGGCTGACTGGACATATAACCGTGTATAAATTTATTCAGCTCTCTGGAATCTCTCTTATTTTATAATAGGAGGTTGGACTAGATGGATTTTTAAAGCCCTTTTCACTATAAAAATTAATCTATTTTAAATTTTTAGAGATTACATGTGAAGAACTTTGGTATTCTTATGTTTAAGCTTAAAAATAAAAATAACTAATAGGAAAGGCTTTTAATTTCAGATTGTCTTCTGAGCTGGGCATTCTGCCCTAGATTTTCTTCCTTGAAACTGAGTCCCTTACTACTTCAGATGAGATTAATTCTGAAGTTCAAAATTGCTAGGCCTTCATACTTATTTATAAGCTCCTTCCTGAGGCACATGACTTGTACTTGTGCAAAAACTGATGCAGCCTTTTCTGTGCCATACTGCCCATAAATTATCCAAATACCAAGTTTCCAGATTGATTTTTTTTTCTTTCCCTCCCCCATTAAATCATCATATTAATCACTCCAATATTTTCCTTCATTGTGGATGTTGATGAATGGGAAATAAATTATCTGTCAATTGCATATTCACCAAAGTATGTAAGATTATTCCAGACTTCTTAAAAAGTAGCTATCCAAACTGCCCACTAGAAATACCAGGAGACTGATTTCTTTTGAGTTACAACAGCAGATGTGCGGGACTCCCACTGGAAAGGCTAACGCTCAAGTAATCACATTGGTGCACATGAATTTGATTTTATCAGTTGCCATTATTATTTATGGTTTGCTGCGGTGCAGTGATGCATAGCTCTTTGTGGGCTTACATCTTAGATCACTTACCATGGAAATACTGGGCCCAGGATATATTTTCCCTCTACTAGTGGTCTCATCCTTAAAGGCATCAGTTCACAAACTCAAAATTGAAAGGAAGATATGGAGCAACTCTAATATAAGATGTGATGTTTCCCTACCCTATTACAGCTGATGACCTCCTTTGGAGGGGAGAGGGGATGCACATTTTTATTACCTTTTCAATACAGGTACCCTAGCGGCTATTGGGACATACCATTCATTAATGTTGGAGGCAGATGGCATTACAGTTACAAGTGTGAGCTTTAGAGTCACATGGATCTGCACTCAATCCTGGCTCTGCCACTTATTAGCTATCATCTTCAGGAAGTTACTAGATCTGTCAGGGCTTCTCTTTGCTAACTGTAAAATGGAAATAATAATAATACCTACCCCATTGGGTTATTGATAAGAATTAAAAGAGATAAGACATTGTAGACCCCTTGGGAAAGCACTGAGAGCACAGGTAATATCCAATAAATTTTAGCAAATATGATTGAGAAGATGAAGACCAAGGGCTATTGCACAGGTTCACAGTGAATTACAATCATCTTTTACCTGTTCCAGAGAGGCAATCTGACTCCCAGGCAGCCATTCCAGTACTTTGTGTTCTCTGAGTTTCCCTTTTCCTAGGCAGACCATTTTTGTTCCCAACTGTGTTTTCTGCTATTGTTTGTACAAAGATCTCATGCGTTCTTTTGTGTTGTGTTCTGACTACCTGCTGAGTGCTTTTCTATGTTGATACCTTTCTGGATACAAGTTGTGCTGGTGCGCTAATGACTAAATGATCTGGCTTAACACAATAAGCTTTAAAAGCAACTCTCACTTCCAAACATTTTGAAGCCATTAAAAAAGAGAGGGAGAGAGAGTAAAAGGAAAAAAAATAGTCTATTTTACTTGTGTTAGTGACAGGGGAAAAAATTGTAGCGCCTTATGGCTGAAAAGAAAAACACAATGATGATAGCTTGTATTTTCCTTGCCAAAGCGTTCTGTAAAATTTATTTTATTTTCTTTTTATAGAAAACCAAGGAGATGGGCAGAGGTATAATATTTGCAACTTGTTTTTATCAGCTACGAGGTTAAGGCCAAAAGAAGGTTAAGCAACATGTTTCCTGCTGCAGTTGGTCAGTAATTCTGAAACCAGTGGTTCCTGGTACCATGAATCACCTTCTCATTTAATATCCTCCTCTCCTTTGAGGAGACCAGCGGACTTCCACTTGCAGCTTCCTGGAGCTACTCTGATTGTCATCATCATCATAACAATAACAAGAATGGCTGACATTACTGCACCCTTACTACATATCTGATGCTGTTTTTTACATGTGTTAACTCAGTCCTTCAACCATCCTATGAGAGAAGTATAATAATGGCTCCCATTACTAGCAATGAGGAAAATGTGGTACTTCTCAGAGGCCACACACTGGTATGTAGTATATAATATCCTGGTCAAGAGCCTGGGGTTGGCCAAGTTAACCTTGATGAGCAGCTCTCCGGACCTGCTGCTTCTCCTTTTCACATCTTTCCATCCCTGCTCCTCTGCTAGTGTGAATGACAAGCATGGCACTCTTCCAAAGTCAGCCAAGTCAGGGTCCATGAGGTGACTGACACTTTTTTAACTGACAGAGATATAAAGAAAATGTTGGATGAAATCTTACCATCTGCAACAGCATGGATAGACACAGAGGGTATTATGGTAAGTAAAATAAGTCAGTCAGAAAAAGACAAATGCCATATGATTTAACTTTTATGTGGAATCTAAGAACAAAATAAACAAACAAAACAGAAACAGACTCATAGATAAAGAGAACAGACTGATGGTTGCTAAAGGGGTGGGAGGTTGAGGGACTGAGTGAAAAAGTGAAGGGATTAAGAAGTACAACTTGTTAGTTACAAAATAGTCTGGGGATGTAAAGTACAGCATAGGGAAAATAGGCAATAATATTGTAATAACTCTGTATGGTGCCAGGTGGGTACTGGAAATATTGGGGGACAGGGAACACTTTGTAAAGTATATGATTGTCTAACCACAATGCTGTATACCTGAAACTAATGCAAACAAATATTGAATGTAAACTGTAATTTGAAAATAAAATTTTAAAATGAAAAACTTAAAAATAATAAGAGAAAGGAAAGTTTTGGACATTGGCCCAAACCTCAGTTTCTTTTTCAAACTTCTACCATTTCTTTTTTTTTAATTTAATAAATCTTTATTGTTCAGATTACAATTATTCCTCTTTTCTCCCCTCCATCTGGTTCGCACCCCACCCTCTGCCCTTACCTCCCCCCCCCCCATACACACACACACACACTGTCCTCATCCATAGGTGTACAATTTTTGGTCAGTCTCTTCCCTTACCCCCACACCCTTTTCCCCCTGAGAATTGGCAGTCCACTCCCTTTCTATGTCCCTGATTCTATTATATTCACCAGTTTTTCTGTTCATCAGATTTTTAATTCACTTGATTTTTAGATTCACTTGTTGATAGATACGTATTTGTTGTTCTTAATTTTTACCTTTACCTTTTTCTTCTTCTTCCTCTTCTTAAAGAGTACCTTTCAGCATTTTATATAATACTGGTTTGGCGGTGATGAACTCCTTTAGCTTTTTCTTATCTGTGAGGCTCTTTATCTGACCTTCAATTCTGAATGATAGCTTTGCTGGGTAGAGTAATCTCGGTTGTAGGTTCTTGCTATTCATCACTTTGAATATTTCTTGCCATTCCTGTCTGGCCTGCATAGTTTTGGGAGAAATCAGCTGACAATCGTATGGGTGCTCCCTTGTAGGTAATTAACTGTTTTTCTCTTGCTGCTTTTAATATTCTCTCTTTGTCTTTTGCTCTTGGCATTTTAATTATGATGTGTCTTGGTGTGGTCCTCTTTGGATTCCTTTTGTTTGGGGTTCTGTGTACTTCCTGGACTTGTAAGTTTATTTCTTTCACCAGGTGGGGGAAGTTTTCAGTCATTATTTCTTCAAATAGGTTTTCAGTATCTTGCTCTCTCTCTTCTTCTGGCACCCCCATAATTCTGATGTTGGTACGCTTAAAGTTGTCCCGGAGGCTCTTTACACTATCTTCAAATTTTTGGATTCTTTATTCTTTTTGCTTTTCTGGTTGAGTGTCTTTTGCTTCTTTGTATTTCAACTCTTTGACTTGATTCTTGCGTTCCTCTAGTCTGCTATTAGGTCTCTGTATAATATTTTTTATTTCAGTCAGTGTATGCTTAATTTCTAGTTGGTCCTTTTTCATATCCTCGAGGATCTCGCTAAATTTATCAGCCTTTTCTAGGAAATTCTTGAAAAACCTTATAACCATGGTTTTGAACTCTATATCCAGTTGTTTGCTTTCCTCCATTTCTTTCATTTGTGACCTGTTTCTTTGTCTCCGCATTTTTGCTGCTTCCCTGAGTTGGTAGAGTAGCTTTGTGTGCTAGGTGTCCTATAGGGCCCAGTGGCTCAGCCTCCCCCCATTACCTGAGGTGGACACTTTTGGTGCACCCCTTTGTGGACTGTGTGCACAGTCATGTTGTAGTTGAGCCTTGAATGTTGTTGGTATCACTGGGAGGAATTGACCTTCAGGCCAATTGGCTGTGAGGATCAGCTGTGTCTATGCTGGGAGAACTTCTGTGCTGGAGACACCCTTATGAGACAAGACTTGCAAAATTGCAAAAGCCTCTGTGCTCACCTTGGATGGGGCGGAGTCTCAGGGCGGAGCAGACAGCCTTGGCTTCCCGTCAGCCTTGCCCTATGAGGCCCCTGGGTCTCAGTGTCCCTCGGTAATTGCTGTAAGCACCTCTGAGAGAAAGCCGCCCTCGAGTTTCGCCTGCTGTCAGACAGTCCAGTTTCTCCCCAAATGAGTCTGGGTTCCCAGAAACTTGACCGGAACTGGAGTTCAGTGCAGTCGGGAGCTTCCATCTCCATCCTGCTTTAGAAAGCCAGCCGCGCACTCAGCCGCCTGTGCACTCAGCAGTCAGTCCTCTCTGCATGCGCATGACTCCAGACCTCTGCCTCCACAGCTCCCCTGAGTCTCAGTGTGCTTTCTCTTTTCCTGACAGTCTAGTTTCTCCCCAAATGAGTTTGGGTTCCCAGAAACTCGCCCCGGAACTGGAGTTCAGTGCAGTCGGGAGCTTCCGTCTCCCTCCTGCTTTAGAAAGCCTGCCGCCATCCTCTCTGTGCGCTCGTGCATCTCTGTACCTCAGCCTTTTGCAGCTCCTCTGAGTCTCAATGTGCTTTCCTCTTTCCGTCTAGTTGTAGAATTTCCACTCAGCCAGCTTTCCTGTGGTTCTGGATGGTGTCCGTTTTGTCTTTTAGTTGTAGTTTTGATATTGTTGTGCGAGGCAGCAGTTTAGGTGTTTACCTATGACACCATCTTGGTTTCTCCTCTACCATTTCTTTTTTTAATTTAAAATGATTTTAGAGGGAATGGAAGGGAGAGGGAAAGAGAGAAACATTGATGTGTAAGCAAAACAGTGCTGGTCTGCTTCCTGAATGCCTCCTACTGGGGATCAAGCCCACAACCTAGGCATGTGCCCTAACCAGAACTGAAACAGCAACCTCTTGGTGTATGGGATGATGCCCAACCAACTGAGCCACACCGGCCAGGGCAAACTTCTATTATTTCTTATCCTTAGTCATGGATGATTAAGAGAAAAAGGGAGCATGAATAATGCTATGGTCAATTTGAATAATAAAAGAAACACATTTGGGAGACTACTCAATCCAGTACAAACTGCACCTTGAATACCATCTGTATCACACTAGACTCTCATACCATATCCAGCCTTAGAATGCCCTTGGTCCTCATCATCACATGGACATGTTGGAGGTCTTAGAGCTGTGCAGAAATCATCCCAACTCTATGGTGTCCCATCACTAAGATGAGGCCAACCTTCAACAATTTATGCCCAGGTAAAAGCAGGGAGAGAAAATGGCTCTATTTCATTGACGGCCACAGGTTGGGGGTGATAAAAATCATGACTCACTATGAAATCTCAAAGCCTGACATACATTTGTGAAATAAGACCCCTTCGAGAAGCACCCCTTTAAGTCTCTTGAGGTAGAAAACATCACTTTGTGACCTCAAATTGGAAAATAAAACCTGTAAATAAAAGATCAGCCTTGGACCAACTTTTCAACCAAATGATAAACTTACTGATTAATGCAGAGAGCAGAGGAAGAAGGAAACCTAGAGTCTCCTTTATCTTGAGGCCAGACAGGGAATTCACTATGACCTCAAATCTTTTTTTAAGCAGGAGAAAAATTAGGTTGGTAGGAGAGTGTCCAGTGGTAAGGAGAACATCACCATTAGGAAAATGGCCGTCCACACACAGCTTCTGGGCCACAGAACCACGAAGATTCTCCTCATGAGTCTGCTGTTACATACCCTGTGTCCCCTCCCTGGAGTATGTATCATGTGGGACATAAATATTGTGAAAAGGATAAAATGAGTCAAAGAGGCTCAAAGAGGCTGACTTCAAAGTTTGCTGAGGATTTGGGTCTCCTCAGGGAAGTCATTCAAGCATGAGCTTCTGCTCTGTCAAACAGATGGCTGTTTATGTTATTCCCCTCCTGTGAGGATTCTAAATTCACATGAAAACATGAGGAAGAGAAGATAAATAAGGGGTAGGTGTGGGGAGGATTCTGAAAGCTAAACAAAGTGGTTGAGTATTAGGTGCATCCCACCTTTGCAGAAACAGAATACATTTTGCACTCAAGACTCCTGCACCCCCACCCAGACCAGAAAAATGACGACTCCAAGAAGTCATGAAGTCAGTCCGGAAGGCAGAAGGGTAGCCGGCGCTGGGTGGAAGACGATACAGCTAGCACAATGGCTGGGCAGTGCAAAGACCTAGGGCTGTGCCTGGCATCTGGGGGTATTCCAGTGTTGCTTACACACATTGCGGACCCTATTACCCTGTTATTTGCCCCATAGTTTTAACATCATCCCTATGCTCATGGACTACTAGGCACTCTCCTGGCATTTATTTATTCACTAGAGGCCCAATGCATAAAAATCTGTGCAAGAGTAGGCCTTCCTTCCCCTGGCTGCCGGCACCAGCTTCCCTCCTGCACCCAGGACCCGGGCTGGCTTCCCTCCAGCCCCAGCTGGTCTAATTAGCATATTACCTAATCTATTTATTATTATAGATTTCAAACATACTAAGATCCTAACATGTAAATGGAAATGTTATTTTTAAAAATACAACTAAGTTAAAAATTATAAAAATGCAACTATCAAAGATTCAAATTAAAACCACAGTGAAATGGCATTTTTTCACTTCCAAAATTAGCAACATTTTAAATTTTAATAGTCAGTCTGGCAAGAATGTTAGAAAATGAACCCTCTCTTGATGATGATGATGATGATGGTGGTGGTGGTAGTGGTGATGATGACAGTATCTATTTTATGAGGTCCTATCTGCTCTAGAATAGTTTATTAATCATTCTGACAAACAGCCCAGGGTAAATGACTTTGTCTCCCTCCACCTTGAAAATTCTCCTTGGCCCTGGTGGAAAATGTGATGAGTTTTGCAATGGATCTGAAGTTCAAAGTGTGATTCATGTTCTTTGAGAGCAATCTGTCAAGAGAGCTTTCAACAGTATAAAATGTTCTTTGCAGGAAGGCTTGGCTAGCGGTGTGTTGGTTTAATGCAAACCCATTTGGTTCTAAAAATACATGGGTGAGCCACAGAAGTGGTAGTGGGTTACCATTATTTGTTCATTTTGGGGGGTCTTTCACTGGTAGGGGGGTTGGCTCTCCCCAGAAGGAGTCCTCAGGACACACTTAGGGTCAGAAAGAGATGAATGTGAGGAAATGCTCACACAGGAAGCACAGGATTCTAGGACCATTAAAATGAGCTCATTCTTGCAGAGGAGAAAACTGAGGCTCAGAGAGAGTAAATAAATGCTCAAAATTAAACAGCCAGAATTGGAGTCCTAAGAAACTAATTCCCAATCCTGGGTTTTTGTCACCTGGACCATGTGGTCACAGAATATTTTGTGGAGCACCAGTTCTAAAAGATTTCCCAGGACATTTTCTAGGCAATAGGGGGTTTTATGGTGAGATACGTTTTGGAGCAGGATATATGCACTAGACCTGTGGTCGGCAAACTGCGACTCATGAACCACATGTGGCTCTTTGGCCCCTTGAGTGTGGCTCTTCCACAAAATACCACAGCCTGAGCGAGTCTATTTTGAAGAAGTGGTATCAGAAGAAGTTTAAAAAATTTGGCTCTCAAAAGAAATTTCAATCGTTGTACTGTTGATATTTGGCTCTGTTGACTAATGAGTTTGCCGACCACTGCACTAGACTGTATCTAGCCAAGCTCCTCCCCTCCCCTCTTCCACCTAGAGGTTCACAGGGACCTCAGTATTAAAAAGGCCCTGAGAAGACATGCAGCAAGGAACGCTTTTAGAGCTGTCTAAATCAGTGTTTCCAAGTTTGTATGATCAGATTTCTTGCATTTAATGACAAGTCTATAGAATTTGTAGCCCTCAGAGCACACTTTCAGAACTGCTCCGCTGTAACTTCCACAAGTCTTTCCTTGCCTGAAACCAACCTCAAACAGGTGATGAAAATGGCTGCCAGGCCAAAGATGGAACCCTAGATATAAATGTCTATTGCTCCCCCAGGAACCCCCCTGGCCTGAAACACTGGAGGAGCTAACAGGTCTTCCCTCTACTTTTATTCCCAAACCCTTCATCCTTCAGAGATACTGTGAACTCTGTCCATTTTTGCCTAAAATCTAAAGTTTACCAGCACTGTAATGATTCCATCTCAAGTGATACCTGATGTGCTTTACGCCCAGCCTGGGTAGAGCAGTACGGGTGTTGTATCTACTCCATGATCCCTGCCCAGAAAGGTGGTTCTTCTTAGTAAGTTACTACAGTACTTAGTTGTTATAAAAAAAAATGCTTCCTGCCCTAACTGGTTTGGCTCAGTGGGTAGAGTATTGGCCTGCAGACTGAAGGGTCCTGGGTTCGATTCTGGCCAAGGGCACATGCCCAGGTTTTGGGCTCATTCCCCAGTAGGGGGCATGCAGGAGGCAGCCGATCAATGAATCTCTCTCTTCATTGATGTTTCTTTCTCTCCCTCTCCCTTCCTCTCTGAAATCAATAAAAATACATTTTTTAAAAATGTTTCCTCTTCAAATAATCAGAACAAGTATTTGCATTTTCTGTATTATAGAATCTTCCTTCAGCTTTAACTAAAACATAAATAATTGGATAACTTCATTGGCACCAGCTATCATGGAACAGAAGTTGAAACCCCCCAAAATGATGTCTTCCATTAGCAGAAATTCAGAGGATTTTTTCTTTTCTTTTTTTTTTTTTCAAATTTTTATTAAGGTATTATATGTGTACATATCTTACCCTTGCCCCCCCCACCCCACTCCCATACCTGCCCTCACCCCCCCAATGTTTTGCATCCGTTGGTTACTCTTATATGCATGCATACAAGTCCTTCAGTTGATCTCTTATTTCCCCCACCTCTCCCTAACCTTACCGCTGTAATTAGACACTCTGTTTGATGCTTTACTGCCTCTGTAACTATCTTTTGGTTCATCAGTTTATAATGTTTTTCATTATCCCTAAATGAGTGAGATCATGTGGTATTTTTCTTTCATTGACTGGCTTATTTCACTTAGCATAATGTTCTCTAATTCCATCCAGGTGTCTACAAATGGTAGTAATTCCTTCTTTTTTATGGCAGCATAGTATTCCATTGTGTAGATGTACCATAGTTTTCTGATCCAGTCATCTGCTGACGGCCACCTAGGCTGTTTCCAAATCTTAGCTATTGTAAATTGTGCTGCTATGAACATAGGGGTGCATATATCCTTTCTGATTGGTGTTTCTGGTTTCTTAGGATATATTCCTAGGAGTGGGATTACTGGGTCAAATGGGAGTTCCATTTTCAGTTTTTTGAGGAAACTCCATACTGTTCTCCACAGTGGCTGCACCAGTCTGCATTCCCACCAGCAGTGCACGAGGGTTCCTTTTTCTCCGCATCCTCGCCAACACTTGTCGTTTGTTGATTTGTTGATGATAGCCATTCTGACAGGTGTGAGATGGTATCGCATTGTCATTTTGATTTGCATCTCTCGGATAATAAGTGACTTAGAGCATGTTTTCATGTGTCTCTTGGCCTTCCTTCTGTCTTCTTTCGAAAAGATTCTATTTAGGTCCGTTGCCCATTTTTTTATTGGATCATTTATCTTCCTTTTATTAAGTTGTATAAGCTGCCTGTAGATGTTGGAAATTAAACCTTTATCAGTGATACCATTTGCAAATATGTTCTCCCATACAGTGGGGTTTCTTGTTGTTTTGTTGATGGTTTCTTTTGCTGTGAAAAAGCTTTTTATTTTGATGTAGTCCCATTTGTTTATTTTCTCTTTGGCTTCCATTGCCCTAGGGACAGTACCAGTGAAAAAGTTCTTTTGGCATATGTCTGAGATTTTGCTGCCTGTGGATTCCTCTAGTATTTTTATGGTTTCCCGTCTTATGTTTAAGTCCTGTATCCATTTTGAGTTTATTTTTGTGTATGGTGTAAGTTGGTGATCTAGTTTCATTTTTTTGCATGTATCTGTCCAATTTTCCCAACACCATTTATTGAAGAGACTGTCTTGACTCCATTGTATGCTCATGCCTCCTTTGTCAAATATTAATTGCGCATATTGGTTTGGGTCAATATCTGGATTCTCTATTCTATTCCATTGATCTATATGTCTGTTCTTGTGCCAGTACCAGGCTGTTTTGAGGACAGTGGCTTTGTAATACAGCTTGAAATCTGGTATTGAGATCCCACCTACTTTGTTCTTCTTTCTCAGGATTGCTGTGGCTATTCGGGGTCTTTTTTTATTCCAGATGAATTTTTGGAGAGTTCTTTCTAGATCTGTGAAATATGCTGTTGGTATTTTAATGGGGAGTGCATTGAATCTATAGATTGCTTTGGGTAGTATGGACATTTTGATGATGTTGATTCTACCAATCCATGAACATGGTATGTTCTTCCATCTGTTTACATCTTCCTCTATCTCTTTTTTCAGTGTCCTGTAGTTTTCCGCATGTAGGTCTTTTACCTCCTTGGTTAGGTTTATTCCTAAGTATCTTAATTTTTTTGGTGCGATGGAAAATGGGATTGCTTTTTTAGTCTCTCTTTCTGTAAGTTCACTGTTGGTGTATAGAAATGCCATAGATTTCTTGGCGTTAATTTTGTATCCTGCTACCTTGCCGAATTCATTTATTAAGTCTGTTAGTTTTTTGATAGAGTCTTTCGGGTTTTTTATGTACAATATCATGTCATCTGCAAATAAGGACAGCTTTACTTCTTCTTTTCCAATTTGGATGCCTTTTATTTCTTCTTCTTGTCTAATTGCAATGGCTAATACTTCCAGTACTATGTCGAACAGGCGTGGTGAGAGTGGGCATCCTTGTCTTGTTCCTGTTCTTAGGGGAAATGGTTTTAGTTTTTGCCCATTGAGTATGATGTTAGCTGTGGGTTTATCATATATAGCTTTTATTATGTTGAGGTATGATCCTTCTATTCCCACCTTGTTGAGAGTTTTTATCAAGAAAGCGTGTTGGATTTTGTCAAATGCTTTTTCTGCATCAATTGATATGACTATGTGATTTTTATCTTTCAATTTGTTTATGTGATGTATCACATTTATTGATTTTCGGATATTGAACCATCCTTGCATTCCTGGGATAAACCCTACTTGGTCATGGTGTATGATCTTTCTGATGTACTGCTGGATCCGATTTGCTAGAATTTTGTTGAGGATTTTGGCATCTACATTCATGAGGGATATTGGCCTGTAATTCTCTTTCATTGTGTTGTCTTTATCTGGTTTTGGTATTAGGGTGATGCTGGCTTCATAGAAGGAGCTTGGAAGTGTTCCTTCCTCTTGAATTTTTTGGAATAGTCTGAGGAGGATAGGTTTTAGTTCTTCCTTGAATGTTTGGTAAAACTCTCCTGTGAAGCCGTCTGGCCCCGGGCTTTTGTTTGCCGGAAGCTCTTTGATGACTGCTTCAATTTCTTCCATAGTTACTGGCATATTGAGCTGTTTAGATTCTTCCTGATTGAGTTTTGGAAGGTTATATTTTTCTAGGAATATGTCCATTTCCTCCAGGTTGTCCAGTTTGTTGGAATAGAGTTGTTCGTAGTATTTTTTAACAATCCTTTGTATTTCGGCGGGATCTGTTGTTATTTCACCTCTTTCATTTCTGATTTTGTTTATTTGGGTCCTCTCTCTTTGCTTCTTGGTGAGCCTGGCTAGAGGTTCATCAATCTTGTTTATCCTTTCAAAGAACCAGCTCTTGGTTTTGTTGATCTTTTGTATTGTTTCTTTGGTCTCTATGTCGTTTATCTGTGCTCTGATCTTTATTATTTCCTTCCTTCTGCTTACACTGGGCTTTTCTTGTTGCTCTTTTTCTAACTCTTTGAGTTGTTGGGTTAGGTAATTTATTACCCCTGTTTCTTGTTTTTTGCAGTAGGCTTGTAGAGCTATGAACTTCCCTCTCAAGACTGCTTTCGCTGTGTCCCATAGATTTTGGATTGTAGTGTTTTCATTGTCATTTGTTGTCATGATGTTTTTTATTTCTTCTTTGATCTCTCTGGTAACCCAGTCATGGTTTAATAGCATGCTGTTTAGTCTCCATGTGTTTGATTTCTTTGGGTTGTTTTTATTGTAGTTGATTTCCAGTTTTATGCCACTGTGGTCTGAGAAGATGCTTGATATGATTTCTATCTTCTTGAATTTGAAGAGACTTTGCCTATGTCCCAACATATGGTCTATCTTTGAAAATGACCCATGTGCACTTGAGAAGAATGTATATTCTGTGGCTTTGGGGTGAAATGTTCTGAAGATGTCAATTAATTCCATCTGGTCTAGTGAGTCATTTAGGATTGATGTTTCTTTGCTGATTTTTTGTTTAGAGGATTTGTCCAATGGTGATAGTGGGGTATTAAAGTCTCCTACTATGATTGTATTGCTGTCAATCTCTCCCTTGATATCCTCCAGGAGTTTTTTTATGTATTTGGGTGCTCCTGTATTGGGTGCATATATGTTTACCAGAGTTATTTCTTCTTGTTGGATTGCTCCCTTTAGTATTATGAAGTGGCCTTCCTTATCTCTTGTTATGTCCTTCAGTTTGAGATCTAATTTGTCAGATATAAGTATTGCTACCCCAGCTTTTTTTTCAGTTCCATTTGCCTGGAAAACCTTTTTCCATCCCTTCACCCTCAGTCTGTGTGCGTCTTTTTTTCTGAGGTGGGTTTCTTGTAGACAGCAGATATATGGGTCATGTTTTCTTATCCAATCCATTACCCTATGTCTTTTGATTGGGGCATTTAATCCGTTTACATTTAAAGTTATTATTGATAGGTACTTATTTGTCGCCATTCCTATTCTTTACACCTGTGTTCCTTCTTCGCTTCCTATTTCTTTTTTTTTTTACAGCAGACCCTTTAGCATTTCTTGCATTGCTGGTTTGGTGGTAATAAAATCCCTTAGTCCTTTTTTGTCTGTGACGCTCCTGATTTCACCTTCAATTTTGATTGACAGCCTTGCTGGGTACAGTATTCTTGGATTCAGACCCTTCCTTTGCATGACTTTGTATATTTCATTCCATTCCCTTCTGGCCTGATGAGTTTCTGTTGAGAAATCAGTTGCTAGTCTGATGGGGGTTCCTTTGTATGTAACTTTCTGTCTCTCTCTGGCCGCTTTTAAGATTCTTACTTTGTCGTTGGTGTTTGCCAATTTAATTATAATGTGCCTTGGCGTCGGTCTTTTGGGGTTCATTTTGCTTGGGACTCTGTGAGCTTCATGGATTTGTGTGGGTTTTTTCTTCTCTATATCAGGGAAATTTTCTGTCATTATTTCTTCAAATAGGTTTTCTATTCCTTGCTCAGCTTCCTTTCCTTCTGGAACCCCTATTATGCGGATGTTGTTTTGTTTCGTGTTGTCCCAAAGTTCCCTTAGGCTCTCCTCCTGCCTTTTAATTTTTTTTTCTAGAAGTTGCTTTTCTTGGGTATTTTTTCCCATCTTGTCTTCTAGCTCACTGATGCGGTCCTCTGCTTCTTCTAGTCTACTCTTGATGCTTTCTATTGAGTTCTTTACAGCAGCGATGTCATTTTTCATTTCTTCTTGGTTCTTCTTCATTTCCTCTTGGTTCTTGCTCATATTGTCGAATTTGTCTTCCATTCTTTTCAGCCACCTTATGACCATTTCTCTGAATTCTTTTTCTGGAAGGTTGCTTGCTTCCATTTCATTTACTTCCTTTTCTGGTGATGCCTGCTTTTCTTTCATATGCGGGCTGTGTCTTTGTCTCCCCATGGTCTCTCTTCTCTGGGTGTCTGGTTATGTAGTTCTCTCTCTCCTGCGTCGATTTAAAGGCACAAAATACAGCACTACCAGGTACAACACACAAGGCACTGAACAGAAATGTATTCACTATATTAATAACCTCCAATAAAGGTGACCACCAGAGAAAGGCAAATTAGGGGATAGTAGAGAAAGAAGAAGAGGAAAAAGAAAGAAAGAACAAGAAAAAAAAAGGGGTGTCAAAATGAAATTGGGAAAAGGGAAAAAAAGAAGAAGAAAAAGTAAGAGAGACAAGAAAGAGACTAAGAGAGAAAGGGAAACAGACTATATATATTGGGGATAAAACTCCAATAGAACAATCACTTATCCCAGCAAATGCCAGCAACAAGTACCTGGGGATTAATACAAACTACAACACCAACTAATATTGAGTGAGGCAAGGGAAAACAGAAGCACTAAACAAACAAAAAAATAAACAAAAGAAGAATAAGCAAAACAATCTCACAAAAAAGCATAAAAATTCGATATAATCTACATTCAAGCGAACAACAACAAAAGGACAGAGAGAAAAACAATTTTTTGGATAGTTAAGACAGCGAAGAGAGAGGTGTGTATGGACTTGGAGCAGGGGATTGGAGATTAGATATATAAGTAGGGTGAAATTTTAAAAGGGGGTAAACAGAAAGAATAGGGAAAATCTAAAGCAGGAAAGGGGTAAGATAAACAGGACACTGAAAAGGGAAAAGTGAGGAAGAGAGTGATGGCATAAAGGTAGATTTGAGATAGAGTAAAATGATGCTAAAGGAAAGATAAAAATAGAATGTAGAACATTAATCCCAAAACAAAATGAAGAGAAAATAAAATGACACTTAAAAAAAAAAAAAAGATAAAATAGCAGTAGTAATAATACGGATTGAAAATAAAAATGTAATAATTAAAAAGGTAAAATCAAGTGAGGAAAAAAATTAGTTTCTTGAGTAAAAGATGCAAAAAATGAAAATAAAAAAATAAAAAATAAAAATAAAATGTGGAGTAGTGAAGGTCATTCACTTCCTCTGTTGTTCTGTTTGGCACGCCTGTTTCTCAGTCCGGACAGTATTGCAGTTCCCTGCGTTCCACTGCTCTTCAGTGATGTAAGCCAGTCCTGATTTTAAGTAGGCGGTGTGTCTTAATTCGTATTCCTTTATTTTTGATTACACAAGAGTCAATTTGTGATTCAACCCCTGGGTGGCAGTGTTTCTGGATTGACTTCCGGGTTTATCTATGGCCTCTCTAGGGAGTGGTAGAGCCTTCTTTCCCTGTGGCACTCACTACCAGTTTGTGGGAGTGGGCTGCCTCAGAGCTGGCTCTCTGATGGTCACTCCCCGCTCCGATCCCCAGGTTCCAGAAAAACAACTTTCCCCTGCAGTCTCCCAGGGTGTCCCCAACTGGGTGAACCTATGAATTGGGCTTAGTAATCAGAAGCAAGAATTTCAAGAGGAAAAAGCCCAAGTGTGCGCACTCCGTGGCTGCGCTTAAGTCTAGCACACCCCTGAAATTCTTAGGGTGTCCCTGCACTTCAGATCAAAATGGGTTGCTTTTTAGAGAGCCCTTCTGTTAGCAGCTCTGAGGACCCCCTTCCACATTCACAGATCACGCCAGCCCCAGCAGCCACCGATTTTTCTAGGCACAGACTTCCCTGGTCCTACAGCTCCAGCAAAACGCGCGTTCCTCTCTCGCGCCGCCGCCGGGACCAGAGACCTCACCTTATCCTAGGCGAAATCTGACCTTTCCGTGGTGGAGTGTAGAGCTCCTCTGAACCCGTGTGTTTGCGCCAATTGGGGAGCGTTGTTCTGGGGCTCGCAGCTGTTCCGTGGGTGCCGCAGTTGTGGATTCTCAGGCTTCCGATAAGCTCCACTTCCCGGTTCCAGATGGCGGCGACTCCGCGTCCAAGCCCGCAGCTCCGGGAGGGGACCCAGCCGCAGTGGGAGCTGCCAGGTCAGGGGAACCCCGTCTAGCAGTCTCCCACCTTCTTCTGGAGTTCAGCTGTCCCCCAACTTGCCAACAAACGCTCCTAGTGCGACCCTCAGCTGTTCTTTCTTTCTGCTCCGGGACAAGGCTCGGAACACGTCTGTCTATTCCGCCGCCATTTTTTTCTCCTCCGGATTTTTTCTTAGGTGACACATTTCAGTTCAAAATGTACTCACTACATATATTGGCTTTCCTAGACTTTATCCCTCAACTCTTTTTTAAGATTCCAGAAGGCATTTTGGCTCTCTCTACTAAGAAGCACCGGATGAGGTATGGCTCATTCATGCTTTTCAACATAATCACTTCCCACTCTGCAAGGTGCCCTGATGGGTTCCCATCAGGCTAGCCATGAGGTATTGCAGCCCATGGCTGCCTCTGCTCTGTGTGACCGTTTTGATCAATTCTGGAAGGGATACTTACTCAGAACTGAGCATGATCATAAATGGAGCAATTAAAGTTTTGGGGGACCTCGTCCCTGCCTCAGAAACACACCTAGAGTACTAGTATGGCTTATACTGCTGCATCCCAGTATAGGGGTAAGTACAGCTTGCACATCTGAAAGGGTTCAGTGGCTACTCTCAGGGGAACTGAACTACAGAATTTGAATGAGAAGCTTAGCTTAGGAGGGTAGAGAGGAGGTGGGGGCAGAGTGGATGAATGATTTCTGTCCCAACCAATCATATTTCCAAAAGTAGTAACCTCTCCTAAATACTTCAAGGTAAGGTATAGATCTGTAGCTAATAAGATGCAAAGCGTCCTGAAATGTGTGATTAAATCACCAGTGGCTGGATCTTGAGAGAGAGAAACTGGAAAGTGTGATGCCTTTGTCATGTGCTCTTTCCCCACCAATCTCAGCCACAGAGCCCCTCACGGCCCAGCTGCCTGAGACAGTTTTCTCAGACATTAAGACCTAGAGAAGCCTCTGTGTGAAAAAGCATGAAGGGTCTTTTCTTTGCTGCCTGACGGCTCTGAATGGAAATGTTGTCTCTTTTGAGTTGAAGGGGCACTTGAGTGTATCTAAAGAGGAAGTCCTCTGCTCCTAAAGCTCTCAGATCCATCTCTGAGACCGACCACACTGTGTGGAACCCAGACACAATCTGGGAGCAAATCTGGACAGTTCTGCCCTCCACTTGGGGCACCTGAGAAACAAGAAAGAGGTTGATGGATTAGAGTGGAAAAGGAAGAGGCATTGAGTGATTTATAAAGAAAGATTAAAGCAGTTAAAAGATAATTTGGCCAAGGCACTACTGAGATTAGAGAGGAAGGTTAAAAGTCCATAAATATTTGCATCATGAAAACTTTTCTGTCACACATGTACATGCACACTTACATACACCAAAACCCCACAGGTGGGGTTAATGCCTGCCCTGTAGGGATGTGACATGTGTGCACTGGTGGAAGATTTATTGCACACCTGAAAGGGTCTAGTGGCCTCTCACAGGGGAACTGAACCACAGAATTTGAACCAGAAGTTTAGCTTGGGGGAGGCAGAAGGAAATTAGGGGTGAGAAGGGGCGATTTCTGTTCCAAGCACATTGTCCAAAAGTGGAAGCCTCCTTCCACTGGGCTGGTGTGGTGGCAAGGAGAGCAGTGTAGGTAAACTTCGGGGTTTATAGTTATCTCTCCTCACTGTAATTTGTTGTTTTTTGTGCAATCAGACATGGAAAGAGTCAGAAGACACATTCCGAAACAATACATTGTTGTCATTGCTATGTGCCTTGAGATATTGACCCATTGGTTGCTATTATGAAGTCAGAAGACTTGATAGTATACACTTATTTCATTGTTTCATTTGAGATTTACAAAACAGTACCAAAAAGGCTTCTGGTTACTTATTGTGTGCCCACCTTAGAATACAGTGACTGGCTGCCATTCTTGCTCATCTATAATAATAAAAGGGTAATATTCTAATTAGACTGGATGTCATTCCGGTCATCCTTCCTGAGGAAGCCAGGGCCCAAGGGAAGCCAGCCTGGGTCCCAGGTGCCAGAGGGAAGCTGGTGCCAGCAGCCGGGGGAAGGAAGGCTTACTCTTGCATGAATTTTCGTACATCTGGCCTCTAGTTTAATAATAAAACTTAAATGGCAGCTATTTATTGATTCTTAACTCTGTATGAGCCCCTGTGTCAAATGGTTTTGTAGACATTATCTCATTTATTATCACTGCATTATTATTATTACCTTAATTTTACAAAAGAAAATCCAGAGGCTCAAGCAGCTTAAACAACCTGCTCAAGACCACACATAAGTAACAGAACAGAGATTCAAAGCCACAACTCCATGTTGCATAGACCAGCCCCTCTGCAGTAGGGTCCTTTCCCCTTCAAGGAAACCGGAAGTTCCTGAAGGCAGAGGCAGAATCCTGACTTTCTTTGAGTGGTTTTCATAACATAACACAATGCCCTGCAGATGGAGGACACTAAATGACTGTGTTGATTGGTAGAGTCTCTTCCTCTCCAAGATGACATTCAAGGCATGAATAATCAGTCATTCCTACTGTGGCATATCCTGTCATCTAAATCCTAGAAAGACAGCTAAGATTTTGTTGAGTAAACACTATGTAGCCACCACTAATGCAAGAGCTATTTGGGCTATGCAATAAATAGATTACATACTCCTTCGGCTTAAGGAACTTCCATTCCATATTTTAAGAATAAAACATAGGCCAGTGTTCGGCAAACCGCTCTGTTGACCAATGAGTTTGCCGACTACTGTCATATACTACCATTTACCTCTTTGCACACAATATGCCACAATTGCCTAATCCTCACAGCTTCCAACTACACGGTAACATTTAGTCTAGTCCAGTGGTCGGCAAACTCATTAGTCAACAGAGCGGCAAACCGCGGCTCGTGAGCCGCAGTTTGCCGACCACTGGCATAGGCAGCTGTAACAAAATGTTTTGAATCACAATGCCCCATAACACCCACCTAGAAAAAAAAAAAGACCCAAATCAAATCAAGAGTTACATAGCATACAAGTGGTTGGGAAGAGAACTTCTCCACCAAGTTGAAGTCACATGAAATGTCTTTTGAAGAATGGGCAGGCAGGAGGACACTGGCAAGGTAAGAAATAGCTAGGATGAGGTTATAGGTCCAGATTTCCAGCTCCTCCTTCTTTCCTGTGCTCCAGGCTTCCCTACTCCTCATTTCCTTCTCTATAAAGTAGGGATAATAATACAGCACATCACTCATACTTAACAAAAATCATAAAAATGATCTAATTGGGCCATGCTTTGAACTCCATTGCAGAAGGGAAGTGACTATAAAGAGGAACGTTGTTATTAGGGTGAATGTGGGATAGCCCCCCTCCTTTATTTTTTTTAAACCAGAGCAATTCTCCTCTCATAATTAATTTTAGTCGTAGAAAGCAGTGGCTTTGCAGATTTCTGCACAGAAAACCTTCTCTATTTCTGGGTTTCAGACAAAGACATTAAACTGAAAATAGCAATTCCACCTTGAAAATGGAAATAGTCAGAAATGATCAGGCCCCACTAGTACCTGAATGGGTAAGAGACACACATATAGGAAACAACTTAAACAAGCCAGGTAATAAAGGTGATTATGAACTAGTAATTCAATTGGAAGCCTGAACTGTGGCCAGTCTGGCCCTGGGCTAAAATCACCAAATCTCATACTTAAGCCCATTAGAACATGTTTGCACAAAACTGTTAAGCAATGCTTGTTGTTTATGTCCAAAAAATAGTCCGCACAGTAAGTGCATTGTTCCTCGGATAAACTAAGACCTGTCTTCCAAGATTGGAGCATTTTTTCTCTATGAAACAAATTTTGAAAACAACAAAATTGCCAACTATCTAAACAATGAGTTTAGAAGATATCTCCCTCTTGTGGAAGAGGACATGGCAATGCTAACAGCTGCCTAGTGGTAGGACTGTAGTCAATGTGCAGATGTGGGTAGAGGGAGGCAGATTTCAGATTTACTCAGAAAGGAATTTGTAACACTTACAGCTAGTGGAGAGTGATACAGACTTCATCTTGAGGTGGTGACTGCCCCAACACTGGAGGTATTCAAATGCCAAGAGTGACGAAAGAAGGGATTCCCAAAACAGAGAAAGCTGAACTAGATGATTTATAGCTGCCTATTTAAGCCTATGATGAGGTGTTTTTTCATATCCAAGGCGCCTCTGATGAGTATAAAATGAATCTGGACCCAAGAATGGGGTGGAGGCCAATTAAAAGTTCCCTTTGCAAAATGTTCTCCAGCTGCAAACTATTCAGCATCAACTCTCAAGTACTGAACCCAGCCCTGGCTTCAACATTTCTTTAATGAAAATTAGCAGTTTGGGGTTTGAGGATCTTTACTCCATTTTTCAAAAAATCTTTAAGAAAACAACTGTGCCATGATCTGACAGGAAATAAAATACGCTCTGCTCTGAATGGCTTCTTTTCCCAGGAATAAGGAGCTCAGGTATGCCCTCAACAAAGACATGTAAGAAAGTAAAAATAACATAATAGCAACAACAGCAATAAATAATAAGAGCAGATCTCAGTGCTATTCTAACTAGATTAACTTATTTAAACCCATTTTTATGGATAAGCGGAGCCAAGATTTGAAAGTAGGCAGTTTGACTCCATGTCCAGGCATGTAACCATTATGCTACACTCTTGATATTTTAAATTTCTTTTTCTGTCTAAGTTCATTTGTTTTATGTGCTGTGTTTCTAACATCTTCTCTTTGCCCTTTGTAGAATGTGTGCTCTTGGATCAAGCCCTGTCATCTCTCACCTCTGTCACTTACCAGCTATGGAACTTACTCATTCTCCTCAAGCCTCCTCTCTCCTCTATAAATCACTGGTAGTAATATCTCCCTCTCACATTTATTGCAAGTATGAAGAATGGCCCTGTCTGTGTTGCCCTGGCATGCTGGCCAGCATGAAGTGAGCCCTTCACACATGAGACAGACCACAAAGGAGCACCCTGCAACTCCTCTCATATGTTCCCAAATGTGGGATTTTTCACAGGGCATCATGTTGACCATGCTGGCCATTCGGGTCTGTGACTACAGGTCACTTGCTAATAGCTGGACCTTCAGGAGACCAGCCCTAGGCTGGATAGGCAGGGCCCACCAGAAAGCTGAAGTTTGATTCAACACTTGAAACATGTCAGAGCAGAGACCGGTCTCCTTAGTGTTTACTCCCAAACATGCTCAGGGAGCAGGAATGACTGCCTCCCTCTCCAGGGCCAGATTCCAGAGCCTGTGGGAAGTCAGAAGCAAGTGAGATGCCTTGAAAGCCAGTCAGGATGCTCACAGGGGGTGGAGTGCCTCTAAAAGTTATACATTAATTTGGGTAAATTCAGAGTTATCTCACATCACTTGTAAATTGATGGGAATCAGAGTCAGAGGGCACTTCAAAGAGCTCTGATAATATTCAGGTGTTGGGAATTATTTACCAAAAGGCAACAGGAAACAACAGACCTATCAGCAAGTCTTTTCTCAAATAACAGGGCCTTGAATGACTCCACATGGCCAGACTAGGGCTTGACTCTTTGTGGACAACAGTCAGGCTCTGCACCCAAGGTCAAAGCGAAGGGAACACATGTGGTGAAAGCAGACATGCACTTTTGTTCTGCTAGAATTCAAATGGAATGGGATGTGTGTTTCCATGTGAGAGCCATGTGGTGTTAGTGTTGTATAGAGAAAAGTTCTGCAAACAGATCCCTTTCCCACGGACAGAGACTGTCTTTTGAGAACCGTTGTCTTTACTTAACACTGTGGTATGTGAGGGTGACCAACAGTCCCACTTTGCCTGGATCTGAGTCGTTTGCTGGGACACAGGATTTTCAGTTTTAAAATCAGGACAGTCCATAGAAAACTGGAATGAGTAGGTTTACCCCACAGTGCTTCCTAATCCTTTATCTTTGGCCTCCTCCTCCCCTAGTTTTCTCCTCCCCCCACCAATCTAAATCAGTAGTTCTCCAGCTGGGCCACACATTAGAGCCATCTTGGGAGCTTTGGAAACTCCCAAAACCCAGGCCTCACGTCAGAGCTATTGCATCACAAGCTCTGGGTACAGTATACGGGGGGTTAGAATCTCTGCTCCAAGTAGGCACCAAATTAACAACTGGTCAGGAAAGGATGGGCTGCTAAAGCCCATTCCTATTAAAGGAAATCTTTCTGCAAACCAAATTCCTCATAACAAGAATAATCTCACACTAATTAATTGGATAATTTTGTATTTTTCTCCCAATGTCTTTAAAAAACAAGGCCCACCAGTAGATGCTGATGTGTATGCATGCATCATCTCTAAGCATTTTGAAAAATAATTGACATTTATAGTTTTACAATCAAATAAGCTTCAACAAGAACAAAATGAATTGGACTTGGATATACTGAAAGGCTCTTATCATTGACAATGTTAGCAATCTTTATAGCTCTTAAAACATTTCCCTTAACCTGATCCATTATTTGTGCTTCAAGTCATGAAAGACACAGGAAGCATGGGCACTGAAGCGGACAGACCAGGGTCTGAATCTTTCTCTACCATTTACTCCCTATGGGAAGGTCAAGTTGTTTCACCTCCCAGGAACTCAGTGAAAGGTAAAACAACAGAATTAATATGTTGAATTCTACCCAGTGCCTGGCACCTGGTGGGCCCTCAACAAGTGGGAGTACTTCACCCACCTACAGAGAAAATGAAGTGTGCACCTACCTGATAAATGATTGCTGATTGTGTGGGAAAACCAATATCTGTGGGGAAAAAAAATTGTCTTGAAACTGAGGGTCACTTTTCTGAGCCAACAGAATCCTTCATCCAGATCAACAGATAATTGAAATCCTTCCCAGCCCATTTCCACATAGCTCTTCCCAGTCTTCTGGAAGATACTGTATTACAATTTGAGCCACAGGCTTTGGTCAGTGCCTTTCTGAGCTGTTGTTCTTGATATGGGCTTGGGATCTTGGGTCATTGGAAATAAAGCCCCATTCACCAGCAGAGACGAGAAGAAAGGAACATGTGCTCTGGGCAGGGAATTGGCTTAGAGTTTAACTCAGTCTGGTCCAAAGAGATGGAGAGGAGATAGCGAGGAGCATGTGGGTGCAGATTAAATCTTCTAAGACCGTGGTCGGCAAATTGAGGCTCGAGAGCCACATGCGACTCTTTGGCCCCTTGAGTGTGGCTCTTCCACAAAATACCACGGCCTGGGCGAGTCTATTTTGAAGAAGTGGCATTAGAAGAAGTTTAAGTTTAAAAAATTTGGCTCTCAAAAGAAATTTCAGTCATTGTACTGTTGATATTTGGCTCTGTTGACTAATGAGTTTGCCGACCACTATAAGAGAACTGCTTGCACCTGGCATATAGGAGCAGCCAGAAAGAGGGAAGTAAGAGCCTATGATCCAGCCATGCTCACCCTGAGTCCTCACTCACTCTCCAATTCTGCACATTGGAGGGGTTCTGAGTTAATCTCATCTGCCCACTACTCTGATTTTACAGAATATGAGGCCTTTGTCCCAAGGGTTCTCATCTATTCACAGGTAAACAAATTGGGTTTCTACTGTCTGATGTCCTCCTAAAAAAAAAATAGTTTTTTCTCCAAGATCCAGATGTTGTCACCTTGCCAAACAGTATGTGCACACCACTAGCTCATTTCATTTTAGACTCCTTTATCCCAGGGAAGTTGAGGGGGTCAGATGGTCTAGATGATGGAAATGTTCAGCTATTCACTGTTTACAAGATTAATTTCCATTTAGTTCCTTAGAGAAATGGAACTTGCAATGCAAACCAATGGCTTCCTAATCTGGATGACTATCAGAACAACCAGAGTGCTTTATAAAAGTCCTGGCTCCTGGGATGCACCCAGATCTACTAACTCTGAGTCTCATGGGTAATATGAGTGAGGAATCTCCAGGTAGACAGTGTCCGATTGAATTGAAATGAATTTTAGGACACCTAGCTAGTGTCTCTGAGAATTGCTTGGTGTGGGGGGGAGAGGGGGGGAAGGGGAGAGGAGAAGACACCCTACATTTGGTGATCGAAATGTCAGAAGTGAAGTGTTCTGTGTGAGCAGTAAAGGAGACACCAGAAGTGAGTTTTTCCTTTTCCAGTTGCAATCAGTTGAAAGCCAGAGACAGTCATTTCCATTTTTCTCCCTAGATGGTAAGCTTCCCGTGTAAGACACAAGGCTCATGCTCAGACTGCCTGCACAGGCCTCCTCACACTTATCTCTAGCCATCAGCAGACCCGCCTTTCCACTTTTCCTCCTGGATCCCTGCAAAAACTGGTCTGTTTCAAAAGGCTGACCATTCTTTTTTTGGCCTCTTTATGCTGAAATGCCTTTTCCAAGCAAATGAAGTCAATTGATATGCCTAATGGTTTCTTTTGAAATTGACTTTTGAACTTAGCTTTCAGCCACACATTGTACTTGGAAAATTTGGAAGACTACAGGGAATCAGAAGCTAATAATTTTCACTTCTGGGGGAAATAATTAATAAACTGTGATTCTTGGTTGGTCAAATGTGGCCTTTTTGTAATGATATCACCGTCCTAAAAGAACAATCGATCTTTTGGACTAGTTCTAAACTCCTTCAAAAGTCATTCAAAGCCCCCTCCACTGCCAGAGACAAAAGATGCAGGCAACTTAAAAATACCTTTTCTGGACACACTTCTACACCAATATGTGTCTCGGTAACAACATGGACCGACATACAGGGTACAGAACATAAAGGGAATTCTTGACTCTGAAAAGGACAGGAGGGGCAGTGATACCCATGAGGTGGAATCTCAAATCTGGATGCAAAATCCACCTTTCCTGCCTTCTAATTCTTTGTTTGTTTGGTTGGTTTGGTTTTGCTGAATCCCACTTTCTGCTGAATAATAGGGGTAGTAATAATGAGAGTTAATTTTTTTGTGTACCTAGCATTGCTAAGGCTTTCAGATGTGTGCTGTCACATTTAATCACTACAGAAGTCTGCATGGGAAGCACTATCCTCTGATTTTACAGATGAGAAAGTTGAGGCAAAGAGAGGTTTACTAAATTGTCTGAGGCTATAGGTACCAAACCTATGAGTCTGTGCCCTTGACTCACTGCTCTTTACTCACAGCCTTGCCCTAGAATACACTGTCAACCATTTCCTAGGCCTGTGGACATATGTATAGACAGAGATTCCCTTCCATCCCCACCCCACTCTCATGCAGGTGCCATTGTCACATCTATCGCACCCAAGAGACAACTCCTGGCTTGTCTTCTAATGTCATCACCCAGTTATTCCTGAAACTCAGGATTCTTTGCATGCCACCTGTGCCCAGTGCCAGACATAACATGTGGACATAACATCTGGGCTATGCCCCCTCCTGCCCGGTCCCACCACTCCTTGATCTCCCACATGCTGGGATCCAAGTATGGGACTCTATCTAAGTAGGACTTTTCTAAACAGTACTTACACTGAAATGACCACATATATTCATATTTCATTCTTATTTTAATAGTTATGATATAGCAGGAGTACAGAAACAGCAGGCCCCATTAATGAGCACTTTCTATGAGCCATCGCACTGTGCTAATTGAATCATTGTCTAATTTAATCTAACCTGCAAGGTTGATGTTACTATCTCCATCTTAGAAATGACAATGTAAGACTCATTTTAATAGCTAAGTTACTGAGCTGAGAATTGAAACAAGTATGTGTGATTCCAAGTCCATTTTGTCAGCTTCTACCTTTTGAAATTCATGATGTTAAGAAGGCTTTTGAGTTCCCACCCAGTGCCAATCACTGGGCTGTGCTTCTGTTTTCTCCGCCATGTGTTCAGTAGGCTTCTGTTTATCAGGAAGCTTTCTGTTTACTCACTTTTTGTCTAATTTCTGAAAATGAGCTGAGAAAAAGTTGGAAGAGCATCCTGGAGTGACATGTGAGGCTCCAGGGTTGAGCGGTTTTCTTATCTAAAGGGTCATAACAACATCTCACAGATGGTGCATGCTCTTCATCAGCGCTGTCTCCCTCTCAGCCTGCAGCTTGTCTCCTTTTTAATCTCTCCTACTCTCTGCCTCCACACTTTTTATATGAGAAGACTAAAGTGTTATAGCACCTACCTATTTATCTGAGAAGTGCTATAACATCTACCCAGGGCTATCAAAAATTATCTCACTTTGTCTTGCAAACAAGGTAAATTTTATTTGAAAAAAAATGAGGAACTCATGCTGACAGTATTTGCCCTGTGTTAAAGTGGTGGTACTTGGCAGAATTAAAACTCAGCAAAGCACTTCGGTGCCAAATCCATCAGAAATGCAACCTAGTTAGTCAAGGCTGATGGGGCCCCGTGCTGCCTGCCGGGCTCCTCTCTCTCCACACAGAGGGCACCGTGGGCCACGTCAGTGCCTCTCCCGCTCCTGTTGCTCAGCACTCAGACAACACTGTGCAGCGGAACAGTACAGGCTTTGGAGCCTGAAGGACTTTGGGTTTGGCTCTCGGTTTAACTTCTCATTGGCAACTTCTGAACCTCCATTTCTTTATCTGCTAAAAGGGGGTAATAACAACTTAGCCCTGTAATAATGTCACTTTTCTTTCGGTCTGAGTGGAAGAGAAAGAAGCAGAGTCATAGT
The DNA here is from genome assembly GCF_963455305.1 of Plecotus auritus. Taxonomy (NCBI): domain Eukaryota; kingdom Metazoa; phylum Chordata; class Mammalia; order Chiroptera; family Vespertilionidae; genus Plecotus; species Plecotus auritus. Next base: position 137,452,785 of record NC_137774.1, read on the forward strand.
TACAGCCAAGAAATGTTCAGAGTCCTAGAATGTCAGGGAGTGTCATGCATGTGAATGGTATGTCTGGTGCCCTAACTCAAATAACAGTTAACAACACATATACAGTGTTTACAATGTGCTAGCCATTGTTCTAAACACTTTACACGTATTAATTCATTTCATTCTCAACAGCATTCCATGAAGTATTACCATTTTATAAATGAGGGAAACTGGGCACAGAGAGGCTAAATGACTATTAAAATCAGAGTCGGATTTTAACCCAGGCAGTCTGGCTATGATATACTGCCAAAATATTTTTTTAAATAAAGAAAACCACTGATTTTAATAGTTTCTTGATTAAAGAACTAATATTCCAACAATTGACTAATTGCACATTAGTGCACAATTGGTGTATAAAACAGAGATTTTCACACTTTCAGCATTCCAATGGAATTCCATTTGATTATTTATTTAATTGGATAAATCCCAAATGCAGTATGAGCCTTTTGGGTTGCGGTCCCCGCTGGCAGTGGGTCCTTGGGGAAAAGCAAGAGCAGAAGAGGCCCTTCCCAATCTCCACGTGGTAGGCAGAACTCTAAGACAACCCCCAAAGAGTCACCCCCTTACATATAATCCTCTCCCCTTGAGTGCAGGTGGAACCCATTACTGTCTTCCATCCAGTAGAGCATGGTCAAGGTGATGCCTGTCACTCTTACAAAGAGAGGGTCTCCTGCTGGCCTTGAAGAAGGAAGCCATGTGTTGAGATAGGACCTGAGAGGAGATGACATACAAAGACCTAAGAAGTAGCCCCCAGCTGATAGCCAGCAAGAAAGTAGGGCTCTCAGCCCCACAACTACAAGGAACTGAATTCAGCTGACAACCCTGAAGGCTTGGAGTAGGACCCAGAGATCCAGAAAGAAATGCAGCCCACTGCCGCCCTGATTAGAGCCTTGTGAGACCCTAAGGACAAGACCCAGTTAGCTGTGCTCAGCTGCCTGACCCACAGAAACTCTGAGATGACAAGTATGTGTTGTCCTAAGCCACTGAATTTGTGGTCATTTGTTACACAGCAATAGAAAATGAATAAGCACTGCCTGTGTCATCATACAGGTTGAAAAATGGGACTTGACAAGAATAGATAATACTGGAGGATTAAAATACAAACTTTCTAACTAATCTAACGCCTTAATTTAGCACAAAAGGATGTTTTCTGGGCATTAAATTAAAAATATAAAAGAAGAAATACAAAGAGAGTAAAACTTAAATGTTCTCACCAAGGAAGAACAAAAAGATAAACATGTGAGGTGATGGATTTGTTCATTAACTATGAGGAGGGGGTTCCTTTCACATCGTATACATATATCAAGTCACCACAATGTACACTTTAAATATCTTACAATTTTACATGTCAGTTATACCTCAATAAAGCTGAAGTTAAAAGGAGAAAAAAATACAGGCAGATTCCCTATCTAGGATAAAAAAATATATACCAATAAAAGATGTTTCTTCCCTTTGAGTTATTTTTTTCCCAACTGGGCATTTTCCTTCTTTTGCAAGGTTATAGACTCAAAGAGCAGAGCACCTCAGAAGTCTCTCTTGTTCATTCTCCTGGCTCCAGGAAGGGCCCGACTTAAAACAAATTTAATGGAGAGGTGTCTGCTCTTAAACTTCTCCCTTGACATTCCAGTGACTTAAAACCTTCAACCTCAGAAAATTCCTTCTGCCCACTAGAAGGTCTCCTTCCTAAGCCTGCTTTGCGTTGGCCGCTTCCTGGAGGGGTGGAAAGCAGGCTGTCTGCATTGTACACACAGTAACACTTCATATATTTGAAGGCAGATAAATCCCTCTTAATGCTTGTCTTCCTGAGGCCAAAATCCCCTCGCTCCCACCCCATCTCTCCAGCTCCCTGATGTCTCTTGCAAAGGCTTCCTGCTACCTGTGTCTCTCTCTTATTAGAGTGTATGAAAACCCAACCATACACGTCACAGTTCTCTATCAGGTTGGGGGGGATCAGAGATCCGACTTGACCACAGTGTAGCTGAAGAGAGCCCCACGGATTATATGGGGGTAAAAGGGTCAGGAACAAGAAACAGGGAAGTATTAAGGAATCAGGAGCTGGTGAAAATGCTTCTTAGGGAATTAAGCAGGTGCTGCCAGATGCAGGTAGGAATTATTCTGAAAAGAAAATTTAACAGGAATATTGAAAGAACTAGGAGTTGAAGAAAGGGGAGATGATCTGGTTAATTTTGATCAGTGGTTCTCAAAGTGAAATTCAAGAGCCAGCAACATCAGCATCTCTGGAATATTGGTTTCCTAGGGCTGGCAACATGAATTATCACAAACCAGTGGCTTCAAACAACAGGATTTATTCTCTGACAGTTTTGAAGGTTAGAAGTCCAAAACTGAGGTGTAAGCAGGACCACACTCCCTAAGGAAAGACCTGTTCCATCCTTTCTCTTAGTTTGTGGTGCTGCTGACAGGCACCTTGTCTTGTGGACACATCATTCCAGTCTGCGTCTCTGTTGTCACATGACCTTCTCCCCTGTGTCTCTGTCTCTGGGTCTCTTCTCCTTTTTGTATAAGGACACCAGTCAAATTGGGTGAAAGGTCCACCCTACTCCAGTATAGCCTCATCTTCACTAATTACACCTGCAATGACCCTATTTCCAAATGATATCTACTCTGAGGCCCTGGGAAGAGCATGCATTTGGGGGGAACACCATGCAACCCACTGTACCCAGGAAGTAGTTATAAATGCAAATTCTTGGGCCCCACCCAAGACCCACTCAATCAGAAATTCTGAGGGAGGGGTCCAGCAAGCTATTTTAATAAGCCCTCCAGGTGATTCTGATACTTATAAATTTTGAGAACCACTGATTTTGATACAGCTGAGGCATTTTCCAAAATGCACCAAAGCAACCTTGACTCAGAACTTAGAAATTCATAGAATCAGAGGAGTATCTCCAGTGACATGCAGAGTGAGCCACTTCTTGAAAGTGGGGCTGCCGAGTTTATTTTGGGGAGGAAACATATTATTTGCTATGAATATATTGAGATGGTGCCTGCACTTAAGCATCAGGAACCAATGTGTGACTGTTTCGGGTCATCATGCACTCAGGGGCAGTCCAGGAAAGGCTCTGAGTGGAAAAAGATTCTGCCCTCAGATCACAGTTCATAAATGGCCCCTCCTTACCCTTGATGGTACAAAGATCCTGAGGGAAGTGACCTCCAAATCCAAACAAAGCTCCTAAGCTGGTCTGAGACCCAGAAGTGGCAAAGCCAGGGATCAAGGCAGTTGGGAGGAAAATACACCAGCTCTCCGTGCACAGGAAGGAGAGAAGCCATCCTCAAAGGAAACATTTCCAGCTTCCCCTTTGCTAAATAAACACACCTGCCTGGGATGCTAGATGAAGCTCCTGAATTTTAGTACCGTCAGCAGAACTTCCTGGCCATCTGGGAAGCTTCATGCTGTATCCTGCAGACCTGCTGGGCTTTTATTGCAGAGTGTGGCCTGGAGACTTTGACTGTCTCCCGGGGTGCAGTAAATGAAGGGACATGAAAAGAAAGTAAGATAGCATTCAAAATCGCCCCTTGCACAATGTGTAATGGAAAATAAGCACGCTGAAAATAAATGGCAGCGTGTCCTTTGGGGACTCTGCACTGCTGCCTTGTGCCTGGGTTTCTATTCTTCTGGAAGGAATTATATGGTGATGGTGGCTTCTGCACAAGCTGTGGGCTCAGGTTTCCCAGACAATATCCTGACTTTGGATGCAAGTGTCTCAGCAAGATATATGTCCGTCGGCCTGGGAGAGTACAATAGCTGCTTGGTGGCTCGTTAGAGGAGTGAATATATTAAGCCAGGCAGCAGTTTTTATTTTTAAAATTCAGGCTCTTTCTGACTCAAACATGCCTGTAGGAATAATTCTGCTTACTACCTTGATTTTATGTAACCTCGTTCCGCCTAAAAGCTTAAAAGCTTCTTCAGAGAGAAATCGGGACATTTAGATCAAGTATTGCTCTGATTCTGCATCTCTTCTACAGTGTGCTTTGACATTTGGGGAGTTCACATGCCACGTGGGCTCTGTATCTGGTTAGTGTGGATGCCACTGGTGAGCTGCCACATCTGCAGGCATGATTTTGGGAAGCTTGGATGAAGGAAGGCCCCACCCCACCCCCACCACCAGAGGTCAGGACTAGGAGATGAGACAAGGGCTTTGTAGATGAGATCTATCGCCCTCTCTACATGCCATCCACCTTGTTGGCCTCCTTCCATTCCACCACCCCTCCCCACCCAACCCCCATCTGTTTACCCCTCTTCCCTCCCTTCACCAATCTCCATCGTGGGGGTCAGTCAGGGAATGCCCAGGGCTTTGTACTCTGCCTTCCCCATGACCACCGTTCATGGACAACACTTTGATACTAGCAGTCACAAGCTCCATTTCCAGCAGGTCAGCACACATGGGGACAGAAGGAGGGTTCCTCTCCCCAATCCATTCCATCCCTCATCCTTGCAGGAACAGAGGCACATAGCAGTACTCACAGAGCCAGAGAAGGAAGAGGAGAAGTGTGTCTTGGAAAGTAAACAAGCCCTTCTGAAGAAAGCCTTGCTTTGCTGCACCTACATATTCCAAGTATTTCTGCCCACCCCAGCCCACTCTAGGGTGCAATCCCCAAGCTGCTGTGCATTAAAACACAGGAGGAGGTTTTCCTGTGGAAAATTCACAGAATCCATGGGTTCTGAAATGCCTGGAGGATCTTGTGAGAGATTAGCCATCAATAAACCATCAAAACCAAGCAAAACAGAAAAAAGAAATAGAGGGAGGAAGGGAGACAAAAGAAAGAAAGAAAAAAAGGAAGGAAGGGTGGGAGGGAGGGAGGGAGGCCCTAAAAAAGAGCTCAGCAGGGGACACTTCCTGTGCACTTCAGTCTCGGCAGAATATTCAGTATGGGGTTGGAGAATGGGGATGAGCAGAGGAAACGTAGCTGTGCTAAGGTGATATGTTGTGTCTGTTTTTTAATCGGCTTCATTAATAAGCAGACTTACTTAGCCACTAAATTATGGTCTAACACAACAAGTGTTATGCAAACAAAATATGAAGCACCTGAAGTCTTCCTGGTAGCACGGCCAAATGCTTTCATAACACTGTCAACAGTACAACATCAGAAGCGCTCTCATAGGTATAGTGTTGGAGATAAGGACTTCCCCTCCTGGCTTTTACACACAGTTTGATGAATCTTTTTAATTAGAAAATTTGAAATATAATGCAGAATGTTCCAAAGAAGGTCCCTTCTGAGTTAATATTATGTAGACTTTTTTTTAAAAGATCCTTTTTGAGTCTCATATTGTTTTTGCTGTTTTTATGCATAATTTTTAAATGATTTTTTAAATATTATTTTTATTGATTTCAGAGAGGAAGGGAGAGGGAGAGATAGAAACATCAATGATGAGAGTGAATCATTGATAGGCTGCCTCCTGCACCCCCCCGCCCCCCCACTAGGGATCAAGCCTGCAACCCAGGCATGTGCCCTTGACCAGAATCAAATCTGGGACCCTTCAGTCCACAGGCTGACGCTATACACTGAGCCAAACCAGCTAGGGCTATGCATAATTATTTAACATCTCTTTATTGTTCCAGTCCTGCAAACTGGTTTATTTTTTGGGTGGGTGGCGGAGGTGTTTTTTTTTTTTTTTTTTTTTTTTTTTTATAGGCTTGTCTCCCATTTCCTGTCATGGAGTAAGGGAATACATTTTAATTTTGCAATAAAGTTGCTTAAATCGCTTCCTCAATCTCTCTCTGGAGAACAGGATTTCAATAAAAACATTTCATGGGCCCTTAGATTGTCTTTCCTTTGTTGCTCACTGCTTGGGAGATGGGGAGAAAATGGAAACTATTGTCATGGATTCAGGCTGGCAATGAAAGAGCATTGCTTACCAGATTAAGTACAAATTGGGAGGCTGGGTTTGTGCTTCACACTTTCAACAGGCCGCCTCCCTCCCTCCCTGGGGGCAAACAGGAAAGAGAGGTGTTAGGTTGCCTTCCCACACTCCCTTGCTGGCAGCTTTGCTCCCTCCCAGGGACCATTTGTGTGCTTCGGGTAGTGATAAAGTAACTGCTTTTATCCCTCCTGAAAATGTTTATAGCCAAACATTGGAAATTGCCCTGGAAAGTAGTCCTATAAATTTCCTCCTGACCCTCACCTTCCCCTATCTTGAAACTCAAGATGAATCAATCCTAGAGTGAGAAAAGGGAGGAAGACCTTTGAAGGGTGAAATCTGATAGCAATTTCTTATCTTATTGGCAACCCTCTGCATCTACATGAGCCACATAGTTTGGCAGGGGTGACTGACACTGGCTGGGAATCACAGCTCCTGCAGAGAGGTTCCAAGCCTGAGCTGGAGGTGGCTCAAAGACACCAGCCTTCCTCGAGAGAGTGACACCCTGTTCTCTCTTTGAGAGAGTGACACCCTGTTCTCTCTTTGAGAGAGTGACACCTTGCTCTGCAGGCTGAGGTGCATGCAAGCCAGGCAGGAAAGGTCACCCTCTCCAAAATGCTGAGGCAAAAAGTGAAAAGGCCCCCTTTGCCAAGTATGTGAATTCTAGGAGACTCCCTCCCACCAGACCCACACCAGGGTACTAAATGTCATGTAGGGGAAAGAATCCAGTATGGCACAGTGGGGGTTCAGAGCTAGTCACCCCAAGATGAGCTTCTGTAATATGTAGACAGTTTTGAGCTAAAGGCAACTTTAGCTGCAGGCTCAGGAGAAACTTCTGCCACTCCCCTGACTGCCTGGATGAACTTGAATTAGGGGCCTTGCCCATAATGGAGATCATCAAAGATAACCTCCTTTGCCTCCTTTGTCCTATCTGTAGACAGGACAAATGTCTATTTACTAAACATTTGCTCTTATCATCTGCAATGACTGTTTGAAGCCCCCAAATGCATTACCTCATCTCTAGCTCAGGATGTCTCATATACCCATGTTCCCCTTCTATCTATGAACCACTCCTGCATGTGGGGCCTCTGATTTTCTCATGTATGTGGGGTTCCCATACATATGTATGTATTAAATTTGGTTATTTTCTCTTGCTAATCTGTCTCGTGTCTACTTGATTATTAGACCAGCCAGAAGAACCTTGAGGGTGGAGGAAAGTTTGTTCTTCCCCCACAGCACTCAGTCAGGACTTACCATCAGAGTGGCTTCAAGAGTTTGGGGTGCCCTTAAGGCTTCTCAGGCAGCCTGGGGTCATGCATACCTGCCTTTGCCTCCTGGCTCTGCCTCTTATAAGTTGTGTGATGCTGGTGTCCTTTTCTCCATCTGTAAAATAGAAATAATAACCTATATAATAAAAGCCTAAGTGACTCTTACGGCAGAACGACCAGAATGACCAGTTGCTATGATGTGCACTGACCACCAGGGGCAGACGCTCAATGAAGGAAATGCCCCCTGGTGGTCAGTGCACTCCCACAGGGGGAGTGCTGCTCAGCCAGAAGCCAGGCTCACCGCTGGTGAGCGCAGCAGTGGTGGCGGGAGCCTCTCCTGCCTCCGTGGCAGTGCTAAGGAGCAGCAAGCAGGTGGGCAGTAAGGAGTGAGGGGTCCCGGACTGCGAGAGGGTGCAGGCCAGGCTGAATGACCCCTTACCCCCCAGTGCATGAATTTTGTGCACTGGGCCTCTAATTTACCTTATAAGGTAATTGTGTGAATTAAATAGAGCAATGTATATAATTTTTTGCATGGTACCAGGCATGGAGTAAGCCCTAATGAAAAGCCAGTTATCATGCCATTAGTGTGATGGTGACTTTGTGATGATTTCCCAGTGACTCTGGGCTGTTGGCAATTTCCATCTTTTCACAGGCTGAGAGTCTGTGCTTACAGCAGAGCCTGCTTCTAGCACGCCTAATCCAGACCCAAGGGCGGGCCAAGAGCCCTGTTGTCAGAAAATTTAGTCCATTCTGATCTATAAAGCATTAAAGTCTCCTCAACAAAGCTCTCTTAAAACTATTTACATCACAGACAAAATATCTCTGACATACAAGTAACACACATCGAGCACATAAATAACAGCCTTTTTACTGGAATCAAGTAACGCTTGGTTAGTCTCACCCTATCAAGTGCTCTACATGAGTCACCCTCATTGTGTATCCTAGTCATGAGGGATAAGAGATGAGCCGTTCACGCACATGATTGTAATTGGCCTGAGTTTCACACAATAAAACTGCAGCTTCCATTTTATTTCCTCATTTTCCTAGTTCAGGACATAAAATCAGTGTTTGCAGTGACTACTTTCCTGATTCTGGAGATATTTCAAAAAATGATGAAAGTCAGACAGTGCTTTCAAAATTTCTGAAACTTATAACTGCTCCCCACTGTCTCCAAGGCCAATCAGACAGGGCTTCGGAGGCCCCATTCCTCATCTTCTCATACAGCAAGCTGAATTCCCCCTTTACCTTGTTGTTCCTTTGTACCTGACTGCCTACAAAAGCTTCCGTGTGTGCTGCAGGAGGGGCCTGCGTTCCCCAAGAAGGATTTGAACATTATATTTCTTCCCTGCTCACCCAGATCGTCCCATCTCACCAGAAAGACCAGTGCTTCATTCTTCTCCATGCAACTTAAGGCATCTAAAACATTCTCTAGTGCCAACTGCCTTGGCCACCAGGCACCATGGCCAGTGCTTGCAACCTTATAGACGACCCTTGACCTAACCTGGTCTTATTTCATTCACTCCCAGATCTTGCATGTGCTCCCTCCACAGCTGGTGACAGTGTCCTCAGCCTCACTGCAGACGTTCTAAAGGGTGAACAGAACAACTGTGAGTTTAGCAACCTGAAATCAAGTATTGGTGCTGCCTACCTCACAAGAAATAAAACTGTCTTGGGTATTGAGGGGTTGCCTGTTGGGAAGTGAGACTGGAAACCAGCGGCTCAGCAGGCTCAGCCCTTTTGTTCCACAATTTAAACCCTCAGCCTACAGGACCCTGACTTCTTGTAAATGAATATAAGTCATTAAATTCCAGGAGATCTTTTCCTAGTTTCCCATCTCTACCCATGACCAGAAATAAAATCTCTCTCTGGGACCCAGTCCCATTTTGAATGACATGTGTTTTCTAACACTGTTTCAGTGGAACAAGATTGAAAGCTCTCATTCATATTTTAAACCACTTGTGATCAAAGAATATTACTCATATTATCACTGAAATACACAATTTCTGCCCGGCCAGTGTGGCTCGGTGGTTGAGCATTGACCCACGAACCAGGAGGTCACAGTTTGATTCCTGGTCAGGGCACACATCCAGGTTGTGGGCTCGATCCCCAATAAGGGGCATGAAGTAAGTAGCCGATCAATGATTCTCATCATCGATGTTTCTATCTCTCCCTTTCCCTTCCTCTCTCTGAAATCAATAAAAACATATTTTAAAAAAGGAATATACAATTTCTATATTCCTAGACAGAGCAGTCATCAATTATCAGGAAAACAATGCCTGTAAACAATTGGGACAATCATTTCCATCTTCAAAATTGGCTTTGGCTTCCTTTAGTTCATATAAAGGCTCTCCCCAGGCTACACATTATACCGTGAAACATTCTTACTCATGGATTTCTACACAGAGTTAGGATTCTGTTATGAGGACATAGGAAGGATGGGATAGATATTCCGTAGGCAACCAACAGTGTCTACCTTTTATGGGGCAACCTGAGCACTGATGTCATCCTTACTTAATACTCATCAAATTCCCATAAAGTGGAGAAAAATATGGGTGGCAGCTAATTCTAGATGGAAAAATACTACATGGTAATGACATGATACATGTCAAAGTAAGTTCATAACTAAAGACAAAGGACACTGCCTTCTACTCCCCATTTCCCACTTTTCCTAAATAAGCTCTCACTTGATGTAAAACTTCATACTACGCACTGTCTTTCATAACCCGAGGGACCTCTTCTGTCTAAGCCTCCTCTTTCTTGGTTTAGGAGGAACTCTATGTCAGTAAAAAAGCACATTTCGTTTCACTCTGCATCTTTGTCAAGCAGATGTTCCTTTAGAAACTGCAGAGATGAAGTTCAAAGGGTTGCAGGGAAAAGGGGAAAGCAGGTTGTGTAATGAAGACAGGCTTATCTCACCATTATGTGGCTTATTGGCTGAAGAGCCAGAAGACTCAGATATAAAGGGTCACACAAACTTCTGGCTTCTCTAACACTTATGTCCGTTACAAAGTGGCAATCCTCTATTGTCTCTCTCTACTCAAGAATGACGAAACTGTGATTGTAAGAACTTAAATCAATTGCCAATTCAGTTGCCTTAAACAAAAAGATTGTCTCATCTAAGTGAAAAAGTAGGGAGATCAGTGATCAAGTGTGGTTCCTACAAGGTCCTAGCTCTATGCTATATAGTTCTCATGGCTATGATAAGTATGAAAGTTCCATGGATAATTTTCATTTTTAAGCTATAGGAGTTCTGGACCTTATGTCTGTGAATAACAACTACTATCCTAACATTCCAGGCAAGAGTAACATTCATCCTAATTGGATTATGTTGGTCACATGCCTTCCTCCTGAATAGATGACCATAATCAGAAAATAGAATGTGTTTATTGTCTTCCTTAACTTGATTAACTAGGAATGACCCCTGGGCCATGGAGTGTTAAGTTGAACCATCTGAAACTGCTAATAGTTAATGATATTTGACTTGTAAAAAAAAAAGTAATTTCATATAGTTCAACCTAACACGTGGAATGTGTATGGAAAAGGATGAAGCCAAATGAAAATCTAAGTAGTTAAGAAAGTGAGTAGGAAACCAATATATTCAATGTATGATCATTGCAAGGGATGTTGGTAATATTTCTCTGACTGGCTTTACTGTGTCCTAGCTATGTGAAGTAAGTAAATTTTTAAATATCTCTGTGCCTTGGCTTCCACATTTACAAAATGTAGATTATAACAGCACCTACCTCAAAGGGTGGTTGTGAAGTTGCAGTGAGTTAATACACAAAAATTTCAGGATAATACCCAACCCTCAGCAGATTATAAGATATTATTATTATTGTCGCCTTGTTATTTCTAGGCAAATGCAATGGCCTCCATTTGCCATCACCATGGTACTTCATGCATACTTGGGTAATGTGCTATTTTGTAACCAATAGCAATAGCTGCACCCCCAGAGCGCTAATGTTCTGGGGGTTATTAAAAATTGGAGTTATCATTCAATTACATTTCATCACACTGAGAGAAGGTTGTTTTCATTTGTGTGCTTACCCACAGCAGCTCTGCAATCACCACATTCTCAAGGCCCATTAGAGTCAGTGAATTACCCAAAGACATAAAATTAATGAAATTTTCTGACATAATTGTTTTCTAGAAAGCACAGAGTGGCTAGAGAGGCACAGACTCAATCAAATAAGACAACTCGTTTCATATGCTTCTCAATCCTAAGGAAAATGCCAACTTGCTCATTCTTCCCCACTCTCCTAAAGAAGGTTTGCTTGTTTGTTTGTTTGTTTTTAAATCCTGGCCCTTCATATTATCAGCAGCATCCTTAGAAAATCATCTTGGTTTATACTTCTACCTCTACCAGAATTTTATAAAACCATCCCAGGCTAAACGGGTAGCCACACTCCCTGGGGGGACAGCTCAACCTCTGCACGAAGCCCATCCTCTCCCATTTCCTCTGCTCTGTCCTCAGTGGGAACTAGGGCTGCCCTGACAGAGTAATGGCAAGGGGAATGTTGGGTGATGGGGGAAGGGATGGAGAGTTTGGGCAGAGGAAGAATTATTCTAAAAGATGAGTAACACAGCCAACCACTCCCCAGGCTATTGCTCCTGCCACCTCTGCTGTGCGTGTTGGAGCATGAGCAGAGGAGAGAGATGTCTTCTTCCTTAAAATAAGGTGTTTAGACTGCATAACCTTTAATCACGCTCAGCTACAAGCTTCTAGAACTCCGGGGTTTGAAGACTCTGGTGACATGCCTTCTAATCAGTTATAGCTAAATTCCCAGGGGCATCATCTGTTAACACATTTTACCCAGGAATAGACACAGTGCTAGGCTCCAAAAATACAAGACCATAGCAAGCCATAGCCTGCTTTGCACCCACCAAGCAGAGGCTCCATCAGGAGTACCTTCACAACACAATCAAGGGTACCATTTGAGCAAAATTGTGGTTTATAACTATTTACTTGGCTAATAAGGTCATTGTATACAAATCACCTTTAATTAATTCATTTAGCCTTTTGCATGATGCCAAGCTGTCATTGCCACAAAGATACCAGCCAAGTTTTAATGTGTGGGGATTCTATACAGAGCAACTAAGCTCTTTGTCTTCATTAGCTCATGGAACCCTCTCAACACCCTCTGAGGTAGGATGTACTAGCCCCATATTACTTATGAGGACACTGAGGTTGGGTTCGAAGAGGTTAAGTAACATGCTCAAGGTCATACAGCTAATATATGGTGTAAAGGAGGTGAGACTTGAACATGCTTCCATAGGGAATTTTCTTAATTTTTTAAATGCCTGTGTTGCAGGCTACCTGAACACAGATCATTTACATTTTTTGGCCCTCTCACAGGACCCAACACAGTGCTGTATACCGACTAGAATCTCACAAACCTCTTTGATTTGCCTTCTCTATCTATTAAGGTCAGCTAAGCTCCACTTTGGACTTCTAACAGCTGTCTTGTCCATTTCTGACCTCCTCCCCATCTTGTCATAATATCATCCATGACTACTATGTACCAAACAAAAGCAAGAACTATTAGTTTTGGAAGCCTTAGCAGGTATGACATGAATTCAGAAAATTTGGCTCTCGGCCTACTGAAACTTGAGGAATCAAGCAAGCACATGTTGTTGGTCAAGTTTGGGGATTTTTCTAAAGATGTGTGGCTCCTTTAGCTTTCGTTCCACATTCTTTAGGTGTTTGGCTAGATGTTCAATGTAGAGTATTAAATTTAACTTCCCAACCCTGATAACATCCCAGCATTGTTAAATGCACAAGGTACTTGGTAATTCATCTTACTTGAAATTTTCACAGCTCGGTAAGCATGCATTCATTACCATAGAAATCATTTAATGTTTAACAAACATATCTGGCATACTCTCAGCATTCACATTTTCCATTTTCACCTGTCATGAAACATGCTATGTGTATAAAAATAAACAATTCATGCAGAGATGCTTTTTCACTCTAAGAAAAAAGATGTTTGTTTCAAATTCTTTAAGAGAGTGGTTTCTCATTTCTCAACAGGCTCTGTGTTTTGACTCTGAGTAGCTATACCTCAGCAAGGTGGGTCCTCCTTCCATTCAAGACCCAGTTTAAGATTCACACCCTGCAAGAAGGTTTCCCTGAGTAATAACACATCTACTTCTCATTCCCTCAGGATATACGTATGCAATTTGTGCAACACGCCCTGCCCTGAGTTGATAGTCTTTGGGTTTACTAGGTTACATGAGTGTGGTACCTTCCATTAGACTCACAGTTTCTTCTATTTCTCTTTTGTTTCTCACACACTCTTTTGTGATTCTCACGGTGTTGTACCCTCTGTTAACACTCTATAAATGTGTGTCAATGTTGGGCACCAGGGTATCAGATTTCTTTAAAAATATCCTACAAAGACCCACCAGAAAGCCACAGGGAGGATGTCCTAAGGAATATGAAAAATATAGCCTGCTCCTTCCTTTTAGATTGCCCACAGTGAGTGGGAGAGATGACATTTTATAGATGGAACAATAAATAATATAATTTAGCATGTAGATTCTTGATGTTCTCCAATATGCAATTTTAATGAGCTTCCCTGTGACAGAAGATACAAACTGGCAACCAGCTAAATTGTCCAGGCATCTATGTATATCTTGTCCTAAACATTTTTTACTTAAAGAATATTTACAAACTCATAAATTAGCTGCCAAATTTTTAAAAAACAGGATATGTCATAAATATTTATGTTTCTAGCTTCTCTTGGAAAATAAAATACGTTTTTCCTTTTGGAAAACAGGCAATGCTGGGACCATATTCCCATTCCAAGATCCCTTTGGATGGGTTATGAATCTTCCATTTTACCACAGTGCTCATCATTTCCTGCTTTTTCTCCAGCAGAGTCAGAGGTCAGCTAACATCTATTCATCTTTTCACCTAGAGTTTTTCTCTTCAGAAAAACAGGAAAAAGAAATAGATTGAGAGAACTGCAGGGTTTTGTTTTGCTTTTCCAAAAATGGGAGGGTGGGGGTGGCGACAGTTCTGTGGAATGAAGACTATGACCACATGTTTAACAGGATAAAGTATGTTTGAATGAAAGAACACAGCTTAATGTTTCATTATGATGTAGAATATGATAAAAATTATAATCAGTGAACTGGTCAGGAATATATTCAGCTGCAAGTAATAGAGAACTCAAAAACATTGGCTTAAACAAGGACACGGGTTCCACAGAGTTGTCAGAAACACAGCCTCCTTCCAGCTTCCTGTGTTACCATCTTTCGTGTGGTTTTCATGTTCATGATTCAATTGCATTTTGCATGTTTCAGGCAGAAAGAATGAAATGGACAAAAGACAGCCCTCCCCTGATCTCTGCCTGTGTCCCACTGGCCCAGCACTCTGTCATGTGTCTATTCCTAGTTGCAAGGAAACTGGGAAATCAAGTTCCAGACTCTAGACATGTGAAAGACAAAGGAGTAGGGGGTTTAAATGACATTTGAACATGCCCTTTGATGTTATCGCCACAATCAGTATATAGAAAGCTACGTTTGGAATAGATAAGAACCAAAATGTCAATAGAATACATTCATGAACCTGTCCCTCTTCACTCATTCATATGGCCCTGTAGGCATCTGAGGTTGCAATCCTTAGTCCATGACCTACTGTAATTCTTGTGAATGCAAACTTGAATCATTCAAGGTGAGAGACCAGTATATACAAAGAATCACTTAGCTGAATATAGAAGACCAGTGTAACTCAAAGCATCCCCCCCTCAAAATTGGGCTTTGTTTCCCTCTGTCAGGGCCCATGCAGTAATGTTGGTAAAATAATAAAATTTTATTTCTTTGTAAGAAATGGCCCTAAAATGAAATCCAACTAGCTTTATAAGTAACTTAAGTCCTATATTTATAGAGTCATTAAGGGTCTAAAGGAACACTTAAATTTTTCTACCACATTTTATTGCATTGTGTGTGGGATATTATTGTTATAATAATATTTGCAATTTTGAGGATTCACTAAGGATTTAGAAAATATCTCCAGTGAATTCCAGGGGTCCACTATGTGTAATAAACTACTAACTGGGTGGTAGAGATCAAAGTGGTAAATACCCTTAGGGAATCAGGGGAGGAATTAATGTGGGTTGGCCTAATGAGGAAGATTTGGACCATTCACTGGAGGAGCTAACAGACACACAGGCAGACTAAGCTAAAGTGATGGATTCTTTTTTCAAGATTGCAGCATCTTGAAACATCTCAGTCACCAAGAATTCAGACTTCTTATAACTTCCCTTATCCAGAACACCAAAATAAGCACAAAAGGCTATTAAAATAGCTAAAAGAGACCTCCATATGCTGAAATGTAAGTGTTTTATTCCTAAAGAAATCCTCACACAGAGACTATTTACTCTTGCTTCATTTAAAAGTTGACTAAGATTGGTGAGCTGGTCTCTTTAGTCCAACGTTGAGTAGACATGGCTGAATTAAGGAGAAAGCATAGAAGTAGACCTACTGATATAAGCACAAAGTTACACCAAAAGAATTACAGCAAGGAAAATTGCAATAAGTACACTAAAAATCAGAATTCCAAAGACATGGTCACCCATGGCCATCAGAACACTTAGGTGAATCTTGGATCAGTACATGATTATGGTTTTTAATCCTCATTCTGACTTATCAAGAAAACTTGTGCTGAGAATCACTGTTTGGGAAGTCAGAGTAATATGTTTCAGGACTCAAACATATATCATTTAAATGGTTAAAATAAATATGCTCTTACTCTTAAAGGGAGTAAGTTTCAGTCATCTGGAAAATTCTTACTGTGGAGAACTTAAATCCCTAATAATCCTGGAGAGATGTGACTGTTCTATCTATACTGGTGAAGTTGTGTATATGTTCAATTTGTAAAAACATAAGAAAATAATCAATGTTCCATAGATAACCATCCTTTATTGTAATCCATTTTGAGACAAGCTATAAATATTGCCATCCTTGAATACAAAATGAAATAAACATGCTCAAGGATATTTATGGACTCATACTAAGTCCTCAGTCAATTTGATTCATATACAAATTGCCTCCAAAGCACTCTCAACGCCTTCTCTCTCACATATAACACAGGTAGGACTGGACATTACAAGACAGAAAACGGAACAACTAAAGGAATATAGTGCTCATTAACCACAAGCATATGGAACGCTCAAGCATGTTTTAATGAGTGTGATTCAACTGAACCCCAGTACTGAGACGCATCACTTCCAGTAAGTGCACACTAAATATTTTCCATTAAAGGCATGTTGAGAAACAGTCTCAAAATCAGGCCCTTCTAAGTTACTCTTCTGCTCAATAATCCCACTGCCTAAAAGGGTATACATTAAATGGAAATAATGTAGTACTCAGCAAGAAATAATATAGAGCTCATTAGCAGTTGGTCCTCCTCATATCACTTTGATAGTCAGAGTGTGCTTTTCCCTCTAACTAGAATGGAAGAAGGGGTTGGGCTTTACTCAGTGCCCTCTTTCAGGTGTTTCTGGTCAGGTCAGGCAGCACTATTTGCCCCAAGAGTGGGATGAACAAGAAGGGGAAGAACACTGCTCTGGAGTCCTTGTGAAAAAGAGGAAATACGCATCTTGTCTGCATCTATGAGTCTAGTGTGAGGCCCATCATCTGCAGGAAAACCATGGTTTTGGAGAGCACCTGGAGATCACAATGTTAAATATAGATAGGAAAATAATGTTTTTGAGATTGAAGACTAAAGCATCTTTTTTTGCTATCAACCTGACACTCAAATTAGGAACCAGCATCATCACCATCACCACCATTTTATTACATCACCTACCACTTTTTTTCAGGTTTTGTATGAATGAAGCTTTATGCCAAGCATTTTACGTAAATACATGCTATTATTGAATCCAATGAAGTAGCTATACTTTCCCTAAGGAAACAGAAGAATAGATAAAGATACTTGTTTAAATGGTAGAAAGTGGTAGAATTAGGATTTGAAGCCAAGCATCTGACTCCACACCCCATTCCTTAAGTCACTGATCAATGTTATGCTCACCAAAGTAACTACTTCATCCTACAACTTCCTCTATAGAGTCAGGCTCAAGGGAACTCTCCCAGTCCTGCTTGGAGGAAGGGCTCAGTCCAAGAAGGGTATCAGTATAGAAACGGAGGCATTCAAACCCTCTGGGCTAGCATGGACAGGCTCAGATTCTGGCCTTTGTTGCTCTTTGACCCTCTACACCTCACAATTAAAATTTCTAGTTGCCATTATCCTCTAAATCCCCTTTCACTGCCATGCCCAAGTTTTGTGTGACTACAACCCATCCATGTAGTTATACCCCAGAGAGGGCAAGAAAGATTGACCTGTAGGGAGGGAAATAAATATATATAAGATCAATTGCTTCGTCTTAGAGTTGCCAGGTATTAAAAAGCCCCAGGTAAGTTTACACATCACTTTGTGGTTTCTGTTAGCCACCTCCCAGTCATCCCAAATATGTCTACTATGATCCTTTTCATTCTTCCATAAAGTTGATTGGCTTCTCTCTGCTAAAATCTTTCAGAATTACTTTCCTCTGGTTCCTTGTTCCCAGATCTTTAAAATTTTCCATCCCTTTATAGTTGGCCATGGAGATGAAGCCAAATGCTAGGGCTAGCCAGGAGGAAGAAATGTTCCATTAGGAAGGAAAGAGCAAAACTGTTATCACCCATTCTGCATGCCATTCTGTCCCACCCCAGTCACTACTTTTGCTTAGAGAAAAAGGAAGATTTAATACATTTTCCTTTGTAGTTAAACAGTGGGAATCAGCTTCCTCCTCCTTCCACATCTCTCCTCTTTGTTTCTTTTGCCCAGTTGATGGTTTCTTCTAAGAACTTAAGTGATTTACTCAGGTAGCCAATAGAACCTAATTCCTACATTTCCCCCTTCTTACCCACCCACCACCATACTCTTTACCAGAGCTGCCACCAACTTCTCATGGACTTTACAAGAGTTACCCACTCTCTAAAGAACTTTCTACTTATAGGAACTAAAAAGAGCTTTCCTACCTCCTCCAAAGTTATCACCCACACCTTTAAAGTCTTCCCTATACCAGCCCACACACACTGGGTTAGGGGAAAAGGAGGGAAGTTGGATCAGCTGGAGTAAAAAGTGGCTAGTGTGGAAAACTGGGAACTAAGAGAACATTAAGGTCAGCCCCAGTGTGAACAGCTGCCCAGGCAGGGCTAGGCTGAGAGAAGAAGCCAGAAGCCACAGAGGGTGAAATCAAGAGCAAAAGTACGTAGGTTTAGAGTGAGATAAGAGGTGGGAACCAAGAGAGGGAATGAGTCACATGGAGCAACCTAATGCCCAGGGCCAATCCAGAGGAGGAGCCAGGTCAAAACAAGTCATGATAGTACAAGCATGAGTCTGAGGTGAATCCAAGGACAGGGACCAAGAGGCAGAAACAAGGCAGAGCTGAAAAGAAGCAGAAGGAATCAAGTATAAAACAAGAAGATGGGAGAGACAGGTGGGTATAAGGGGCTGAGCTTCCACTCTACCACTTAGACACCAACCATCTTTTTGTGTCTGTTCATTCTAGAAGCATATGTGGGTACATGCACTACAAAGCAACCGCAAGTGGTCTCTAATGGCTTATTACTCCCTGATCTGAGGTACTGTTTTCTAATAGATAACAAAGACAAGTGCATCCAACTTCACCACACAGACTATTCCTTTGCTACTTAGTTTGGTGGCAGCTCTAGACTCAAGTCCCAATTTCACTAGTTAAAATGAAGTTGACCTACATTTGATTGATTTTGACCCACTACATAGCAATTTCATATAATTTGACCTAATACCACTTGAACTTGGACAGGTTACACTACTTCTCTGAGACTCAGTTTTATTTTCTGTAAAATGGAGTGAATAACACCAACCATGCTGTAGTGATTAGATGAAGTCACACATTTTAAGGCACTTGGAATAATGTCTCACAGCTAGTAAGTGCTCAATAAATATTAGCTATTATTATCCTTAGTTTTCAGGGATAATAAACATTTTGGAAATGAATTTCATGGTAAAACACTAAGAACACCCCCAGTAGGGAGCCTTAAACAGACATAAAACGCTCTGGGTACCCCACATACAAGGCATGCAGTGAGCTGTTTTGTATACATATAACTCAAGTGGCAGTGGAGCTTAAAACCATACTTGGGTTTTGGAGTCAGCCAGACAATGGGTGAATGAAACCTACTCCACCACAGAATGACCTTGAGCCAATCACTCAACCTTTCTGAGCCTCAGCCTACTCCTGAGTCATCTGAGGATAATAAAAGTACCTGCAGGAAGACTGCCTGTGATGTGGCAACACAATGCCTGGCATGTTGTGAGTGCTCAGTGGATGGTAGTCCTTACTATGCTGACCAGACCTCAATTCTGACCCTGGCCTGGTCATTAAATTCAGTTCCCAGCATGCTCTCCTATCCTTTGTTTATTTACCCACTTCCCACTCAGTTCTTGGACTTATCTTGCCTGGAGGTCCTAGATTTAGTGTGCTGTCTACCACTGACCAGTTTTGTTAGATGTCTGGTGGTTTCATCTCAGGCAAATGAGGGAGGTGGTTTGGCTTAGTCTTGGAACAACTCTTACTGTGCTTGTGGTTTTTGAATTTCAGGTTGAAAAAGAATTCTTGGCAGGTGGAGACTTTCTCATTGAAAATAAAACAGCTTGATTGTTGTTTTTTTAAAGACTTGTTAGATTTCTGAGACATCAAATAGCTCTTATGAAGGAGAATATCAATTCATTTTAGTAGAGGGTCGTTCAGAAGCAGAGAGAGAACATTTCCTTCCACATGCAGATGGATTTCAGAACTTGTTGCAAAGAGCCAGCAAGGACACATTGGGTGCAGTTGAGGCCGAAATGTCTGCAAGAATTTGGCTGAGCCTGGTCTGTCTGCTGCTTTTCCCAGTGGGAAGTTAAGCGATACCAATAGCACTGCAGCCAGATTACATGTTGCTACCGGGAATCATGTTATGTCATCTCATAAAAAAATCTGCACAAACATGCCAACTTCCTTCGGTAAAATCAAAGGCTCACTCCTCTCTTTCATCTTCCCGACTCTACACCTCCCAGGCTTCCAAGTTGTTATGTGTGGCTCACCATTTGCATTAGGATCAGCAAAGTTTATCAGCTTAGCTTAGCTCAAGTAGGGTGAGTAACCCATGCTGCATAAACAAACCACATGGAAGCAGCTACCGTACCTCGGCATACACTATCACAGTGGTCAGCAAACTGCGGTTCGCCGCTCTGTTGACTAATGAGTTTGCCGACCACTGCACTATCATAACGTGGGCAAGTGGGCAGAAGTAACAAGGGCCATGGGCCAAGTTCATTTTGGTTCAAGAGAATGAGATCTATGGCATAAAGAAATGGTTCTGTTGGGATTATCAGCTCAGGAAAAGGTACTGGGCTCAATTAATGAATCAATCAAGCATCTTGTGTCTTTTTTTTTCTTTTGACAATATCCAATCTATGGATTCAAACTGGTCTTCTTTATGGATTCTGTGGGAACAAGTTTAAGCCCAAGAAAAAAGTTAGAACTCGAAAGTTAGCCTCTATTCCAGATTCAGGGGATTTTATGCCTCATTCAGCAATACATCACACTGGGCCTAACAAATTGTACTTGAGAATCCTCTGGGTCAGAAGACAGAACCAATGGGAATTCCTATGACACCCAAATATGAGACATACAGAAGTCCCCACCCTTAGGAAGTGACTCCTTTCTCTCAAGTCTATTCTGGGATATATTAATCTTGGCTCAGGGAAATAGATTGAAAATGAAATAGTCTTGGGAATGTTGTGTATTAAACAAATAACCAGTGTCCCACTCCTATTGATTATGTGTAATATACTGGGACAAAAAGGTCATCTTCTATTAAAATTAGCATCTTGCCCAAAAAGTAGCTTTTACCAAAGGAATGGCAAATGCCATTCCTTTTTGTTCTATGGGTTTTTTGTGTTAACTCTAGCCAAAGTTCCTGAGTAGAAAACCAAAAAAGTCATTCAGTAGTGCCCCTTATCCGTGGTTTCCCTTTCTGCCATTTCAGTTACCTGTGGTTAGCTTGGATCGAAAAATATTAAATGGAGAATTACAGAAATAAATAATTCATACGTTTTAAATTGCATTATGTTCTGAATAGCATGATGAAATCTCATGCCGTTCTGCTCCATCCCACCTGGGATGTGAATCATCCCTTTGTTCAGTGTATCTACACCGTATATACACTCCCTGCCCATCAGCCACTTAGTAGCCATCTTGGTTATCAGATCAACTGTCTTGATATTGCAGTGTTTGTGTTCTAGAACCTTTATTTTACTTAATAATGACCCCAAAGTGCAAGAGTAGTGATGCTGACAATTTGGATGCTGAAGAGAGTCCATAAAGTGCTTCATTTAAATAAAAAGGTGTGTATATCACAATAAGATATTTTTAGAGAAGCCACATTCACATAATTTTTTACAATATATTGTTATAATTGTTCTATTTTATTGTTGTCATTGTTAATCTCTTACTATGCCTAATTTATAAATTAAGCTTTATCAAGAGATCTATGTATAGGAGAAAACATAGTGAGTGTGTGTGTGTGTGTGTGTGTGTGTGTGTGTGTGTTCGGTACTGTCCTCAGTTTCAGGCACCCACTGGGGATCTTGGAATGTATGCCCTGTGGATAAGGTGGGACTACTGTATTTAAGTAACTCTTATTACTGTCATTATTTTATCCTCCCTTATTGGTGGTGGTAAATTAGTCATCAGCACTTCCCAGATGAAGTCACTAAGTTCATGAAACAAACTGAAAAAGAACCATGAAAGCCCAGAGAACTGGCCAGCTAACGATGATCTAGTACTATTTCCCCATCTCTAACAGCGATGCTTTCAGATTTAGAAGAACCTCTTTTCTTTTCCACTGTGGGAAAGTGGCTTATACTTGTGCAGAATGCTGGTAGTTGCTTTGAAATACTGTATTCTCTTATCTATTTCTTAATGATGTTGTGAGAATTAATAAAGGGTCTGCAATCCACTTCTCACTTCTCAGCTAAAGGGACCTCTAGAAGTGAATCAGGTATTTATTTCAAGGGAGTGGTGTGATTAGTGAATGCTATCATACAAATATGTAGTATCTGAAAGTAAGTTCTAATAATAGCTATTAATATAGTCATGGAGGTTTACTGAGGGTTTTCTATGTACCAGGTACAGTTCTCTAAGAGCTTTATATATGCCGCAAAATAACCTTATGAGGTAGGCAATATTATTATCCCCAAGTAACAAATGAAAAACTGAGGCACAGAAAGATTAGTAAATCACTTAAGGTCATAACAGTAGTAATCAGTAGCCCAGGCTCATAACCACTACTCCATATTGCATTTTGCAAATTCACCCGAGATCTGTTAAGGCCCCTGTTGCTATTGTATCCTATTTAAGCTATGTCTATGAAGTAGAGAAAATGATGTAGTTAAATTTCTTTCTACAAGGCTAGAACTCTCTCTGGCACATTCCCACTGATCTAATGACTTTGGGATGAGTTAACCATAAATTACTTCTCTGCATTCCCAATGCTTAGTTGTAACTTCAGATTGCTCCCCCTGGAGGAGTACTTTGGAACTTCAATATAAACTCAGCTGAATGTATTGGAGGCAAAACGCCTCCACTGGTAGCATAAACCCCAACACTCTATATGACTAGGGCCAGCAATGAAGCGCTCTGCTCACTGGAATTATGTCAGCCATTCCTAGATGCTAATCTGTAACCTGATGTTGCCCAGATGATTCCATTAGCAGGCTTGTGCCTCACAGTTGTTAGAATTTCACAATCCACCCCCCTCCCCCTGCCTGCCAAAGCCCTTTCTCTCTTTGAAAGCAGGGTTGGAGCAAAGGGTGGGACAGTTGTGCCACAGTAGGCTTCACAAGGCTGCCAACCAGCATGCAGAGCCTCTGGCAATTAGCACAGTTCCTACAGTTCCTTAAACAATGTTGATGTACCCTTGTCTTTCATTAAGCTGCCTGAAAGTCTTTCTCTTGATGAATCCCACAGGGAAAATCAAGGAGAGTTTATTTTCAGACACAACCTAACAGCAACGAACTTAAGAAATACCTAAAAAATGATAACTAAGTATTTCTCCGTGGGACAAATTAATATAAATACTCCAAGAGTTACTCCACATTAAACTGTTTAAAAATGTCTAATTAGGTCTGGCCAGTGTGGCTCAGTAGTAGAGCATTGACCTATGAACCAAGAGGTCACCATTTTATTCACAGTCAGGGCACATGCCTGGTTTTGGGCTCGATCCTGGGGCATGCAGGAGGCAGCCAAACCATGAGTCTCTCTCAGCATTGATGTTTCTATCTCTCCCTCCCTCTCCCCTCCTCTCTGAAATCAATAAAAATATATTTAAAAAATAAAAATAAATGTCTAATTAGGATAATATGCATCACATTTCAAGAGCCAAAGGGACTGTTTTTGCTTCACTCATTTTTTGCCATTATCAATACTCCAGGTTTTTAATGGGAAGATAATTTTTTACATGTTCAGGAGCAACGTATCCTCTCAAGAGAAGTACCAGGAACTATATTTGGGGGCCCAATATCTTGTTCCCACTCTGATTTTGAGAGGCAATGACTTCTAAACAAGAGTCAAAACTGAAGTTATTTTGGACCAATGAATGGAACCTGGTAAAAAGGACAAACCTCATTGTGACCAAATTTTGTATCTATTGATGTGACTCTTAGAACAGCCCTCTTGTGCTTTTATCTCCATTTAACAAAGAAAATGAGCATCCAGTTTTTCTGAAAGAAAATTAAGGGTTCTCTTGCCCGGTTAATTTTTACTGGGCTACCAGAAGGCTTCTGTCAAACTAACTTCCAGATAAATGTCCCCTGGAGTGGTTTCATTCCAAAGCATTTAAAAGTATATTGGGATTGATCCTTGAGTTAAAGTCCATTACATCTCATTTCATTAATCTTTGGTGAGAGGGTGAACTTTACTGTTGGACCATTTTATGGATGGGGAAAACTGAAAAATGAGAGTTTTGTTCAATGAAGAAGGGCTCAAGCCCTGTTATCAGTCATTGTGTCTTCCTACTCACAGTTTTCTGATTATGTTGCCCCTCATGACAATGCAACGTCAACACTCTTCCCAAAACAGATGATACATTTCAAAATGAAGGCGGATTGATTTAACTTTCTGACCTGAGCTTTTCAAACCTCCCACATTTGACAGGTCAAGGCAGGACCAACCCACTTAGAGAACCAATTTTTGCTTATCTGTCTATAAGGCTGGTATGTCTAAAGCATATTGGGAAATTTAAGAAAGCAACCATTCCTGGCTTTGACACATGAAATGCCTACCAGGGTCCTTTTCCTGTTCGCTATCAAGACTAATATGAAAATATGCTACCATGAGAAGAAAGGCAGTATTTGAATACCTTTTAGTCTCAATGCAATGCAAATTTTTGTAGTTCAAATATAGGAAGTGCCTCATCTTCTTTGCTTTTGGCCAGGAATAGATCATTTATTACCCCTCACCATGAAGAGCACAGCAGAGCCCTCATTATCTCATACCCATGCCTTCCAAATCAATCAGCTCTCTGCTACACTGCTGGGCTTTTTAATTTAAAT
The DNA here is from genome assembly GCF_963455305.1 of Plecotus auritus. Classification (NCBI taxonomy): domain Eukaryota; kingdom Metazoa; phylum Chordata; class Mammalia; order Chiroptera; family Vespertilionidae; genus Plecotus; species Plecotus auritus. The sequence continues at coordinate 137,477,596 of NC_137774.1, forward strand.
CAGCTAAAGTTAGAATGTGTTTTATAAAAATGTCAGAGCCTCATTAACTGAGGTTTTGTGTTGGTCTATCACTTTTTTGGTTGACAATGTTATGGAAATTGTTTCTCTAAGAATGCGTGCATTAAGACTCCTCTTTGAATTTTTATGAAAGTCTTCTTAGAAACCTGAACTGTAGTTAAAAACCAAGACACCAAATTACTAGTATCTATAAATAGTCACTTTTCAGAATGTACGAAAGGTTTATAAATGCTTTCCCACCTCTGAATTCACGTAGTGAATAAATAACATACTCTAAACGCTGGAATTTGATCAGTGTTTCTCAGTGGGCTTTGGAGCATTGCAGGACCTTTAGCTTCCCTGCTCCTCCTCTCCACTAAATGCCAGCAATTCTTCTCAGTTATCATGACAACAACAACAGAAACCCTACACACATTTCCAAACACCTCCTGAGGCCTGGTCTGCCCCTGTTGAGACAAGATTAAAACAAAAATTTTAAAATCTTCATACTGGACGAAAAACAAACCAAATTACTTGCCAGCCACAAAGTCTGTCCTCACTCTCAGAGTTCTCCCACTAATTTTAACTCCTACAACTGTATGCTTGCCTCCTCATTTCATTCTTGGACTTTACTACTTGGTGATGCTGCTTGAACTACATTGCTCTTTCACTGCTGATGGAGGTCTTGACTGACTCCAAAAATGGTGACCTTCTGGAGGGTAGGTATCTTAGGAGTGATATCTTGGGCCCCCAAATCAAACAGAGTCCTGGACACAACAAATATCACTGACTTTATAGTGATGCATGGTTCATGGCTGGATGAATAGAGAGGACCTAAATTCTGGGCCACTCACTAATGGCTTAGTAGGAAAAACAGTACACTCTGTCTCTATGCTTCCTACTTGTCTTCATGGCTTGCTGGGGTTGTGGGTTGGGTCTATAGCATGGTGACTATTGGGTTCTTTTGGCTTTCTACTAACACCTGGAAGGACACAATAGAAGGGAAGTAGTAAAGTTTGTTGCTGGAGCAGCAAGTATAAAGGGTAGTGCAAAAGTAGGTTTATAATACTAGTACATGAAACAGAGAGTTTATTCTTGAATTCTTATTAAGTACTGTATTATTTTCCATATGAACAACTGTATACCTACGTTTGCCCCACCCTGTATTAAAATGACCACAAATAGTGTGTGTGTACACATACATATGCAGACACACACAGAGAAAGAAGGCATACTAACATTTAAAAAGAATAAAATCCTTTCTCAAAATTTGCCGATTTAGAGGAAAAGTAGATTTTCCTCTTGAATTAATTCCCTAACGTGGCTCTATTTTTATTCATTTGTTTCCCGGTTTCCACTGTTGCTCTTTTACTAAGACACTTAACAGATGTCCCTCGAATGGCATCAAACCACTGTTGTTTTTTCTCTCATCCCAATATCTTCTTCAGTAAACAAATGACCCAGAATATAATTTTCCCTTTACTTATATGTCTTGGGGAAAAGAAAAAATATTTTTAAAAGGTCATTTTTCTTATTAGGGACCAGAGAGATAGAAATAAACCATCAATTCAAAGGGCAAATACTAATCCTTTCTATTTCTGTGGCCTCAGTAAGGGCTTTCTACCATGAGATAGAGATTATCCTCAAATTGAAAGAAAGGTGGAAAATACAACGGATTTAACAATCAAGCTTGAGGATGAGTGAAATACAGGTCACATCTGGAGAAAACAATGCAGAAATGAAGATGCAAACTTGAGTTTTTCCCCCAGACGGTGATAAATTCACACTGATCCAATTTGTCCCTCTTCCCCTATCTCTATAGCTCCCAGTAGCACACAAGTGCAAGGTCTCTGACCTCCCAGAAATACTAGTAAAAGGAAAAAGAAAAAAAGCCCCACTCGTAACTGAGCCAGGCTGTAATCAGTGGCATGGTAAGACTGGGCAAACATTTCTGGGGCATTGGGGAAGATGTCTTACTCTTTAGGGGCATAAGTGTACAATCAAATAACAAGCTTTGGTTGATAGCTCTGTCTATCTGTGTCTGTTTCTGTATCTCTCTATCTCTATCTCTATCTCTATCTCTATCTCTATCTCTATCTCTATCTCTATCTCTATCTCTGTCTCATCTCTCTCCCTCTCAGGCCACTATGCAATTCCTCATTACATCATTCTATTCTGACTCACCTCCACGGTCTAAGGGTGGGAAGAGGCTGACTTAGGCCACAAGGAGACTGCCCCCCAGGAAACAAAGTACTCTGTGATGCTTTCTGATTCCCCATTTTCAGACAACACTGCTTCCACAGATGTGAGACAAAGAAAAAAGGATCATGCTTCAAAAGCTACCAGTTCTAAGTGTCAAACTGCTGCCAGTCCAGCAGAAAAGTCTTAGGATAATTTCAGCCCATTAACTCCTTCCTGTCTATCAGGAAGAGGCAACATGGGGACACTCCTCACTGGGGCCACTAAGCAGGAGTCAAATGGAAACTAATTTGCTGAACTTAGACCTAAACCTAATATTAATATCATTCAGGTGAAAATAGAAATACAGTGTGTTAAAAACCAACGAATTTATTTCTAACTAAAACAATGACATGTCCTCCAAATAAAATCTGATCTAGATTGCTATGTCATTTATTTTCTAATCCTGAAAGTATTCCTATGATAATTTCTCCACAGCATTTGGGCAGTGGAGAAACAACCCAAATCCAATTGCTATCTTGGCTACCAATTCAGTGATGACAATAACCCCGGCAGGTTGGACAACAAATATAGCTCCAGTCTGCAAACTTGGTCTCCTTGCCAGGTAGTTTAAAAAACACGCACAGAGTTCAGTTTGGCTTTTGAGTGTTCAGACAACCCACTGATCCAAGAACATGCTTTTGCATATCCCTATGCCTCTTATAAATCAGACAAAAAGGGCAGAATGGATGGATTGCTTGGGCATTTCTAGCACTCATTCTGTTGGCCATGGGTGGAGGAGAAAATGGAGAAGTGTTAGAGAGTTATCAGCAGTTATTCTTACTGGGGGAAATATTACATGCCCAGTGCCAAGCACATATCTGACTTCTTTGTCTCTGATAGTCTCAATTTTTTTCCCTCTCTCACATACACACGTACTCTCTTTCATTACTAGCAGAAAACAGTGCATTCTGCACACTTCACAACATCTGCTAAGGCCTTAATTAATCCAACTCTCATACAGCCTCCACAGCAACGATGCTTAGCAGGCTGAGTCTCTGTATTCAAAATCTCCCTCAAAGCAAGTGACTGAAACTATGGCCATTACCAAAATACATTTACATTAATTCTAATGTCAGATATAATGAGAACTTTGCACAGAGGGTATATGCATGGAGAGAACAAGTTGTGGGATCACATTCAGCATCACCATAGTAAAATCAACTGTTCAAACCAGGAATACACATTAACACTAATTTTTCAAGGTATTACACCCAAAAAAATTATATTACTACATTTATGTTACAAGAAATTCCTGTGCTACAGAAGATTAATGACCACAGTTACCTTGATGGAGCATGCAGTTATTGTTTGTGGGGAAGTTAGGAGAAATGCCAGTAGGAAAAAGAAACTCATTAGGAGGTCGTTTCCTGACTTCTGGCTCCCCAGCCCTTAATTAAAGGCCTATTGTCCTTTGCTGGCACCTGCCACCGTCTTACCCAAATTAGACTTTGCCAGCAGCAGAGAGGAGGACCAAGGCTTTCCAAGGAGCCCATGACTGCTGCCAAAGGAAATGTCAAGCACATTTCTGAGGGTCTGTTTTAGCTCCGTGGCCTACATAGATGCTCTCCTTGATGCGAGCTATGTTTGTGTTTATATCTGAAGCTGTTATGTAAGAGGTTATAAAAATAAGCACAGACATCTATCCAGAAAGCCTGCTCAGACATTATACATGGCATTGAGGTAGCTGGGGGGAGTAGTGGTCAAGCAAGCATAGAAAAATGAAGCCAGGCATTTACTTTCAAATGGCAATTCAGTCCATACTGGCTTCTGTCATTAAATGTTTACCTTAGGTTGCTAACAAGAAGTAAACTATTCATCAGAGTTCTAACTCCCTTTCCCTTCACTGCTTATTAATATTTTAATAGAAAAATTAGATCCCTTTTATGATGTAAAATAGGACACTCAATGTGTTTCTGAACGAGAGGACTTTCCCTAACCTTCCTCCGTGACTGGAATTCTGTGGAGCCTGAGAACACTGGCCCTGGGACAATTTACCCCCGGAGTGCCCAGGGACAGAGCCAAGTAGACCAGGAACCTGTAGGGGACCACAGGCTTATGAATAAAAGAGCGGTCACTAGAAGAGGTGCGGGCTGGGAGTTCCTGCAGAAATGAGGGCCAGTTCTCTAATGTAACTGTAGTATCCAGTGAAATTAGCAAAGGAAGTATAATCCCATTTTCTCACCAAGTTCATTCTTTGTCCCAGGCAGTTGTCTGTATGAGACTCTTGGCTGCCGGCAGTGTCTAAAACTCCTGACTTTCTGCTTTTCAAAGCGTTCTATGGTAGGCACACAAGTAGGATTCAATTAACGGCATGTTGAAGTTTCTCAGCCATGAAGTCTCTACAAAACTACTGAGCAGTGGTCCCCCTTCAAGTCACTGCACCCAAAATGATATTCAATCGTAAACTTGAAGTGATTGCTTTGAATTCACAAGCCAGGCCAAGAACGCAATGGAAACGGGGTCAGGGTTCTAGGTCTAGTTCTGCCGCCTCTTTGATCTCAAATTTCCAGACTCGTGCTCGTCCACTCATCCCCTCCTTCAGTGCCTATCATGACGCGCTTACCCTGAGCACAGCAGCAGAGCAGTGGACGTCTTTCAGGGCAAGGACAGCGGGCTGTGAAACACTAAAGTCATGCCCCAGCTGTTTCCGTTTCTGAGCATGCCCGAGCTCACCTGCTTCCTACCCTCCCCCCAGCACATAACAGCTGCTAGCATTTCTAGAGGGGTTACCGTGTGGCATTTACTGCACGGGGCTTGATGCACTGAGTTCTCACCCCGCCAGGCATGGCCGTTATTATTACCCCATCTCACAGATAAGTAAACTTAGGTCCGAGGCAAGGTTGCAGGATTGTACAACTCCAAGCCATTCTACCCACGTTGGAGTCCACCAGCATGGGAGCCCCGTGGGGCACCACCCAAGCAGTGCCTGTGGTCCCCTTCCACCCGCGCCCACCCGCCTGCGCAACCCTGCGGCCCTGACGGAGGGGTCAGCAAGCAAAGCTCAAGTCTGTTTGGCTTTTTTAAGTTATCTTTTTACTGCCTCTCTCACACTTGGTTTAGGGCAGGTAGTTAAGAACATGGAGAACTCTGGTAATAATCATAAGATTATTCTGGAATCTCCCGTAATGTGTCTCCTCTACCTCTTTTTCATTGTGGTTGTTTTGCGTTCCGTTCTCACAGCGCCCCGCGTGGCAGGCTGAGAGGAGGTGGGAGCGCATCGGGAGCCAGGAAGTGAAGCAGCGGCGACCAAGGTGGCGACCCACGCACTGCGTCTGCACCGCACGGGACACGTTTCCTTGAAGAAGGCCTGGGAACCGGCTGGGCAGCTGCCCACCTCAGGCGGTGGGAGAGGCTGAGACCCGGCCCTGTTGCCCACGGACTCACAGATGAGGGGTGGCGGGGGGGGGGGGGTCACAAACCTGCAGCTCCCCGCTGAGGAGTGAGAAGTTCGAAATTCTTCCCATGTCGGGCACCTCAACTCTTCCCACCTGCACCTGCAAGAGGGGCCCCCAAACACCTGGCATTGAAAAGCAGCCGGGCAGGGGCGCACCCAGGAGCCCCCGAGGCTGGGAGGCGCTAAGGCGCTTAAAGGGCCCGCCCGGCCCAGCGCAGAGATGCGGCTTGGAAAGCACCACTCCCTTCGGACAGAATTTGCTGTTAAAGCGCTGGCCTGCCCGCCCGAGGGCCAGGGCGTGTAGGGAAACGCTTCAGGGGCGCTGGGGGGTGTCGTCTGTACCCCAGTACTCAGGAGCCACAGTTGCGTGCTCTCTTCCTTTTTGAAGCCCCAGGCACCATTCCCCTCTCAGAGGGTACCATCTTCTCTCTCTCTCCCTCTCTCTAGGTGCCATGGGTAGACAGGGTGCTGCACAGACGGGCTGAATTACACCCTGGTCTTTTTTGAATAATTGGCCTGTTTGCTTGTCTGCGGACTTTGGCCTGCGGGCCGGCTTCTGGTGTGGCCACCCTAGGGACCCAGGAAGGGCCCTGCGGAATAAACTGGGACGCCCTCTTGCCCTCTCTCTCCGCCTAGGTGTGGTGGGAAAGGAATTTACACACTCATCTAGAGCCCCTATTTTTGTGATCGTTGCCCAAGAGACACCTCCAGATCTCCCGGTCTGGTGGCCACAGGACTTAGGCTTGTGTTGAAAGCGGCTGCCTGAGGGTCAGGCTTCCCAGCCTACATCTAGAGGCTGCCTGAGGTCATCCCCACGGGGACACCGGCAGGGCAGGTCTTTGCACACACTCACTACTGCAGCCACCACGAAAGACAACAGGCTGCTTGGACAACCAAAAGGTTCCAGAGACAACCAAGAGCCAGGGCAGGGGTGACAGGAAGGTCCATCTCTTGGATGAGGCCACTCCTTCAAGTCTGGGAGAGGTGGCTGTGTCATCTAATACACAGAAACCAACACAGAGTCAAGCAAGATGAAGAAATAAAGGAATATGTTCCTCTACACATATGCCCCCCCAAAAAAACACCTTAATAAAACGGAGATAAGAAAATAAATCAGAAGAGCAAAGTATGCACTTTTTATAAGACATATTTTTATTGATTTCAGAGAGGAAGGGAGAGATAAAAACATCAATGATGAGAGGGAATCATTGATGGCTGCCTCCTGCACACCCCCTACTGGGGATGGAGCCCACAACCTGGGCATATGCCCTTGACCAGAATCGAACCCAGGACCCTTGAGTCCACAGACTGACACTCTATCCACTGAGCCAAACCAGTAGGGCTAAAGTATGTACTTTTTTTTCTCTTTTTTCCCCTTCACTTAAAACCTGTCCTTGGACTCATATAAGTCATCAGTTTGTCTCAGAAGCACCCCAAGGCACCCTCTGGACCCCTCTGTTCTAATAGCATCTTCATGTGGTTCCAGGGTTTCCTTTATTCTTGGTTTCTTGTGGCTTGGGGTCCAGGAAGCAGCTATCCAGTTGGCCATCTGACCACAAGCCTGTATGGTGGAGGTGCGTGTGGAAGGGTGAGGGAATAAGGAGAGGACACATTCCTGATAGCCTGGCTCGCCTTGGAACCGGATCAGTTACCAAGTTGAGAGAAACTTCTGTGTTCCTCACTAGTACAAGAGTGTACAAGAGAGGCAAAGATGGACGGAGTCCTCACTGGACACCTTAATCCAGGGGAGGAACTGGCCCTGCAGTACCTCCAAATGTGTGCTCCCGTCTCTCTTACGACTTTCGTTTTGTGCCTTTAGACTTTTGTTTGGGTTGCTCTCCTTGCTCAGAATGTCTTTTCTCCTCTCTCTGACTCTCTACTTATCCGCCAAGCCTCAGGCAACTGCTGCTTTAGGACAACTCCCTCCATTCCGTGTATTCCTGGCCCCAACATGCTCTCCCTATGAGCTCCCATAGCAACTGTATTTCTTTATACCTGTTCACGTGTTTGTCTTTTCCAACAACTTGCAGGCTTATTCATCTCAACTTCATTCCTAACATATTGTTTGGCCTTTAGCAGACAGTCAATAAATATTTATTGGATAAATAAGTTGAGTGGAGGTTTAGAGATGCATGTAAGTTGAAAGCTAATCTTGTGAAACTCTAGTCCAGTCTTATGACAAGCCTTCTTCAGGCATTTGACTTCTCTATTCACTGTTTCTGGCTGCAGGTGCCATCTGCCTAAGGGCTGGGACAAGACTGGGCGATTATTGAGATTTTTTAATGATATGATAATAAAAGCTAGCATATATTAGTGATTTCTATGTCCCAGGCTCTGTCCTAATAACACCGCATATATTAATCATTTAATTCTCACAACAATTCTATAAGCTAATCATCCCTGTTTTATAGATGAGGAAACTGAGACCTAGAGAGGTGAAGAGGAGATCTGGCTCCAGCATCCAACTCTCAACTGCTATGCTTCTCAATGTGGACAGAGGGTTGAACCTTAATAACCGCAGGTGAATTCTGACTTTGAAAGGTGGACCTCGGTCACAGGAAGGAGTACATGCTCCTTTCTTCTTCTTTGTCTGTCATCCCATGATTTAATTAGGCTCGCCTTTACCTTACATAACTCTTACACGCATACACCCGGCCACCACACCTCTGCAACAAGTATTTTTATTTCACCCTTTTCTGAATGAGCAGGGTTCCAGTTGGAGGTGGGCTGGAAGGTGTTGCATGAGTGCAATAATTATGCAGTCCTGATGAAATGCAGAGTAGCTTGGACTGTAAATGAGATGGTACATTAACTCATGCAGCCTGGGACAGAGCAAAAACATTGCTTTTCCCTCACAACAAATCTCTAAAGAGCTGACTGTCTCCTTTAAGCTCTTTGGTTCATAGGAAAAGTAGATCTTTTGGAGGGGAAATGTATTATGCTGGGAAATAGGGTGGTCTACTCTACTCTAAAGGTTAGCTGGGATTTCTGTTGGAGCCACATAGTGATCTCTGTTGAGATCTGAGCTCATTACATAGTGAGGCCAAAGGAAGAACTTATCAAGCAAGCTTTGAAACTCAGTTATATTTAGTTGAAAAATCATAAAATTAAAGAGGAAACTATGAATACAGTAGAGGTATCTGAAAAGGTTCTAGGGCTTCCCAGGGTGATGACATGAATACCCAGATTTTGAAGAGCTTAAAAACCAATTGAGCACACATATTTTTAAAGAATGCCATGGAGATTTTGAACATTTTTATATATTTTCACGTGTGGTTATTTCCATATCCACTGTTAGGGAAAAAAAGAAGTTATTTATAGTTATTGGAACAAGGATACAGACTGAAATATCTATATGGTTTTCATTCCAGGGACACAGATTCTGGAATAGACTTTGCTGGCAAGAGAGGTAAGACAGGTTTATTTTTCTCTAAATGTCTTTAGGAATGGGAGATGCGTCTTATAATTTAGTAGGAGTTCAGCTTGGAGGTGAAGTGATTGACTAAAATTTTAATATGCTATATGCATTCTGTGAAGATTAGTCTCTGAATTTAATATAATATGATTGTGACCAAAATGGCCAAAAGCAAGAAGAGTCAGAAAAAGAGTGCCTCCCGAAAGGCTTTTTAAAAAAACAAAACACTAATATTTAACTTGCCTAAGTGGAAAATATCAAATAGATATTCAACTGGCAACTTTAAGTAGGAAAAAACAAGCAAACAATGGAATCTAGGTGAATTTTTCCCCTTCCTATCATAGCTCCCTCCTGGTAAGTGCTACAATTCTAGGTGAATTGATACTCCTCCTTTATCTCATTTTCATAAGGGGAGACTGCATTTGTGTGTGATATGTGTATTTTACTATGGTCCTACACGATATTAAAATTTCAAAGTAAAATAGACAGGTAAAAGACATTTATTGACACTGACCGAAACATGTACAAATATTTCTGAAGAACAAGCTGAAAACATTTTCTGGTTTATTTTTTCACACAGAGACCCATATTACTCTGAGGACAGAACGTAACAGCTTTCCTTGGTGGAAAATCACAAACAGGCAGTAAGCTTTGCCGAGAGAGCAGTTCTCGTCCTTAAAGAACTGCAGGGAGGAATGCTTCTTGCTAGTGGTAGTTGGTGCTCCCAGGCCTGGCAGGACAGGACCAGATGAGGGAAGTGAGGGCACTACTGGAGTTTCACTATTTACAGCAACATTGACCGCGCTGGAGCTTTGCCTCTGGGCTCTCTTGAAAGATGTGGCTTGAAAAACAACCAGCACTGGGACTGAGAAAGTGCATCTGCAAAGCATGTGGCCCAGGTCCTAAGAGTCCAAACTGTGTCCATCGCAGAGTGGCCTTCCGCTCAGAACAGTGTCCAAATAGCACACATTGGCTACACCGTGACTGTGACAGGTCACCACCAGGAGCAACCCCTGTGATGTTCCAAAGAGCAATTAGCATGTGAAAAGTAACCAAGAAAAGGCCTTTCCCACTGCCTCCTCTGTCTCTGGGGCAGTGAGGCCACTATCTGTAATCCACTGCTGTGATTGTGAAAGTTTGCCCATCATGAATATCATTCTTTCCATTCAAATTGCTTCATCTGGGTCTTAAAAGGCATTTCGAAAACCAGATGATTCAGTAGAAAATGCAATGTGCAATTTTAGTCCAGAGTCAGAACTTTGAAAATATTTCTGCTTATTCAAGTTAATTTCTCCTTCAGAAATCTGAAATTAGGTATGGTAAGTTAACGATTATACAAACAGAGCTGCTTTCAATAATTTAATTATTAGACTCATGCCCCCCAAAAGGAACCTGCATGAAATATTAACTATTACTCTTAAAGCAATTTGGACACAGTCACACACATATCAGGAAAGGAAAATAAAAATTCTCCCCAAAATGCCAGTGTTCTGTTTTGGTGGGAAAAATAATGACAACACAATTAGAGGTAAACAATATTTTCTTCGGCTCCATCTCCAGTTTCCCCATCTTGCCTGGTCAGTGTTTGTAGATTTAGCTTTGCTTCTGCTATAAACGTCTGCTGCTCAGGGCCGGGTGGGTTTGAGTCAGGGGGGGTTAGAAACTCAGCCTCAGAGATGTCCAAATCTGCAACAGACAGACAGCACAGGTCACAGGGGAGTCAGCATGAGACCCACAAGGCAGGTGAACTATGACTCAGCCAGCCACAAGGAGAATGGTGGAATCCAGTGAGAAAGAAACAAAACAGGCATCTAATGATCTAATTAGTACGATTAAGATATACTTGCTTGTATGTACAAATGTCTCCTGTGGCTAAACGGAACCTTCATAAAATACTGCTAGGGATGTGTCAAATAAACAGACTTGTTACCATTTGTGGGCTGTGAAAACACTGTTATTGCTGAGAAAGGGTAATACCTATTTATTATTTATTTATTTATTTTTAAAATATGTTTTTATTTTAGAGAGAGAGGAAGGGGGGAGAGAGAGAGAGATCAGTTGCCTACTGTACAAACCCCAACCGGAGACAGAACCTCCAATCTGGGCATGTGCCCTAACTGGGAATCAAAACGCAACACTCAACCAACTGAGCCTCACCAGTCAGGTTGGTACCCATTTATTTTTAAAAAATGGGTTCAAAATCTTAGAAATACAGTGCATACTCTAGTTACATGCAATTAACTATATTTTTATCTGCATAGCACCTTCCTTCAAGTATCTCAAAATCAAGAATTAACCTCAAGACAAATAATGTATCTGGGATTTTGCTGATGTGGGCAAGGGATGTGGAGAAAGGAGTTGAAGGATGAAAACCCTTTAGCCTCACCATTATGCAAATCTGTTAACATTATACAAATCACTTAGCAAGAGTAGCCAGGTTCCTAGGGAACATCGTCCCAGTATCACTATAGTTTTTTTCTGTTACCTAGCAACAGCAGGGCACAGTCTATCCTCCTTTTTTTTTTTTCTGGTAAAACCCTCTACTATATGGTTTTAAAGGGAGGCAAAGGGGGGGTTTTGATTTGAAGAAAAGAAAGGCTCTTGCTGCAAACCATTTTCTTTGCACTTGTTCCATTGACCATCCTCCCTGGGGCTCAGCTATGTGGCAAAATGACAAATAACAGCTCCAGTTGGAGCGGACAGCAGAGTGTGCGTGGAAACACAGGTGGGGAGGATGTGTAGCCCGGGGCCCTCTGCTTTTTTTCCAGTCATTAACAAGAAGCCATTATAATCCTTGCCACATTTACTCAAAGCCTCTATTATTTAGATGGATACACATAACTGCTGGCATTCTAAGGACAAAAATGCTTGTGACTTTTGCCCTCTTGACAAGGATCTTTGGTTGTTAAGAGAAAGCGGAAGCAAGGCCTGGCAGGAATGAAGAGCAAAGTGTCCTCACAAGGCTCCTGGGAGAGGGAAGGGAAGAGGAGGTGGGGAGGAGAGTCTGCACGGCACACTCCGCTCCAAGGTTTAGGTCCTCCATGACTCTAGATGCCACTGGGGCACAAAGAAAAAGCAACCCATTTACATTGGAGTGACTTGATTTTACTGACCTCAAATCTAGATCCTGTGCCTCGAACACTGGAACTCACCAACTGCTGAAAACACTCCCACTGAGGATGCCTCTGACTTCCATGCGTCTAGACTCTGCAGGGGTGGGCAAACTTTTTGACTCGAGGGCCACATGGGTTCTTAAACTGGACCGGAGGGCCGGAACAAAAGCATGGATGGAGTGTTTGTGTGAACTAATATAAATTCAAAGTAAAGGAGCGGAGGGGAGAGCAAGAGAACCGGATAGAACAGCCGGATCCGGCCCGCGGGCCGTAGTTTGCCCACGGCTGGTCTAGAGAGACTCCTCTGGGACTGTCCCAGGTCTTACCTCCCTCGTTTAACCAGGTAAACACACACCCACCCTGGGGCGATGATCTCCTTGCCAGAGCAATATAAATCAACCTAGAATGTTCTATGTCCTATCTCACGGCATTAGGAGACAAAGTGTGCCTGTGTGGTCACAACACACTTTCACCATTTCAACTGTTTTTCCCAGCCATTGGATGAACAAGGCCATTTCACCTCTAAAAACAAATATTCCCAGTTGAACTCCTGATGTTTAATATTGCACAATCTAAAAAAAGAGAAACCCACACAAACCTCAACACTTGCATCCAGCAGATGTGGCAGGACAGCTAGCCTGAGACACTGCAGTGCCGCCTCCTAGCCAGCAGAGCGGCAGCAGGGCACAGAATATGACGTAGAGAATGAACAATCACCCACTGAATGAGGCGGTTAGGAAGTGATTACTGACAAATGGGACAATGCCAGGCACAGTGGAAGCCAGTAATCCATGTAGTTTCCTTCCTCTGAGTGTGAACACTTTAGCAAGGAATCTAAAATACTGGTGAGTCTAGGTATCCGGTAAGTCCCCTTAATGGTTTCAAGAGAAAACTTGTTCAAAAAGAGCCAAATATATATCAGGAAGAATTCTTTTATCTGCCATATCCCTAGTTCAGGGAGACAGAAAAACAAGAATGATTGGGGGAGGGGGAGAGTTAATATGTGCATGTGTGTGTAAGGGGGTATAGAAGTTTAATCAGAGTTTTTTCAAATAAGAATAAAAATACATTTCTAGGCAAGAGCTTACTGGATCCTAAAGCGAATGGCCCATGTTGTAATCCCAGATGTATTAATGGAGGTGGCTGTGGTGTGTGTCACCTGGAGGGGAACTCAATTTCCTTCTCCGTGTTCCTTCTTGGTTTCTACCCGGACTATTTAGGCAAGGTCAGACAGCCAGTCTTTGAAATTGAAAGCCGTTCTGTGATTTCTGGTTTTATTACTCCACCTCAACCCTGAGAGAACTCCAACACAGCAGTTGTATATTTCTCAAGGTCAGTCACCTTTTTCCACACTTTTTACCTTAGAGAGTGTAATCATCATATAGAACTTGAAACTCAAAAAACATTTGTTAAATAAAACCTCACTGATTCAGAAAGCAGAATTCTTGGGGAGTAAAATTAATCATCCTATTTGATTTGTGACCAAAATGCCTGTACATTGCTGGACATAAAAATAGAATACCTCATTTTTTAAATGAGCAAAGAAATAGTAATACAGTCATTATTTGGGCGACTAAAAGCCAAATGCTACTATAATGAAACAAACTTTAACTTACAAAGAACTTTTCAATCTAGTGTCTCAACACAACTTTCCCCCTCAGTTGACATAAAAGAACTACCTTCCCATTCCTCTGGAAATTAAACAGAGTGAGCATTGATGTCCTTAAAATAAGGTCACATAAGATGAAAGACATAAAAGCCTAAATGCCCCGTTAAACCAAGTGGAGCAGTAGAATCTTGGTGCAGGGTTTTTTCTAGTTAACTGAACTTTTATTCTGATCCTAAAACTCCATCCTCCGTGGGAAATTTCCTTAGACCCATCATGGAGTTTTCAGAAACCCCCTGCACTGATACCCAGAGACAGTTCCCTCAACCTCCCAGTTTGTAGCCCTTAGTTGCAACCTGCTGGTTGACATTTGCATTTATCATTTTCACACTTTTCTCTGCTCACCAGCTGTTGGAACATCAGGGGAGTGAATCTGGAGTCTGGGATGACATACAGCCATGGCAATCAGCTCCTGAAAAGCTGACACCAGCAGGAAGTAAAATTGGCCTTCCCTTCATTGGCTCACCGTCATCCTTATTCTTTGGCGCCAACTGAATCACTGGTTATTTTCAAGACCAGACTATAATCTCGAGGTGTAAAATGCACCCATGTGCCGTATTAAAAGTGAACAAAGTGCCTTCTAAGCTGAGAACTGAAGGAAATCTTTTAAACCACAAGGCAAAATGTAACCTTGGGCTAGTCATTTCCCTTCCTCTGGGCTTCGGTTCATAAAGGATTGAACGGAGATCATCATTCAGGCCTCTTAAGCGTCTTAAACTATGTCAGAATTTTTACATTTGTGTCCTGGCTCGGGGACTCACCAAATAATCTTCTAGAGGTGCAACAAATGCATGCAGTTTTCAACTGCTTTATGCTCAATAAATGCACATTTATTACCCTAAGTTGCATTTAAAAATAATGTTCTTAGGGTAACTTCCAGACATATGTCCATCCTCTAGCTTCAATCTTCCCAACAACACATATTTGAGCTGAGCCCTCGTACAGTCCTCAGGGTAGGATTTGGGAAGCTACCTAATAAGTAGAAGATAATGCCCACAGTGGAGACCTGTACTTGACCTTTCCCTCTATGAACAGCCAACATAAGGGTAACTTGTCATAAAGAACAGGTTTGTGACAAGTCAGAAAGGTTGTCTATCATTTAAAAATATTTAATTAACATAGTCTTGGCCGTTGTCTGCATTTTCTGAAAAGCATCTTAAATCATGACCATTTTTAAACAAAAGCTTATTGAAAGCACCAGTATACTTTTCATTATGAAGATCAACTCCCAAAGTCTGAGTGTAGCTCCACAGTGTACCCCATGACCAGGCACCAGCGGCCCAGCACGACAAAAAGGATGCCGAGTCTACTCTTGAGATTATTGGTGATGCCTCGTTTAGCCATGTCTCATCCTGTTCCACTCTCCCCAACGAAACTCACAAGACATAGGTTCATGTCTTCTGGGTCTTGGCTCTGTTCTTGTTTATTTTAATGAAGCATTCTGACTTACACTTATTACTCTATCCCTTGTGCATGTTCCTAAAATTTACACTCTCCTAAAATAACTCTACCTCCAAAAAATTTTGTCATTAATGTTCCAAGTCTGCAAAGTAAGTTGTTTCCCCTACTTAATGATTGATTCGTGCTTATACTGTGAAACATTTAAAAAATCGTTTCCTGATGGCATTACTGGCAATCACTATTTTTTCTCAGGAGCACTAATGCGCAGCATTTTCCTTCTAATGGAAAACACTTACTATACGAAGCGTGAGGTGTCTTTAGAGCAAAGGAAAATTGGTCTCTGTCCCTCATTTTGCTCAACTCCATTTTCCGTAGTGAGCCACAGACAGGATGTGAGCCTCTGGCAGGAAAACCACTCTGGAATTGCTATCTGAAACCAATGCTCTCCATGGGTGTTATGATTCCCTCTACTATTCCTCATGTACCCATACTGCACCTGAAATAAAATAATCAGCATGTGCTCTGGGGAGTGTGAGTGTATGTGTGTACACACACGTGTGTGTGTGTGTGTGTGGCGTGCATGTGTACTAGTAAGTTTATAATGTAAGAAAGCAACTGAATTTTTTGTTTTTGTGACTATTAGAATTGGGCTTTAGTTCCTTATCAGTAATTAACGTATTTGGAATAACCTATGTTGGTTATATAGGTAATGCTGACAAGAAACACAGCAACTGAAGCAACCAGTACAATGAAGATGTGATTATATTAACACAAGACACGTTATGATGTGCCAGTTCTCCCTGCTGTCTGAACTTTGATTTGTTCTCACACTCTTCTTTCTCCCCAGAGGGTGCCAGTGCTAAGGAATCAGGACCTTCACATCAGCAAGCTCCATGGGAGGATGGGGCAATTGCTTCTACCTCCCCCTCTTCTTTGAGATACATTTCAAACACTGTTTCTTTTTATTTCAAAAAGGTATGTTTCTCTAAACAGGATTCTTAATAGGCATTAATAATAAAAGAATAGAGTGGTCAAGTAAGCTGATGAAATGCTGGATAAATTAAGGTTATTGACAGAGTCCAGAATTTTAACAGGTTCACCTGTATTATAAATCTCAGAGGGAAAAACAGAACGTGGGCCCGGCTGGCGTGGCTCAGTGGTTGAGTGTGGACCTATGAACCAGGTCACAGTTTGATCCCCGGTCAGGGCACATGCCCGGGTTGTGGGTTCGATCCCCAGTGTGGGGCAAGAGGCAGCCAATCAATGATTCTCTCTCATCATTGATGCTTCTATCTCTCTCTCCCTTCCACTCTGAAATCAATAAAAATATATTTTAAAAAATAAAATGTGACATTCCCCAAACTCAGCAGGATGTCCTCACAATGTACTTTGCAGTGTTGTGTTTCATGTAGCACACTTCGGGGAATACTGCATTAGAGAATGATAAACCTATTAGAGACTAAAAAAGAGACAATCAATGACCAAGATGCAAGAATAAATCAGAGGTGAGAAACTGAAAATAGCTGAGGGTTCCCAAATTCAGAAACTCTTAACTCTGTTTACAGTGTCTATAGGGGACCCTGGTAATAATCAGCAATGGCTGCTGAAATCATTAGGAGAAAAGCTGATGGAAAACTTTATAATGGAATGGATCAAGCTGAGAACATCTGAACTCACAGATCAACCTTAATATCATAAAAAATAAACAGACATGGTAAGCCTCCTAATGAATGCAAATAGGAAATAGACAACATATACAACATAGTAAATATACAACACTATTTATGAAGATTTTTTCATGCCAAAAAATAAGCCATGTATCTAGTCAAACATGAAATATGGTCCAAACTACCAGTTGACAGGGAATATAGAGAAAAAGAATATGTTAAATGACACCACAGGAATACAATCAACAAAATCCAGAATTTAAGAAATTTTTCAGAAAATAGTTTCCCCCAAATAAAGTCTTTTAAATAAACAACCTAGTCTTTTCAACAAATTGTAAGATTTCTTTTTTAAAAAAAAGGACAAGAGAACCTTAAAAGAGACTTAAGAAATAAACAAACCAAACACAATATACGCAATTATTTGGATCCCAATTCAAACAAACCAAAGGAAACATTGAGACAATCAGAGAAATTCAAGTACTGACAGTATGATTTTTAGTAAAAATTACTACATTTTTAGGTGTAACAATGATATTGTGTTGATGTTAAAAAAATAAAAAAACACTTCCATGTCTTTTAGAGAAAGATACTAGAGTATTTTTAGATGAAATGACAGGACACCCTAGATTTGCTTTAAGATAACCCAATGTGTGAAATGTTCCATGATACATTTTTTAAAGTCCATAGTTGGACTATAAAATTATAAGGGTTCTCTGTTATTACAACAGCATAGCTTCTACATATCTGACGTAAACGGAACAGTGTAGCAATAAATTAGAGGCCTCCTCTGGATGCTGAGTGTGCTTAGATCAATTTTAATGCAACTATACGACAAGGCATTGGCAAGTGCCATGTAAGGATTTATATCTCTGTGTAAAGATACATAAAATAGATGAGGTTCATTTGAGTTTATAGCTACATAGATAAAAAAAGGATACAAATTCAGGTATGGTCTTTGCTCTTGACTAAATAATCTAATATCTCCTATGTGAAATATAATTCAGAAGAGATTCATACCCTGGTGCAGTGGTCGGCAAACTCATTAGTCAACAAAGCCAAATATCAACAGTACAACGATTGAAATTTCTTTTGAGAGCCAAATTTTTTAAACTTAAACTTCTTCTAACGCCACTTCTTCAAAATAGACTCGCCCAGGCCGTGGTATTTTGTGGAAGAGCCACACTCAAGGGGCCAAAGAGCCGCATGTGGCTCGCGAGCCGCAGTTTGCCGACCACTGCCGTGGTGCATTTGACTGTGACAGTGAATTAATAAGGTTCTCTTAGAATTTAGATTCCTATTCTTTAGTCTTTTGAATTTACTTAAAACTAAAATATAACATTAAAGAAACATGAAGAAAAAGTAGTATGTCTAGTCCAATAATATCAATGTAAATTTCAGTTTATAATAGTAGGTGTTAATATGCGTTGCCAAAAAGATGAATGAAATAGTGGATACCTGATTCAAAATTTCTACCTATCTAATCAGAGTCATGGGAATTGCCAATTTGAAATTCTCATGTTTATAAAGTACCTTAAAATTTTATTTAGTCTAAACCCTGTCTTCTGAGAATTAAATGGAAAATCAAGAGAGTTTTGCTTTATAGGGCTTCTCTCTTTAAGACACTAACATTAGTTGCCCTTGAGTGAAACATTCAATTCAATCCTCATACCAATCCACAGCGGTAGGTAACTATGGAATATGAAAGAGAGCCTAGAACCAGCACAGAGACAGACCTAACCTCAAAACACAGGAAGCTGAAGAAAACATCCAAAAAAACAATTAATATCTTTAAAGAGTTATTTAAAATATATTTTAGCTACAAAACAGGAGTCCATAAAATAGGAACTATAAGAGAGCAAGAAATATCTCTTGGAAATTAAAAATATGCTAGCTGATTTTTAAAAAATTAATGCAATATTAGGAAATAAGAAAATCTCCCAGAAAGTAGAACAAAAACATGAAGAAATGGAAATAGAAGGAAAACAATAACAGAACAATCAGAGGATTCAAGAGGTCAAACTTATAACCAGAAACAGTTCCAGTATGATAAAACTAAAGAGAAACAATTTTTTTAAGAAAAAATTTCCCAGAATCAAGACAAATATGTCTCTAGATTGAAAAAGCCTAATGCATAACCAGCAAAAATGATTTTAACAAAAGACCACACTAAGGCACACTATAAAATTCATCCAGAAAGAGATAAAAATATAATTCTAAAGGCTTCCAAAAAGTGAGAACAAGTTACAAACAAAGGGTTAGCAATCAGAATGGCATCAGACTTCTCAACAGCAACCATGGCAAGTGAAGAATCAACTCTTTCAAAATTCTGAAGGAAAATAATTTTCATCTAGAATTCTAAGCCCAGATATATTATAAAAACCAAGTGTAAAAGTAGCAAAAAATAAACAAATGAAATGCAAAAGACATTTCAACTAATTTGGAAAAAAGTTGCTTTCATTACACCTTTTCTTAGGGAATTTGGAGCTATGCCTACCAAATAAAGAAATATGCCATTACAGAGAGAGAGTGGGACTGAGGACATAGGATCCAACACAGAAGAGCTGTGCAGGGAAGCCCGGGGGGGGGGGGGGGGGTAGAAACAGCCACATAGCAGGCCGAGGGAACAACAAGGGCACATGGGAACAGGAGGACAGAGAATCGTGAAAGGGAAATTCCCAAGAAGAAAAATGAAGCTGATAGGTATTCGATGTGCTGTGTGTGTGTAAATACTGTTGATCCGTTATGGAGAGGTAGGAAAGAAGGTACCAAGTTAAGAAATTAGGGAAGTATGAGTTGCAAGAATGAGCTACTAGTTCCTACTCATGATACTGGCAAAAATTTAGAAGTCTAACGGTCCTAAGTGTTGGGGAGTAGCCAAGGAAACTGGGACTCTCCTATACAGCTGCTGAAAGTGATATTACACAACTTTAGAGAGAAATCAGTAATATCCGGCAAAAAAAACAAAGACATCCTTACCACTTCTAGGCATCAGGATCGAAACAAACTCTCAATCATGTGCACAAAGAGATGTGTACAAAAGGATGTTTACTGAGAATAGTTTGTAATAGGAAAAAAGCGGAAAACATCTTTATTGCTCATTTGTAGGGTAATGAAAATGCTCTTATTTATTCATATAATGGAATAGTATTCAGCAGTTTAAAATGGTGCTACATTTATGAATATGGACATTGAGTAAAAAAAACAAGACATACACATATATATATTCATATATATGGAGAGAGAAAAGGAGGGAGAGGGGAGAGGATGGGTGGAGAGGGAAAGAAGGGGAGGGGAAGAGGAGGCAGAAGAAGGATAGGCTATTTGTTTTAAAAACAAAAAATATACTATTTATGGCCCTGGCTGGGTAGTTCAGTTGGTTAGAGTGTCATCCCAATACACCAGGATTGTGGGTTCAATCCCTTGTCAGGGCTCACACAGGAGAAAACCAATGAGTGCATAAATAAGTGGAGCAATAAATCTATGTTTCTTTCTTTCTCTCTCTCAAATAAATAAATAAAATTTAAAAAAAGAAATACAGACAGATAGCTGTATATATATATATACATATATATATATATACATATATATATATATATATATATATATATATATATATATATATATGTAGCGATAGCATAAAAACATACTGTGGACATGATATACACCAATTACAGAATATTGGCTAACTCTAAATAGAAAAAAAAAAATAAGGCAAAGGAACTTCATATCTGTAACATTTCTTTAAAAAAGGCAAAGAGATATCTAAAGCAAATATGGCAAAATGTTAACATTTATTAAATACATGCCTGATACATATTTCCTATACTTTTCTGTAAGTTTGAAACTGTTCGTTCATAATTAAAAGTTTTATATTAAAATGCACAGCAATCAATTGCAATTATAGTCTTTATTTGTATCTTGAGTAAAAAAAAACTGGAAAAAGTATACAGACATTTACGAAACAACTGGAAATTTAAATACTGCCTATATGTTGTTATTATGGAATTTTTGTTAATTTTTTCTTGGTGTGATAATAGCTTAAAAAATAGAGCGTTATCTTTTAGAGATGTATACTGAAATGTTATGGATCAGTAAGCATTTACACATGATTTTTAGAGTATTGCTACAAAATAATACAGGGTGTGTGTGTTTTGCGGGGGGAGGGGAGGTAGGAGTCTAGCTTATTAAACATGACTGGCCATAAGTACCTAAATGTTTGAAGTTGAGTGGTTGTTTTACTTCTCTGTTTAGTTTTAAACATGCCTGAAATTGTCCATAATACATTCAAGTAGACAAAAAATATGTCAAGTTCAATTTTTAAATCAAAACAAATTAAGATGTTCAAATCCTGGAGTCTCTGCTAAAAAGCAGGGACAAGTTTTTAAAAGTGCGCCAAATGGAACGACATGCAGATCTCCAGCTACAAGGACAGGGCAGTATTTCATGGCTCTGAATTCCTCTGCAGGATGTAGCGACCAGGAACGGCTCAGCACCATGCTGGTAAAGTAGACTTCCTGGAAACTGCCTGCTGCAGGACCCGACCTACCCACACTGAAAGAGTTATGCCTCTCATTTTGCAGAGAGAAGAAAAATTGAATTCACTTCTCTGCCAGCTGAATAATGCAGGAAATCAACCCAAGAATTTTAATGCTGCATTTACTTCTTACTGGTTCAGTAGAGGGAAAAGCAGCTGTTTAAATTCTTAAGCATACAAAATCCAATGTTTTTCTCTAAATCAGAAGAAGGCAAGCAATTACACCAAACACACCCAAGTTAATTAGTTCTACGTACTTTTTAATAATTATGTTATTACTGGGCCAAAAAAAGAAGGCATCCAATGTTTGAAAGGTCTACAAATGAAGGTATTTTTCTCTTGATCAACTATAGAACTATGAAATGTCAAAGAACTTTGTTTTCAGAACAACATAAAATTCTTTTTTAAAAATGTGAAACATTATTTCCCTAATTCTTTTTTTGTTGCTAATCCTCAAAAATATTTTTTCATTGATTTTTTTTTTTTTTAGAGAGAGTGGAGGGGAGGGAAAGAGACAGAGAGAAAGACATCAATGTGAGAGAGACACAGATTGGTTGCCTCCTGCACATGCCTTGACCAGGGCCTAGGATTGAGCCTGCAGCCTAGATACCTGCCCTTAACCGAAATCAAATCCAAGACCCTTCTCCAAGGGCCAGTACCCTATCCACTGAGCCAAACTGGTTAGGGCTTATAATTCTTATTTGTGAAATAACATTTGCCAAGAAGCCAAACCCTGAAATATCGTTTCCAACTGAAGCCTTGAGTTTATGCCACTCAAAAATGATGGTAATTTTAAAAGTACAACATATATAGAAAATGTTTTCTTCAATGCCAGTTTTCACACCCTTGGCCTTCTTTTCACATTAATATTTGTTATCAGAATATATTTCTGAAAGTTACATTTAAAATAGGTATTTTTATAAATTATACAATTAAAGAAGTAGGCAGTTTGCAGAGAGAGGCAAAATTGGGACTTTACCAAAAGAGCAATTAAAAGAGAACATGCATCACACGCTAAACTGCTCTCCTCCTTAGAGCCATCTCTCCCCATTTTAAATTGTCTTATGCATACAAATGTCACATGAAGCTCCTCGACTTGTTAATATCTGTGCTTTCTGACATGTGACCTGTGACTAACAATTGAGCCTAAAGCAACTCGCTAATTTCCCCTTAATTATCTACCAGCAGATACAAATCCCCAGTTGGCACACTATCCTCCTCCTCTTCTCAAGGAGCCATAGCATTACCATATAACCTAACCTTTCTTTAGTGCAGGGGTGGGGAACGTTCAGCTTGAGGGCCAGATAAGGCCTGATCAATCATTTGCTCTGCACCTGCCAATTAGAAGTGAGCTAGTTAAATGTTAGACCCCAAATAATTTTGTATGGCCTTGGAATGATGTCCTAAATGTCCAAATGGCCCTTGGCAGTAAAAAGGTTCCCCAACCCTGCCTTAGTGGAGTCAGCCAGCAAAAGAAAGGATCATGAAGAGTAGTCTTAGCTACTTCCTTAGTGACCAGCGGTCCCCGTTCCTTCCAGACTGCTGAGGGCCACAAAGCACGCTGCCCTGAAAAAGCCTATTCCCTCATAGAGTAGGAAGATGCAAACCCAGATAACTACAATAAAAACAGGACATCCTGCTCACTGGCTAATGAATACTGCCCAAAGCTGGACACCACATCAGAGGCCCTCCAGAGGGAGAGTTTCCAGATGTGATGACCAGGACAAACTTCAGAGAGACAGCATCTGACCTGAGCCTTAAAGGCTAACCAGGTTATTTAAGGAAGAGATGCCTCCTGTGGAGGTGTTTCAGGTGGAGTTTGATGCTGTAGGAAAAAATAAAAGATTTGTCAAGTTTGGCTGCAATATGAGTTTATGAAGATGAATAAAGGGATGGGTGCGGGAAAAGTAGGCTATGGAGGATCTTGAATGGGAGTGTTGAGAGTTTTAACTCTAGGGGTAAGCTTGGCAGCTACTGGTGATCAGGGCCCTCCTGGGGTCCCCTGTAAGTCTACATACTTGACTTCACCTGCACGTATTGCTGCCCTGAAACAAGAAATTCAGCCCAGGAGCAGAGGGAAGGGAGCCATACTGCCCCTGACTTTTGCCTGCCTAGAATGAGTCCACATTTATTCATTCCTTTGACGATAAAGCATTCATTCTTTGTTGATTAGTAGAGGACATGTCAAAATAAAAACTGGTTCGAGCCTCTCATCCATTCATTCTTCAATAAGCACTGAGAGCCTAGTGCGTGCCCTGCACTGGGCCAGGCACCAGGGAACTGGGTTGAACACAATCTCATCTCAGCACCCAGGAAGTTTATAGTCTGTATAATCACTTCAAAAACTGTTTCAGTTTCTTAAAAGTTAAACAGGCACCTATTCTAGGAGCTATTTTATTCCTAGGTATTTATCTAAGAGAAATGAAAACATAATACACAAAAAGCCTTGTACAAGAATGATCACAGTAGCTTTATCCACAATAGCAAGAAACTAGAAATAAGTCAGTTGTCCATCAAAAGAAGAATGTATAAGTAAGTGGTAACTTTATTAATGCAAGATTATTCAGCGAAAAAAGGGAACCAACTCTGGATTTATGCAATAGCATGGATGAATCACAAAAATAATATGCTGGCGGGGCGGGGGTTGGGGGGTGGGGTAGACACAAAAGGTACATAGTGCTGATTCCATGCCACTCGAGAATAAGCAAAATTAACCTGTGGTGATGGAAAGCAGATGGGTATTTGCTTCTGGGGTAGGGATTGGTTGGAGGGAGGTATAAGGGAGCTTTCGGGAGTGATGGAAACATTCTGTGCCCTGATATTCTTTCCAAAAAAACTGATTGAAAAATAGTGTTAATAGCTGAGCATTTCACTGTATGCAAATTTTATCTCAATCAAATTATAAAAAACATCTTGGAGTCTAAAGGGGGGAAAGTAACAAAATATGGTGGAAAATAATAAAGGGTCTTTGGCACTTCAGGATCACACAGGAGAGGGTCCTGTCCCAGCCTGAGAGGCTCTGGAGAGAGTCCGGAGCTAAGTCTTGAAAGATGAGTACGAGTTAACCAGGCTGGGAATAAAGAATGGAGGAGAGGATATTCCCAACAGAGGATATACATGTACAAAAGGTAGGGGGGCTGCCCTTTTGGATGAGTGAGAGAACTTCAAAGGCTGGACCACAGGTAAGAATGGACAGAATAGTGTGAGACTAAGGCTGAGAGATTGGAGGCCAGATCAGTCCTCTAGGCCCAAACATATAACTCCCCGTGCTGCATCAGGGATGGCTAACTTTAGCACATGGCACATTTGTATAATCCCAAGAAAGCTGACCCAGACAAGCCCTAAGAAGACGGTCCATGAAACCTTATCCATAGGCCCCAATGCTAGCCTGGGGGCCAAACAAAGCTCTACCTTTTTTTTTTTTTTCTATCTTTTTAAAATGTTTTTATTAATTTTAGAGAGAGAGGAAAGGAGAGGGATAGAGAGATAGAAACATTGATGAGAGAGAAATATCGACCTGCTGCCTCCTGCACGCTCCCCACTGGGGATCGAACCTGCAACCTGGGCATGTGCCCTGACTGGGAATCAAACCTCTTGGATCATGGGTCAATGCTCAACCACTGAGCCACAATGGCCAGGCAAACAAAGCTCTATCTTAAACTCATCATGTTGAATTTCGTTTTCAAAAGACAACCCATGTGGTAAATTGTGTTGGGATATGTCATTTAGATTTCAACTGTTCCAAGAGAGAAAACAAATGTGTTTGAAGGGTGTGCCACAGGCAATGAATTTATTTCAACATATATTTACGTCAATGTTTTTCCCAGTGTATTTCAAGAAATAGTCACCCTGC
The DNA here is from genome assembly GCF_963455305.1 of Plecotus auritus. Taxonomy (NCBI): domain Eukaryota; kingdom Metazoa; phylum Chordata; class Mammalia; order Chiroptera; family Vespertilionidae; genus Plecotus; species Plecotus auritus. The sequence continues at coordinate 137,502,877 of NC_137774.1, forward strand.
AAGGTGCTGGGCTGGAGAGGAGACTGCTGTGGCTAAATGGGATTGGGAAGGGCCACTTCTGGAGATTCACAGTACACACAAGCTCAATAAAAGTTCTGAAAAAGTTGTGCAGTCCCCAAACCAGCATTTCTCACTATTACCTGACTATGGGAACCTTTTATCATGTAAAACCTAGTGAGAGTCATTAGAGTTATGGAACATTTTTTGAGACATATCTTCTTAGAAAATATCTGAATGAGACAAAGTAAGTCTTTCAGGTCACCACGGCAACCATTTGGGGAGCAGTCCAGTGGCTCAAGTGACCCAGTGCACCTCATACTGAATTACCCCTTTTCTTAATACAAAGTATAGAAGTAACATTGGTAACAACCATGTCTATTGAGTACTCCCAAATTTCTAAGTATTTTATGTTTTGTATTATGTAATTCTCCTACCACCAACAGAGTAGGTACTACCAGAAATCCAATTTTGTAGATAAGAAAACAAACACACTAAGTAAGTGTAAACACTTGTTTGAAATTTCACAGGTAGCAAATGGCAGAGCTGGATATGAACCCAGACATAATTTCCAAGCCCTCGGTATTAATCACTATGCCGGTCAACCATCTCCATTGTTCTATTAATCAACTGCATTCTTTCATGCATTCATTTGTTCATCCATTCACGTATTCATTCATTCAAATCCCTCACTGAAAAGTGAAGTACTGATAATTCATGTAAGTTCATTATACTGGAAAAGTATGTTTTTAGTCTATTTTTTATGAAACTTGGTTGAGGAGGTGGGAGAAGGTGGATGGATTATTTATCTTCTCACCTTTGAATGACAGGGAAATATCACATCACCTACTTTCCTCACAGAAACATGTCTGGTCTTGGTCATTTTGGTCAAAAATAATATTTGCCAAGCAGGTTTCAACCCTAGTGGGTTTTCTGGGATAGTCTTGATTCAGTTATTTAATCAAGCCTTTCATGAAATATGTTTTCTGAATTTTCCTGAATCATGTTCTCAAGGTTAGCAAATGATTTCTTTAAAAAAAAAAAACACCCTGAAAATAATCATCTCTTAAAAAAAATGAAAATCATCACCAATAACCATTACCATAAGTGCTATAAATTTGCAGAACTACATGTTTATAGAAATACTATACATTTTTTCAGAAAATAAATATTTTGAAAAAAGAAACCAAGATGGCGTCATAGGTAAGCACCTAAACTGCTGCCTCACACAACAATTTCAAAACTACAACTAAAAGACAGAATGGACACCATCCAGAACCACAGGAAAGCTGGCTGAGTGGAAATTCTAAAACTAGAAGGAAAGAGAAAAGCTCACAGAGAATTGAAGGTACGGCAAAGGGTCTTGGTGCGCGCAGAGAGAAAGGGCGGCTGAGAGCCTGGCTGACTTTCTCTGGCGGGAGGGGGAAGGAAGCCCCTGACTGCACTGAACCCAGTTCCGACTGCACTGAACCCCAGTTCTGGGCAAAATCTCATGGACCCAGGCTCATACAGGGGGAGTCTGGACTGTCAGGTAGAGAGAAAGGCACCCGGAGACTCGGAGACCCGGGGGAGCCCCGGGGGAGCCCCAGCGGGCAGGGGTCTGGAGGCACACGCGCCAGTGTGCACAAAGACGGTGGAGGTTGCCACAGGCTTTCCCTAGCAGAAGGGAGTCGGAAGCTCCTAACTGCACTGAACCCCAGTTCCAGGCGAGCCCCTGGGGACCCACGCACTTACGGGGGAAAATCTGGACTCTGGGGCGGAGACTCGGAAGCCGGGGAAGGCAGAGGTCTGGAGGCGCGCGAGCCAGTGTGCACAAAGATTGCGGAGGTTGCCACAGGCTTTCCCTAGTGGAAGGAAGTCGGAAGCTCCTGACTGCACTGAGCCCCAGTTCTGACTGTACTGAACCCCAGTTCCAGGTGAGCCCCTGGGGACCCACGCTCTTGTGGGGAGAATTTGGACTCTCGGGCGGAGACTTGGGAGCCGGGGAAGGCAGAGGTCTGTAGGCGCGCACGCGCAAGGGCAAGGCTGACGGGAAGCCAAGACTGTCTGCTCTGCCCTCAGTCTCCACCCCATCCAAGCTGAGCACAGAGGCTTTTGCAATTTGGCAAGTCTAATCCTATAAGGCTGTCTCCAGCACTGAACTTCTCCCAGCGTAGCTGATCCTCACAGCCATCTGGCATGGAGGTCAATTCCTCCCAGTGATACCAACAACAATCAAGACTTAACTACAGCAAGGCTGTACACACAGTCCACAAAGGGGTGCACCAAGAGTATCCACCTCAGGTTAACTGGGGAGGCCGACCCACTGGGCCATATAGGAAACCTAGCACACAAATCTACCCTACCAACTCAGGGAAGCAATGAAAATGCGGTGACAAAGAAATAGATCACAAACGAAAGAAATGGAAGAAAACAAACGACTGGATATAGAATTCAAAACCACGGTTATAAGGCTTTTCAAGAATATCCTAGAAAAGGCCGATAAATATAACGAGACCCTCGAAGATATGAAGAAGGACCAACTAGAAATTAAACATACACTGACTGAAATAAAAAATATTATACAGAGACCCAACAACAGACTAGAGGAACACAAGAATCAAGTCAAAGAATTGAAATACAAAGAAGCAAAAAACACTCAACCGAAAAAGCAAAAAGAAAAAAAAATCCAAAAAGTTGAAGATAGTGTAAGAAGCCTCTGGGACAACTTCAAGCATACCAACATCAGAATTATGGGGGTGCCAGAAGAGGAGAGAGAGCAAGATATTGAAAACCTATTTGAAGAAATAAGGACTGAAAACTTCCCCCACCTGGTGAAAGAAATAGACTTACAAGTCCAGGAAGCGTAGAGAACCCCAAACAAAAGGAATCCAAAGAGGACCACACCAAGACACATCATAATTAAAATGCCAAGAGCAAAAGACAAAGAGAGAATATTAAAAGCAGCAAAAGAAAAACAGTTAATTACCTACAAGGGAGCACCCATACGATTGTCAGCTGATTTCTCAACAGAGACTATGCAGGCCAGATGGGAGTGGCAAGAAATTTTCAGTGATGAATAGCAAGAACCTACAACCAAGATTACTCTACCCAACAAAGCTATCATTCAGAATTGAAGGGCAGATAAAGAGCTTCACAGATAAGAAAAAGCTAAAGGAGTTCATCACCACCAAACCAGTATTATATGAAATGCTGAAAGGTATTCTTAAAGAAGAGGAAGAAGAAAAAAGTAAAGATAAAAATTATGAACAACAAATACATAACTATCAACAAGCGAACCTAAAAATCAAGTGAATTAAAAACCTGAGGAACAGAATAATCTGGTGAATATAATAGAATCAGGGGCATAGAAAGGGAGTGGACTGATAATTCTCAGGGGGAAAGGGGTATGGGGGGCGTTCAGGAAGAGACTGGACAAAAATCATACACCTATGGATGAGGACAGTGGGGGGCAGGTAAGGGCAGAAGGTGGGGTGGGAACCGGGTGGAGGGGAGCTATGGGGAGGAAAAAGGAGAAACAATTGTAATAATCTGAATAAAGGTTTCTTTTAAAAAATAAAAATAAATTAAAAAAAAGAAAATAAATATTTTGCCTTTCAGCCCACTTTGATTTATAAAAATAAACATTTAATTCTGTCTCTATGTGGGTAGGTGGGCATGTCTAGGTGTGTGTGGGTGAGTAACTGAACATCTTAAGTATTGCAGTAGGCAAGAGATTGAATCTGACAAACACATCTGCTATATCTCTGTATATCAATATACAGTATCTACGTCTCTTATCTGATGAATGCAAAGAGGAAATATTTTAATTTACTGGCAGCAGGATTTGCAAATATGCTTCCATATTCTTACCAGGAACAATGATAACTTCTTTGAGTAGGATAATCTGAATGTGATTTCCCTCAGTACTTTCTTTGCTTCTAGGCTTACACAGTTCATATTCAGCCTCTCCCCCTCTACTTCCCATGTTCGTTAAGGCCTCTCAGAGCAGAGGGAGCTCATAAAAGATGAATTTAGTATTTGATCCTTCACAACACTTTACCTCAGGCTGCTTGTTCAGCATAAAATAACTTTAAAATTTTTTAAATCTATGTAGGTAGTTGAGTACCTTAAGAGAAAGCTAAATATCTGACCCCTTGCAGTGTTGCTGAGTCTCCTTCCAAGGGGGGTATGATCCAGTGCATGGTCCCCAGGGAGATACCCGTGTGCAACTGCACTTCTTCACACTGGAGCCTGAATGCAAAATATGATCTCATGACTACACACAGACCAACAGACCATCACATGTTGGCCAAAATTGTTCCTTGTGCTTTCTCCTACCCACCGATGTGCCCATGAAAAAGCGGTCTGCATATGCAAACTTGGTGAATATATTTTAGAGCTCATGCTGAACAGAAGCATCAAGCATCTAAAAATATAGGATGAGTTCTACTTGTGTATAATGTCATGCAAATCTGGATAAATGAACAAGTAATCAAAAATAGCACAACTTTAGTAGGAATAAATTCATCAAGAGTCAGACGTTTAACCTATTCATTGGAACTAATATGAGCTTTGAAAACCTTTGGTTTCTTAAAAGAAGGCTCCATTGTAATCAAATTGAATATACATCAAGCTTCCAAATTCTAGTTATAAGAACATCCTCCAAATAGAATCATATGGAAGCGAGTACAGACAACACAATATTCATACACTTAAGCTTATATAATTTTAAGAATATGTAATAGCCCCATATTTACTATGCTAAAATAAGAGAAAAAATCCAGCATAGCTTAACAGTTAACTTTAAGGGCACATCTGAAATGACAAGAATACAAGCCTCAGATCCTAAACACGCAGATTCCAGAAGCTTTTGGCAAAGCCAAGTATGCGAAACCTCTTTGACTGCTAATATCACACCAGCCCATCTTCTGCCATCTGCCTCTAGCAAATGTCAGTGTACTCCCTGTAGGGGAACATGCTTCCTTTCTGAATCATTCCTACAAAGATATCCAAAAACATGGCCTACCACTGTTGAGCATGACTGCCCTGAATTTGGGGTAGGGGGGAACGAATACCATAGCCTTCTCTCCGTAATCCAGAAAAATCCAGAATTCTCTCATCTACTTGACCAGGGTCTAATGTGATTGAGGCAAACATGTACAGACTCAGGTTCTGAGAGCCCATGAAAAGGCCACACCATCCTTGAGAAAGAGGAACTTCAAAATTCAGAATCTATAAGAACGTACCAAGGCTAAGATACCTTAGTGTTAAAACCACCTTCTTATTTTGGGTTTCACATGAAGAGGGCTTTGAGCATGCAGTTCCTGTTTTCGTTGCTGGTGGATTTATGAGTCTCAGAGTGCAATGCCCTTCTTGCGGTGTTACAACATTCTGTATGATTAATTGATTGCAAATCACTGTACAGGATGCCAAGATCACTGGTAGGAAGCAGGTCATTAAATAAAAATGAACTCTGCCAATGTTTTGCTTGTAAATGTTGCTTCCAAAGCCTTAGAGCACCATTCCTTCCAAAATGGCCTCACCTCCCCGGAGAAGCAGCGTCTCCTGTGTTTGTGGTGGAGGATCCAAATACTCCATATTTAAACCAAACGTTCTGCATGTTTTGCTGCAGGAAGAAAGGGCTGCAGTGTGATGAAAGCTGCACAAAGAGAACTGTGGAAGGCAGTCCCCATGAAAATAACTTTGCACAGCCTCACTGTGAAATTGCTCAGCAAAAGGCTCAGAGTCCTATAAGCATAACTGGAAACCTCATAAGACTACATTTTTCCTTAGGTAAATTTTCAAACTGAACATTAACATATCAAATTAAATTGAATTAATTATCTCATCCAAAAAGAGAATGGATACCCAGGCCCCCTATCCAAGGAAACTCAGCAGTGATTGATCATGGCAACTTAACATCTCTGCAAATCAAAACTCAGGCCCAAGCTTAATTATTATCTGGCTCGAGGTCCGAGCAGAAGAACAGGATAAGACTTCTCCCCTCAGCCAGCTGTGTCTGGGAATTGACCAGCCAAGAGAACATAGGTGCCTTTCAGTTCATCTGGGGTGAAGCAAAGGGATATATTTCTTAAGATGCCACTAAACTTAATTTTAAGATTGCTATAAAAAAAAGTGTGATATTTCAGGCCATATTTGAAAGCTGACAAGTAGAAGGTCTGCCAGGGGAACTGGTTCCAATTATAGGAGTGTATTTACCTAAACAAATACTAACTGTTTTTGCCTAGGGAGATACACTGGACTGTTAAATAGGATTTAGCAGGAGAAAAAGCGTTTACAAAAGTGTTTCATTGATGCTGAGCTAGCGATGCATGTTTAATTTACTGGTGTTGGAGCTACTTTATGGTTAAAAAAGAAATACCGCAGCGAACAGATAAGTTGACTAATACTTATTAATACAACAATTAAATGCTAAATTGTTTATGTGCCATCCTCCTAAAATGACAGCAATGGATGCATTTCTACTTGCTTAGAACAAATTAAAGCATTTTGTGGAGAACACTACATTTTTATTTGCTATGCATGGCCATATAGGACTATACATATGATGATCTAAATGAAAAAGTAACTCCTATAAAAAGACGCTCTCTAGAGTGGTACAGAGTGCCAATCCCAAACTGATCAACAGGACTGGACCTCAGTAAACAAAGTTATTTCCACATTAATGAGGAAGAGTTGGTAATTGTTAAAGTCTGCTACCTAGAATTCACTAAGATATTAAAGGCAAGAAATCTTGCAGTTACCCTGACATTTTAAGAATGCCATCTAGTGTTAGGCTAAGTGAAATACGTCACACAGAGAAAGACAAATACCATATGATTTCACTGATATGTGGAATCTAAAAAACAAAATAAACAAACAAAACAGAAACAAACTCAGAGAGAGAGAGAGAGAACAAACTGAGGGATTCCAGATGGGAGGGGGTTGGAGGACTGGGTGAAAAAGGTGAAGGGATTAAGAAGTACAAATTGGTAGTTACAGAATACTCATGGGATGTAAAGCAGAGCATCGGGAATACTATGTATGGTGTCAGGGGGGTATTAGAATTATCAGGGGGATCACGTCATAAATTATATAACTATCTGATCCCTATGCTGTACACCTGAAACTAATATAAAATAATACAGAATGTCAAAAATAAACAAACAAACAAACAAAGAAGTCCATTTAACGTACACTCATCTTACAAAAGTTTGAAACTCACTTGATTCGGGGAGCTAGCCTGCCTGAGGCACTTGTCTAGCTGGCCCATATGAACAAGCATCACACCCCATAGCTCTACTAGCTTTTCTTGACCTCTTCCAATGCCTCAGTAAAGTCAAGCTGTGTGGCACAAGCTCATAGTTGCTTTCATTTCTGCCAAAGCGTGCAAACCTTATCCTTCATTCATGTCCTAAATATTTATCAAATGTTCATTACATGCCAAACACTGTGCTTGGTGCTTGTGATGGAGCAATTAAAGAAGACACAGGGAGTTTTCTATCCTCATAGCTGATTCTATTGTGGGGCAGACAGACATTACGTAAATTATTACACATGCAATTAATTACAATTATGGTAAGTGCTAATAAGAGATGCTTCCCAAACCAGGAGAAGTATAACCTCCTCAATTTAAGTGAAGAAAAACAAAGTTAGACCACCTGTTTTAATCAATAAAGTTTTACCGGAACACAGCCAATCGCATTCTTTACGCATTGTCTAGGGTTGCTTTCAAGCTACATGGCAGAGTTGACTATATGCAAGAAAGACTTCATGGCCCAAAAAGACTAAAATATTCACCATGCGGTCCTTTAAGAAAAAGTTTGCCACTCTCTGAACCAGATGGTCACATTCTTCATAGGGAAATATAAAATAACAGTCCTCAGCTGAACACTCCACATTCTAATCAAGCCCTCAAAATAAAATCTCCATGGTTGGGCGGACAAAGAGTGAGGAAGGAGACAGTCCCCAGATTTTGATCTATGGACAGGGTGATGCTTCCTTTACCAGTTTTGAATCACTATCCCACAAGTCATTGTGACTGACAGGAGCATGCCTCATCCTTTAGGCATGTTTGGTATGTAAATAGTTACAAACCTCCCTTCCAGACGCAACCCTTAATCACTTTGAGAATAAAAGCCACACTGCCACACTGTAGTAGAGCAGTCCAGAAGGTGGCCCACAGATGGCATATATGTGTGTATATGTACAAGTGTGAGTGTGTGTGTTTTAATATATATATATATATATATATATATATATATATATATATATATATATTTCATGTTTTAAGCTAAGGATAACCCAAGGCCAGGCCTAACCTCTGGAATCTTTTGTACTCAGTGGACTCCCACTTCAGCAGCTTGTTCAAACCAAACTGGAGCCCAGGGTGGGGAGGAACAGGCAGCCACATGGCTGGCTGGCTGCCTCTGAATCCACCCACCTGCTGGTTTGCTCTCCTGCTGTGTCCTGGGCTCTGTGCGCTAGGCGGGATGGCCCTGGCCCAGTTGGCTCACACAGTCAATCTGCCCCCAGAGAACTATGCAATCAGGAAGTTGGCAGGCAGCACCAGTGGCTCACCAGGCTCTACAAGCAAATGGCATGTTTCCCTTTCCTGGTACAAAATCTGCAAAAGGAGAAAGTCAGTCATCTACACTAGTCAGTGAGAAAGATTAAAAGTAAGCCTTTGAGCCCAATCCTTTATACTCTTGTCAAGACGTAGATTACTGAGAGCCAGCAATATTACAGTTTCCTTTAAAATGTTACCCAAAGTTTTAGTCGAGATTGTAGAAGATAAAGAGTTGCCCAATGATTTCCCAATTTTGACTTATACAAACTCCCATAAATATATCTAAATAATTTGTTGTCAAAATGAATGTTTCCAACCCTTCAGCTCTGGTTTCATTTAAGCAATCCAATATAAAGGCATCTAATATCCTTCCTGATCATAAAGAGAGCTCAAAATTCCCAAAGCTCCTAATTAGGGCCTTGGTTTGGAAATGCAGCCTAATGAATCTACAGACTCAATACTTGCTGCCCTAATTCCTATGAGTTAACATAGGCTTGATAACAGACACCTATATCTATAAACATATAGACATATGTTTATCACAATTTCACTGTTATGCCATTTTTAAAAAATAAAGTTAAACTCACTTTTCTAACCAAGTCAAAAAAGCTCACAATATAGGTAAATTATAGTTCAACTTTGTTATATTTATAAATAATCAAAGCCTTCATGACACCTAAAAATATTGCAATGAAAAAAATTTATAATCATTTTATCCTATGGTAAGGGTTAAAGTATGCCCCCACTCCCCAATTCATATATTGAAAACCTAACCCCCATGACCTCAAAATGTATTTGGAGATAGAGCCTTCAAAGAGCTCATTAGGGAAGGCCCTAATCCAACAGGTCTGGTATTCTTAGAAGAAGATGCAATTAGGACACAGACATGCATGGGAAAGACCATTGAAGTCAGAGAGAAGGAAACCTCAATCTCAGACCTCCAACCCCCAGAACTGTAAGGAAATGAATTTCTGTTGTGTAAGCTTCCCAGTCTGTGGTACATTATTATGGCAGCCCCAGCAAACGCATACAGCCTTCTTGTCAAATACACCTTTGTCACTGAAGCTGACAGTACCTAATGCCAGTTTCAGTTTTATGGGAAATTGCCTAAAGGTCTTTGGCAAAGCTCCTTTCCACATAAATACAGTGCCATTTCTGAATTATGGAATAGCTGCAAAACATTAGAAATTATCATATACTCATTTCTTAAAGACTTATTTAAATGCTAACTACAACATTGCTTTTTATTGGGAAATTTTCTATTTTCTTTCCATGTGTAAAAAAAAAAGTCCTTTAGAGTTCAACACAGCTGTCTGTATTTTTTAAAAAATCATTGCCAAGATGAAATATTCTGAGTAAAATGCTTTGGATTTCGAAAGTATTTTGATGGGCACTAAATTCTAATATGTAGCAAAGGGAAACACTATTTTGGTATTCAAACATAAAGTTATTATCTTTTTCCAACGTCTACATGACTAACTCATAAAATCTGGCTCTTAATTTAAATTGTATCATATGCATGGTGAAACCATAATGCTTTACATTGAAGAGAAACATTTCAGGTAGCCTGCAAAAATTGATGTACAGATAAAAATATAATTGAAAATGGGGAATAAGAAGATTTCAGATTAATTTTCATACCATGAAGTGTTTTCTCTGTTGATCAATGAAAAAGGCAAACATCATAAACTAATAGATGCATTGAGTAAATAGTTCTAGAAATCTAAAGCTAGAAGGGAAAAAAAACCTCATAGGAATAAAGTGTTTCTTTGTTTGTTTTGCCTTTAAAAAGAGTAACACAGTTGAGCATTTCATGGGGCCAATTACATAGCAATTGTCCCACAGGGACTACGCTGTTCAAAAATTTCACATTTTCTGTACTCTTGGCTAGTGTCCCTCAGAGGAGTGCAGATTAAGTTCTTAAACTAACCATCCCCTCCTCTATAAATAAAACCAAATTCCAATTTGGATATCATATTCAAACATCCAAGAATTTTGTTCACGAAACAGCTTCCAAAACTGCAAAGTAAAGTTCTCTCAAGTGCTACCTCAAAAAATATATACAAGTAACCTGGGGCTATCATTAGGCATCCTGAGAGGAACTATCCTTAGGAAAAGGTGTCTTCCCGGCAGAGTGAAGCTAACGGGTATTTATGGTGTCTGAAGGTGCTCAGAACCCATGCGAGCATTGCCCACGGCAATCCCAGAGACTTAGAAAGATTTTCCAAAAGCTAATATTAAAGGGAGGGAGAGAAAGAAAACAACCACCCAGCTCTTCATCTTGAACATCCTGCTAGGCATTACAACCCGATGTATTCTATTTCTGCTCCAACTTCTCTAAAACGTCTAATTCCAAACAGCCTTCTAGAAATCAACAGCTTACAGGGTAATGATTAAGAGCATGGACTCCAGAGCCCCCGTCTTCCCCAGGTTCATCTCTGGCTCTGCTACTTACTAGCTGGGTGACCTTGGGCAAGTCACTGACCCTCTCTGTACCTCAGTTTCCCCTCTCAAATGGAGATCAGCACAGAACCATCTCAGAGGACTGCTGTAGTAAATGAGTCTCTCCATGTGAAACCTTAGCGCAGCGCTTGAAAGTTGGTGTCATCTGTTGGTTGTGGTGGTGACAGAGCAATTCAGAAGCCAATCACAACCAGAGCACGCGGAGCTCAGAGAAACGTCCGGCGAGGCTGGGTTGAACAGACCGATGAAAACTCCAGTCTAGGTGACAGCTAAACACATTTGAGAATTTTATTTACAGACAAACTTTTCCATTTGGCTTATCCTGTTCCAGAAATTCACATCTCCACTGATGGAGCTGGTCATGTGCACCAAGTGCTGGACCAAACAGCAGAGCAAGCCTGTCTTTAGGCGTTGCCTGAAGGGCCAGCCTACAGATGAGCTCTTCAGTGCTGTGTTAATCGGATCATGCTTAAATGCACATTTAAAAAATACACCAGCAGGAACATGAGAGACAGATTTTATTCGCCTGAACACGGTGAGCTCTGGGTCCTCACGAGTGGGGACCACTCACCCAAAGACTCGGCAGCCAGGTGTGAAAGCAGGGACGGTGGCACTGCGCTGTCCTTGATGCCAGCACAGGGACTGTCCCCTCCACCGGCACAGCCTGGGCCTGCTTCTCCCAGCCCAGTGCTGCCCCCAGAACGATGCAGGGAGAGCACTGCAGGGTCGCGGAAGACCGACATCAGGGGATTATTTTGTGCTACTTTCAATTAGATGAGCTGTGAAGGCTCTGGCGAGGTTCAAACAATTTTATCTGGCCCTGACAAGCCTCTGAAGAATATATATCCAATTTTCATTCCACTTCCCTATCACCTCCTTATCTCTGACTTTCTTTTCTCTGCTCCAGGAACTGCTTATCATGCTCAAGTAAACAAATATAAATAGGGGTTTTTCAACTAGTTGCAAAACTCCGGGCGCTTAACAGCACACACTGCATTTCCGGGCGCTTAACAGCACACACTGAGATTTAAGCCAAAGTTGATTCTTCTCCTCTGTAATGGCCCGAGTGTCCTTGGCCTACACGGGACATACAATATCTGAAGCATAAGTGCTTTTTCTCAGCATTTCCCTTGGCTACATCTAATTCCGAGCATGTGGAGACCTGGTTTTGTGTATAATCACTGTTTATTTCCTTAGTACATTTTCTATCTCCTGCAAGGGTGCTGCCAAATGTTTAAAGCTTTCTAGTTTGAAGCACAAGCCATAGAAAAAGATGGGAGATACACAAAAAGCATGAGAGAAATTCTTCTTTTAAACAAAAGCTGAATGTGGTTTAACTCAAACTGAGTTTTTGAATTATGCCACAGCCAGTATGCAAAACCCCACGGACAAAAACGTTGGAGGCACTGGAAATAGCAAGTTAATGAGTCAAAGCAGTAAAGCAACATGGACCTAGAAGAGGCATTCTGCAGTGTGGTCACCATCATCCTCAAGTTGCAAAGTAATATATTAAAGTGGTTACGTTTTATAAATTCTTTCTGACTCTTCATTTTATTTAGTCCCAATGAATATTCCATTGTATATTTTTTATCTAAAAAATATTTGAAGTGATATTTTAAAGCAATATTTAACTCTCTCCTATATGCTGGCAAGAAGTAAGAACGTTTTAGCAGTGACTATAAAGAATGATCCACTACTACAAATCAACATCTTTTGGATTAGTAATAATAATTCAAAGAAGCTTTAAAACTTTCCAGTGCTAAAAAGTTACCCTACGGACAAACTAAGAATCTGTATCAAGCATGGGAACATGCCTGTGCCCAGTTCTGAAGGTCTCTATACTGCTGCTTGTTTCATGTTTCTGAAACATTTTGCTGTCAGTGATTTTGTTCACATCCATGTGGCCAACCATTTGTTTATTCTATTGCATGCCATCTGTTTTTTGGTAGAGGGGTTTCAAGTTCTTCTCATTCCCTACCTCATATCCCACGGAAAACAATTTATAACACACTTAGATTTAAATCTTTTGGATTCATGTGGAGTTGGTAACTTGAGCTGCCTTTCACTGATATTTGGCAAATGCTTTAATGGGATTAGCAAATTGTGTTATTACGAGGTACTTATGGAGACATAACGCCTTTTTTTTTTTTTTTACAGTGACAAATGATGTTACCAGTTTCATGTTGGATGTTTAATAGCAATACAGGTTTCACTAACGTTACAGGAAATTGCCCTGATAGACAATAAAGTCCTACCACAAACCCTGACCATATCTTTTATTTCTGAGAGTCAACAAGTATGTGTATCTGGATGTGATAGGATCTACAGTGAGGAATAGATATCAAGTTGCCGCACTTTTAAGAGAAAGAGAAAGTTATCATTTAACCCACAGGCCTGAAAACTCTGTTTGGTCCTAGCATCTTGCTGGCCTCCTGTAAGCCCTCCAAACATGCTTGTCTTGTTACTCACAGTGGTGGCAGTCCCCAGACTTCCCCAAAGAGAAGTTTATGCCACAAACTCCAGCTCATCTGCACCAATTTATTCCCATTCTAGGGCCCCACTCAGATTTGCTCTAAAAAAGAGCCAACCATAGACAGGCACAGCTTCTTGTTGAAACTATACAGACGATGCTTAAAGTGTTAATTACCATTTTGACAAGAATCCTCGCTGCTTTGCTGGAGGGGGGCTGTCTGATGACAGGACTCAGCGGCTGTCCATAGTTCATGGTTTTCGCCCGTGGGCTGAGAAACATCCGTCTTGAGGTCTACCTGATTTTCACTAGTCCTTTCTGAGTCAGAGTTAGATATATTGGGGGGGTAAGCGGCGTCCTGGTGGATGGCTGGTGGAGTCGGTTTGTCGAAAGTGTTAAATGACATTTGTACTAAAGCATCGTTGATGAAGAGTGAATTTTCATAATGTAAACTCTCAGATCGATTAAGTTCCATTACCTGTGTAAGAAAATAAAAAGAAAAACAACCAATAATTTCTCCAGGCATTTGAACACGTTTTATAAAGTATTTATTCCTAATAGAATTTAGCAGTCAACATTTTAATAAGAGTGAATCAAGAAGAACATTACCCTTGGCTCCTTCCTTCCAGCCCTTCTTTAATGAGCTAGTAATTTCAATTCACTATGCCCAGCACATCTTTTAAAAAACAAAACAGACGAACAAAGAAAACCAGCCCTGGCCGGGTGGCTTAGTTGGTTGGAGCATCATTCTGTACACCGAAAGGTTGCTGGATTTGATTCCAGGTCAGGGCATATACCTGGGTTGTGGGTTCCATCTCCAATCGGGCTGCACATGGGGGGCAACGGATTGATGATTCTCTCTCACATCAATGTTTCTCTCTCTCCCCTCCCCTCTCTCTCTCAAATCAGTAAGACGAGGCTTAAAAACACATGCAGTAGTGCTCTCTGCCATTCAAATGTTTCCACTTTATTTTAAGAGAGAGCAGCATTTTATTTAACTCTTGTTAAATAAAAAAGCTGAAAACATATTCATGCACACTTGTATTTGCAATAAATGTAATTTAGCCTACTTGAAAGGAAGGTCAGATACAGCAGACCTCTCTTACAAGCGTATCCACTTTTACAGCGCTACATACTATCAATAAAAAAAAAAAAAGCATAGATTTGCACATAGCACAGAAAAGCAAACTCCTGGGACAAGTGGAATTGCCAAGCATGGTTAGAGAGGGTGCAAGTGGAACACAGAATCTTCGGAAAGGCTTTATTCTGCCCAGTCATTAGCTAGTAGACTCCTGTGAACCATTCTTAGTGAAAGGGATTTGGGATTGACTAGGTCAACATGACAAAAGGAGCATAAGCATGGAATAACAGAATAGTGTTATAGTTGCTAAATTCGGGACCTATATGCACATTAACAGCGGACTGATCCACTAAGAGGTAAACCTGTAGACAAGGCTAAGGCCAGACCATATGAAGAGGGGCCCCCCACTACGGAAACCAGCATGCTCACGGTGGGGTGCCTCCAGGACAAGCCTCCTCTTGCTGGGACAGCGATTCTGTGTTCATTCCCTTGGGGAAGGGCGTCTCAATCTACAACGGCCCATGATCCCACAGGACCAAGGCCTTTCACATTCCCATATTTCAAATCAAGACGCATGTCCACTTTCTGGGAAAGTTCCCAGCTTCTGCATGTTGAATAACTCTCGTGAGCGCTTACACAAGAGGCAAAGAGACAGGACAGCGAGTGAGCCTGTCCCTGAAGCGGCTGCCCTCCACACCGCCTTGGCAAGCCCTGAAGATCCATCCGTACCTCCGAGTTTCCCGGAGAGAAGGCCGCAGGAAGGCTGCTCTGCCGGCTGTGCTTCCAGCCGCACAGCAGGCTCTGCTGGGCGCGCATCCTGCCCCTCTCCCTCTCCACCAGGCGCTGGCCCGCCCTCAGCTGCTCCAGGTTCTGCAGGTACTCCTGCAGCTGCAGGTCCAGCTCCCCGCGGCTCCTGCGCAGCTGCTCCTCCTGCGACTGGCACTCCCGCTCGCGCTCCTGCAGCCAGCTCTCCCGGGCCTCCTGCTCCCGCCGCTGCTGGTCGCACCTGCGCTGCCAGCGCCGCTGGTCCTGCTGGAACTGGCGCTGGAGCTTGGGGATGTCGGCCAGCTGCTCCCGCCGCTTCTCCAGGCTGCGGTGCTTGTCCGGGTCCTGGAAGGGGCTGCCTCGGAAGGAGGGGCCCGGGGACGGGCTGTCCTGCGGCTGGAGAAGCAGCCTGTGGATCTCGATGTGGCTGTCCTGGATGGTCAAGGCAGCCTGTGGGCAGAGAGGGAGAGGAAGGCTTCCATGTTGTCTGCTCTTTGGTTGGAACTACCTCCAACACAAAAGGCTGGGCCAGATTATACTCTCTTGCTATCGCTGTCCTTGTTCCCGGTGACCTCCAAAGCGCAGCCTTGGCACTCAGATAGGCTTGTCTACACTTCCCAGGGGCAGGACCTGGGACTTCATACACAAAAGAACGAAGCACAGAAGCAACAGGCACCCCCTGCTTCCGGAAGTGGGCTTTGTTGCTGGCTTTGGATAATATTTCTGAACGAGAATTCAGTGCATAAATTCACAAGACTCTGCATTCCTGTTCTGAATCTCACGCTCTCTCAGAATTCATGAGAAGTTAAGAATCTATATATAAACCCGGTAGTATCTTTTACTTGAGTCTCAAGCCAGAAATTACTTAAGCTACATTGCATATATGAAGACATAACAATAAAACTCGACCACTTGTAGACTTTCGGTAAATAACCTTTTTATAGTATAATGCCCAGGAATAGCCGTTGATATATTTAGGGTATGTAGGTGGTAAAGTTAGTCTCGTTACTGTTATTTCTTTGTATGATAGCAGGAAGGCCATACATTAAGCTGAAATTCATTTGTTTAACAGTTGCTAACAGGAAGCTGGAATGGTTAAGGAAACATAGATACTCTAAAGCCCAGAGGATATTACCAACTAGATTAAAAAAACATCTTGAGTTACGGTATCTGCCTGTGAAAACTTTGGCCACATCACAGGAAGTAACTGCCAAGATTTGGAAGGATTCCACAGGAAAAAAAAAATATCCGTGAATACCCTTGGAAGCTTTTAATTTTAAAAGTTCCCACTTAAAGTGCAAAGAAGCACAGAGGGGACTAATTGGAAATGGCCACATACTGGGTATGTGTGTGTGTTTTGACTCATTATGAGAAATTATTACTCTTTTAGGGATAAGTTCACATTTTTCTTTCCTAAGAATTTTTAAAACTGTCCATGTAACAGATGCTGGGAAGATGGGGATTTGACCATTAGTTCTTTGTTAGATCACCAGTTTCCCACACTTTTGAAGGTCAAAGGAGTAAGGTATATTTTAAATTGGTACTTATCTTGGAATAAGATTCAAAAATGTTTTCACTGGGGTCTTTTGAAATAAAATTCATGTTTTTAAATTTGAAAAGAATTCTTAAAATTTCAAATTCACACAAATCTTTGGTTAATGTATTTTAGAAGTTATTACCAAGAGAGCAATGATCACTGAGAACAGGTACTGGTTACTTTGATCTTTAGTATGAGATAATAAGCCATTCAGGACTCTGAGGACCTGGTGGGTAAACTGTAGCCTGTACATCACCATTTAATTCTAACAAATCTCAGGCATCAGTACAGTGAAACAAACAAAAATCCAATATTTTGCATATCCAAACCACCATAAGCAAAGATGACTCCCATGTAAGAGACTAAGTGCTACCATGAAGTATTCCTCACATCTACTTCCATTTCGGAGAGGAGCACTTTCTTCTCAGCAGAGAGGGAGAGTTTGAAGATTGGGTTGTATTCATTTTCACACTTAAAGTTGACATTGTTAATTAGGACAGAGAACAGCACTTGCTTTTCAACTTTAGGGAAATTCCCAGTTCACTTCTCCTAACTTCTCTTTGCTGGGGTGGTTCTGTGGCCTTTCCTTCCTGCTTTGCCAGTACCTCGTCTAACTCCGCTCTCCTAACACAAGCACCATACTTCATTCTCATGTGATCCAAAAATGTTCACGTAAAAACTTCAAGCCTGCGTAAGAAACTCAGCTTCACAAGAGATGTCTGTGCCCCGAACAGAAATCTCTCAGAGCCCGTATCCTGAGACCAGCTAACAAGCTTTGGTTAAGAGAATCCTATGTTGCTTCAACCAAAGATTAGGCCATTTAGGTCAGCTGGCTCTTCTGAACCTTGAACCCACAGAGGGCTGGCTGCAATCAAAGTTGAAAATAAGAGATATGACTTTGTGTTTTCATCAGGCAACACACGCCAGGATACTCAATGTTCTTATCTCCCCAAAGTTAATGAGGAAAATATACTCTGACTATATCCCCTCTCAGTTAAAATGGAGAACAAAGAGTATTTGTTTTACGTGACAAATGCAATCTCTAAGAACATCTACCCCAAACCAGCATGTCTAATGTAAGACAGTAAAGGCAGTCCCACTAAATCTGGAACAAGACAAGGATGCTTACTACTACCACTGTTATTTAATACATTTTCAGAAGTTCAATCTAGCCAAAGCAGCAAGCCAGGAATGTAAAACTGATATAATTATTGAAAAATAGCCATAATAACATTACTTTCACATTTTTACTTTCTATCTGGAATATTCCAAAGAATCAACAGAAAAAATTATTAAAATATAAGATTCAATGAGTGGCCAGTTACAAAATAAACATATAAAAATCAAGACCCTTCTTATCAGCAACCACCACTGGGGAAGCATAAAAAAAATTCTCCTTTCACAATAGGAACAACGAGACAAACATCTAGAAATAAACTTAGCATAAAAACAAACAAACAGTACCTACAAGATAATCACAAAGCTTCCCAGCAGAGCATGAAATAAGAGATGACTAACATGTTCAAAGACATGAGGACTAATCATTGCAAAATTGCCAATTCTCCACAACTGAATTCATAAATACAGGGTGGGACAAAGGTAGGTTTGTATGGAAAATAATCCAAGAATGAATAAATAATAATACAAGAATAAACTCTGTTTTGAGTACTCAGAACGGTAAACCTACTTTTGCCCCACCCTGTATAATGAGATTTTAATTGAACAGTCTCAGTAGAAAGGAAAAAACTTGTTAGTCATTCAAAAACTCTTTATGGAAAAACATACAGATAACCACAGAAAGTAATAAGGGGAAACTGGCACTGTCATATATGTAAATGTGATCCAAAACTTGAATAATTAAGACAGTGGCACAGAGCAAGAATCGGTAGATGATCAATGGAACATGAGAGAAAGAAGTCTTGATGCAGTTGAAGTACAAATAAGAAAAAGTCAAATGTAGCATGACTTTGTTTTTGTTTTCTGGTGAAAACTTAAAATCAGACAATTTTATTTTTTTTTCATATTCAACAGCTATGAGATAGGAATTATTCTGGTAATAAACCAGTAGAAAAATGTTAATCTTAAGAGTCATCCAAAAAAGTTAAATTAAGATAATCTGTTACCTTGACCAATTTTCAAATTGAGAAGTAGAGAGGGGTATCGATTAATTACTTTGACAAAGTCTATTAAAAAACTAAAAAAATGTTCCAGGAATTTCCCTAAGGAAACACTCAGATATCTTCAAAGAAATTAGTGTATAAGGATAATACTAGAGTGTTATTAATGCAAAAGTATTAATTATGAGGAACTGGGAAAATAGCTTTAATAGACTGGAACATTATGTAACCATAAAAACTGTGCTATAGAATAACCGCTGATGACACAGAAAGGTACGTGTTGCAAGACTCTATGTGAAATGATTCTAAGAAACAGGAGAGATATACACCAGCATGACATTAGTAATTCTCCCCGTAGAATCACAAGTTATTTTATTTGTATCCTACAAATTATTCTACAAATTTATGTACAATACAACCATTGCTTTTATATCGTTCTAAAATATTTTTAATTCACAAATTAAGCAATTAGATGCATTCAGCCTTTCTTGTGTGTGCCCTAAGAGACCTTCCAAACCTATAATCTTAAATGCAAGCACGACGCTCTATCTGTCCTTCCTGGACAGACGGCACATCACCTGACAGCAGGCTCAGTGGTCCTTCTGCCTTCGTGTGCCAGCACAGCGAGAGCACTCAGTACACGTTGGGTGGATGAACAAATCAAAGAACGAAGCAGCATATGAATTATTTAACTGCTCTAAAGGCCTAAGGCCAACATGTGGAAGTGAAAAATGTTTAGGTGTGAATTTAAGTTTTCAGCAGAAAATGTGAAGTCTGCTACACTCACCTAAGAGTTTCACTGTAGACTTCAAGCCAGGTCATATTCATCAGTATTTTTTTCTAAGATATGAACTGTTTTATGGTTTCAGAAGAGAATGGTATAAAATGCAGTAGTGGTGTTGCCCTGTGATTACAAAACCAGGTAAAGTCCAACACACCTCGCTGCGTTACAGTGGGGGTTGGCACTCTTGTAAGATCATTCACTACCTCACAAATGTTCTAGTTTTTAAAGTCTGGGAACCATCAAATAAAGTGAAGTGCACTGAGGAAAACATTCACAGGGTCAAACATTAGAGGAGCGTAGTTACCTGAAGGCTGTATAAGAGACGGGTTAAATTCTGTATCGCTTGTATAATCTGAAAAATAAGATCCTAAGTGTCAAATTCTGGAAAAAGCATTTATATCCACAAAAGAAGAGAGGATGGTGGTGTGTTTAAGGTATGCATAACTCACCTCTGACTGAGAGGAACCTGGAAAACTTCTATATTCCTCCTAAAATATACAAAAGCATAAGAAAATGAGTAATCGCTCCACCTTTGAAAAGCTGCTCTGTAGTGTTCCCAAATGTATGGCCTCAGGTAAATCACTTCACTCTCTCTGAGCTCTTCTGTGGTGACTCCATCTCCCCCCAGAAATCAAAGCCTAGAGAACTAACAATCACGTAATGAAAGCCCCCTCTGTGCAAACTTGGTATTTGAGATGCAAGTCATCCTTCCGCCCAACCATTCCCTAAAACTACAAGGGATGATGGCAAGGAAACACTGCACACTCTAGGTAAGAGACAAGCTTTGCCTGCACAAACCACTGTAAATCGAGCTCTCTTGTGCCCGAGTGAAGTTGTCTCCCAGACCAAACTGGCCCCTAGCATCCTGGATCCAGATTTGGAAGCTAGAGAGCATCAAGCCTGGTCTCTAGCTCCCTGTCTCAATGTTTGAGATTCACAGAGCCCAATAGCCAGTAGTGGGCAGAAGGAACCAGATCCAGAGGTGGCTCAAAGGGGAGCACTTAGCTGACCTGCTCCAGATCCTACCTCTCCAAGTTCCCTGGGCCCTCCATGCTTGCCTCAATAGAACCACTACAGCAGAGGCCATAAATGACACAACGAGGGACCACCTGCCCCTAGGGATGGGGTCTCTCTACTCACACATGAAGGGCACACGTGGATGATGAGGGTTTCTGGTTTCCAGAGTTGAATGGAACATTTGTCTATTCGTTTATTGTCTTTCTTTTCTCACTAGAAGGTCAGGCAATGAATAGCAAGGTTTCACCTGTGTATTCAATGCTATATCCACATATCTGCCTGGTATGAAATGGACATTCACTCCATTCTATAAATAGATATGGACACCCAGTATGTAGTCACACTTTATGTTATGAAAGGTCATCAGATTCCTGCTCTCCAAGAGCCTACAGTCTCCCATTGCTCTTGTCGGAGCAGCTTTAAACTGAAACTACAAGAAACAGCTGTTGGTGCTCAAGTAACGTTGGCCTTGTTAAATTCAATAGTTTAGGCTGGTGATGCCCGGATGACCTAGCCAGACCTCTTCCCCCACAGCCAGTTAAAGAGGTCGTCATTCACCAGCACCTCTGACAGGGGAAGGCCAAAGGACGGAGAAGGGGATGAAGTTTAGTCAGGAGATCTGTTCCCAACCCTCTGGAAGATAACAGGCTAAGAACCGCCTTTCTGTAGTGAGTTTTGGAATTCTCTCTGCATTCCTGGTTCTGTCCTTGCTCCACACTCCATAATTTTTGTAATGAAATGATAGATCGATATACAGTTTTTATATTCTATAAAAATTAGAAACATAGAAATGAATTATGCAACACGTGGTTACTTATTTCCTAGAACCACGCGAGTTTTGATACAAGACTGGAATGTTTAACATCATCTTTTTAATGGAGTTGGTGCGCCACCTTGTGGTCAATGTGCAGAGCTGCAGGTGGTGATTTATAAGATATTTTGTAATGTTTAAAAATTCTTTCAGAAAAAATATTTTTTAAAACCTTACCTTTTTAAGGTCTCTAATTATAAAATAGACATTGTACATTTTTTTAAAGTTTGATTTTAAGTGATCCAGCCCTGTCAGCTCATTTAGTTTATCAAAATACCTTATTAATGGCAAATTTTCCAGGTAAGTTTATGCAAAGAGGAATCTAGACACTTCATCTCACTTACCTGTTACTGAATCGTGGAAGGAAAGACTTTAAGGGTGGGATCCAGCCACCACAGCTTTCCATCAAGAGAAAACTATCAGTGTTCAAACCCTCCCCTTCCTTTCTCTAACAACGTAAAAGCAGTTGGGAGCTACAGACTTAAAAGGGAAGTCCCCAATAAAAAGGATGGAAAGCAGAACATTTTAGAAAGAAATGTTAGAAAGCATGCAGTCAGAATGAGAGGAGTAAAATACTGCATTCCAATTTTCATTTTGGCTTGTGAAGTTTTAAACAACCACGGCCATCTTTAAAAATACCTTTGGATTTGGGTTCTCAGTCATTTGTATATTTATACAAAATATATATGCTATATAAAATGTTACATATATAAAGATCTGGCATGTCATTTTCCCACATTGACACATATTGATATTTGGCAGTGTACCTCACTCAATTTTAGATAAAGCTAAACTGTCAGGCCCAGACAGTCCTGGGGAGGCCCACTAGCCACCTCCTACAGTCATAGTCTTAGTCCCTCTCTATTTCTGACATCTCAGTTTCATTTGAAGTTAATAGGAAGTTTCCCACATTTAATTTTTAAAAGAGAGTGTATAACTTACGTGGATAGGATGTAAAAAAAGAAGAGGCCCCAGGCAGAAAAAGGAAGGAAGGAAGGAAGGAAGGAAGGAAGGAAGGAAGGAAGGAAGGAAGGAAGGAAGGAAGGAAGGTTGGTTCCAAAATCAAATTATTTCTGCCACTTTAGTGCCACCTGGTGGCATAAAGGCCCCGATGCCTGGAAACATCCCTTGGTTAAGAACTGCTGGATGTAGTGGTGAAAAGCTAGAGGCTTCAGCGCGGAAAGTGAAAGTGAGACCAGAAGACAAACAAACACTGGAGTTTTCAATCTTTTTAATAACTTTTCAAGTGTTTCTTTGTTTACACCTACATGATATAGGAAGAGCAAGAACATTTTGAGGAGAAATAAGTTAGAAAGTTTAAATATAAATATTGAACTTGAGAACAATTCAGGAAAACATGTTCATACCACGTGGGGCCATGGACAGACCAGGACCTGAGGTTATTTTATTACACAAAGTAACCGGTACCATTTACTAACAAATCAGTTCACAATACCTTCTCCCCTGCATCAGAGACCGCCAAGTCGGCTCCCATACCCTGGGTCCCGGGATCCACATCCCAACAGCCTCTTCCTCCTGTCCCTTCTGTGACTAGTGCTGGAAGGGTGCCATTGAGACAGAAACAAAAAGGACATCGTCACACACTAGCCAGTGGACTGGGCTCTTTTGTACACAGCTGACCACATTTCCAATGAACAGACACCATGAGACCACACGTATTGAATACTCTCATGTGAGGTGCTAGAATAGCTAAAATAGCACAGAGCAACCAGAGACCCTGCCCTCAGGGAGCTTACAGGCTAATGGGTACCAAGCTGACAAAGGGCATCAGTTATCATCCATCGTTTTGTTTTTCTTCTTTTCTTGCAGAGAGGTGTTCGTGTGAGGGTGGTGACACCGAGAAGGCAGACTCTCCATCTCACGTGCACTGAATAGGAAAAAGCCGCCTGGGGAGGGGGACGTTGAAAACGGGCACCGTGGGGGCAGAGCAAGGCTGGCAGGCCAGAGCCAGGGACACGGGTCTGCGCCAGGCTCCCTGTGGCCGCAGGAGAGCCGCAGGCCATACACAAGGCTTATCAGGAAGGACTCACCCCACAGCAGGAGGGGAACTGGTTTTTAAAAACAATTTCCAAGTGGATTTTTTTCTCGCAACTCTTGTTTATGCTCTACATTTATAACACTGTCACGACTGTATATTTAACCTATAAAAACTGAAATATTTCTACTCCAGAAATATTTTTAAGTACCACCTACAGGTGTCACTCCATTCATTAAATCTCTGTTGGTGGGATTATAGGCTCACCTTATACTGATTAAACAAAACCTTCTAAAGCCCTCTCACACGCAGAATTTCACTGGACCCGGGCCCAATCAGGACCCTGATGAAACAGATACGTTGTGACTCTGTTGATGTGTTTTTTCCTCAGTGCCATCTTGAAACTTTATTTCTGATAAAGGAAATACTGTTTTCTCCTTGTTTCAATGAGAGTCCTCTAATACAAAGAAGTTTTGTTTAAGGAGAAATGACTTCAAATTATATCAGCTAAAAAGTAAGTTCATTTTGCCCACGCCAGTTAACACTTGTTCGTGTATATAGTGAAGGGGCATTTTATAAAGACTTTTCTGTCACTAAAACCTGGTTCCACTATTGGGTACTCTTCTTAACTCTTAGCGAGATGCCAAAAGCATAAACAAAAGAATTAGCCATTCTCTCTCTCTTCCCCCTCATAGGACCGAGGACCTTCCGATGGGGAAGGCAGCTGATGGTGGGTCACAGAAGGCAGAGGGAATCTAGGCCAGGTCTCTCTGTTCCTGTGGTCAGTTCAGAGGGGAGCAGACTGTACTCCCCCACCTGATTAGCTATACTGAGGCCTGAAACAGAGGGCCTTGCTTGGCGGGTATCCTCAAACGGACCTGGGCCTGACCTAAAGGACACAGTCCTCAGAGTCAAACCCGGGGCTGAGCCTTCAGGTACAGACCCTTATGTAGGGATGGTATTTTGTCCTCATCAACGTTACAAAGAGAATCGAACTCTTGGCAGCACCACATTCCAGTCCAGCCTGGAGCTGAAGAGGTCTTTGGGGGTACAGGACCCCGCCCACGTGCCCCTGCCCCTCCATGAAGCCTGATATCAGAGCCAGCCTCTTGGTGGTTGTGGCAGATGTCCTGGGAGATGTGGATACCGACAGGGAGAACCCTGGCTGCCTGCTCTGCGGGGAGGGAAGGCGTGGCCCTGTGCTCTGAGCAGCTGTGCAGCCGAACACGGCCCCTCCCAGCTGTCCCAGGGTGAGAGCAGCAGATCCCTACATGTATTTTTAGATAGAACTTCCTTAATGGCATAATGAGGTTCTTCTTTAAAGAGGAAATCACCCAGGGCAGTACAACTCCCCTGATGAATCTGGGCTGTGTCGAAATGAAAAACATATGTGCCCATTCTGAAAATAGAAACCCAGGATTAGATAAAGCAGAACTTAAGAGGGGAAAATAATTACGGACGCTAGTAAAAAAATGTATAGAATTTTAAAACAGTACCGCTTCCATTCATCTTTTTTAACCAATGGATGTTTGTAGAGAAATTCTGAGACAATTTAATCCTCCAATTTCTAGCTACTAAAAGACATGTAAGACCTGGTGGGAGTAAGGTTTTTATCACCCGAACATAATAAAGCTTACAGTTGTAAATATCTTTGCATGATCTTATATCAGTAACCTTTGGAAAATTAAATATTTAGCTTACCACTATACATATAACAGTGTAATTAGGTTTAGAGAAATTACCTAAATCAATTCTCTACATTCTATTTTTCTGTATTTAAAAAATATTGAAACAGTATTTTAATAAATAAATTCTAACCTGAAGTGTATGACAACATTAATCAAGAATCTTTTGGCACTTCTGGTATGTTTGTTTATTGTTTTTGGTGGTTTTTTTTTTAGTTTTCTTTTGAAGATTGTTTTAATTGAATTTATTGGCGTGACGTTGGTTAATAAAACTATATAGGTTCCAGTGTACAATTCTGTAACACATCATCTATAACCTGTATTGTGTGTTTACCACCCCAAGTCGTCTCCTTCCATCACCATTTATCCTTCCTTCACCCTCTCCCACCTCCGCTCACCCCCTTTTCCTCTGGTAATCATGCTGTTGTCTGTGCCTATGAGAGGTTTTTGTTTTGTTTTTTTTTTTTGCTTAATCCCTTCACCTTTCTCACCCAGCCCCCACCCCTCCCCTCTGACAGCTGTCTGTTCTCTGTATCTATGAGTCTGTTTCTGGTTTGTTTGTTAGTTTATTTTGTTCATTAGATTCCACCTATAAGTGAAATCATATGGTACTTGTCCTTCTCTGACTGGCTTATTCACTAAGCATAATACTCTCCAGGTCCATCCACTGCTTTTAACCCCGCCACCACACGTGTGTGTGTGTGTGTGTGTGTGTGTGTGTGTGTGTGTGTGTTCCTACTCTGCAGTTCTGTTTTCTCCACTGATGAGAGGAGATTAACTTAAAGGTCTTGTCTTCTAAAAAAAAAAAAAAGAAAGGTGGAAAATACCTTTTAAAACTGTATTCAATAAGTTATATCAAAAATTAGTAAGTTCAGGGGGAGGTACAAAGCTTGCCAGGGCAACAGCAATACAACCCACCAGCTGACTGTTCTTTCAGTCCTTATCCTTGCAACAACAGAGTCATTATTACATGTTAAGAAGGCTAGTGTACTTATTCTCGGGGGTGTTTCAAATTTTAAGAAATGCATTACGTCCCCTTCAAATAGGAATACAGTTGTTGCCTTCATGTTATGTAACCATTTCACACACGGGATTGTGTGTAGGCTCATCGCAAAGGCCCGCGTTTCACTTACAAGCAGTAGGTGGTTCTGGCACATCACCACGGGGCACATCGGGCAAGGCAGCTTCTCCACACCCCTCCTCGGGTGATTGACAGGCATCGCCCACCTGGGAGGCCTTCACTGCAACCTGCAGGCTCTCAGCTAAGAAGTAGGAAAACGAAAGTAAATTTAAAAATAAGTATATGAACCTACCGGGTACACTTATAGCTGCTCATATGGAAGATAATACAATAATTCATAAATAATAATACAAGAATAAACTGTGTTTTGCCGACTCACAACCACAAACCCACCCTGTGTGTGTGTGTATTTTAACAATTAGACCAGAAGTTGGCAAACTATATTTGGCCAGTGTCTGTTTTTATATGGCCCAGGAGCAAAAAAAAAAAAAAATGGTTTTTACATTTTTAAAGAGTCAAAATACATACACATGCACAGACACAGAATAATGTGTTCCAGAAAGTTTATGTAGCCTGCAAAGCCTAAAATATTTACTATCTAGCCCTTCACAGAAAAAGTTTGCCAATCTGCAATCTAAAGCAATACTTTAAGCATCATTTTTTGATAGAGAATTCAATAAAAAACCAAAATTGTATAAAAATATATCACTTTCGGTAAATGAGTGTGCTGAAAAAAATTCAATTAATTTAAATATGATATTGGGCATTAGGATTTTAAGACTTGCTACCCTGAAATGTTAGTTATTCTTCAAAAAGAGTATGTCTCCAGCCCTGGCTGGTGTGGCTTGTTGGTTGAGTGTCGTCCTGTGCACCGAAGGGTTGCCGGTTCAATTCCTGGTTAGAGCACATACCCACATTACAGGTTCAATGTTCTCTCTCACATCTATGCTTCTCTCTCTCTCTCTCTCTCTCTCTCTCTCTCTCTCTCTCTCTCTCTGTCCCCCCTCCTCTCCTCTCCTCTCCTCTCCTCCCTTCCTCTCTCTCTCTCAAATCATTTTTTTAAAGAGTATTTCTGCAAACATGCCTTTAAAAAGATTCCCATTCCTCATGGTAGACCTATTGGATCAGATTCTCAGGGGAGAAAAAAGGGGGATTTGCACTTTAAACAGGCACCTAAAATTTTAAGTGAAGTTTTTCTATTTACAATAAAAGATTTTCAACTAGCATGTGGAACAGTATTCTTTTGAGGACCGTATAAATATTTCCAAAACACTGCGTCCAATGATTTAATTTAGCAAATTGATAACCGTCTCTGTTCTGTGGGCTACTGGGCATCTGATAACTAGTAAGGAGAGTTTGCTGATTGGAGAAAAGAGAGACAGATAACTAACGGCTCTACAAGGTAGCACGTGTTCAATGCTAAGTTCTATCACCCAGGTATTAGAGATTACAAAATGATACAAACTCATAGATACGGAGTACGTTTTTATGACTGTCAGATAGGAGGAGGGTTGGGAAGCTGGGTGAAAAAGGGGAAGGAATTAAGAGGTACACATCGCCAGTTATAAGAACAGTCACAGGGGTGTAAAGGACCACATGGGGAATACAATCACTAGGAGTTTTTATGAAAGCATCACTGTTTCCTGAGCACCAACCACCGTGCACACGAGATGCTCCATAAACATTTGATGAATGAATGCGTAAGTCCATCAGCAGACCTCACGTCAGACCACCTCTGTGCTGCTCTGAAGACCTGTGCCCTCAACCGGCCTTAGATTCCATGATCCCTAAGCTCTCCTCCAGCTAATGTTAAGATGCTAAGGCAGAGCTTGGCAAACATTTTCTGCAAAGAACCAGATTGTAAATATATTCATCCTTGCCACTGCAGCAAGAAAGCAGCTGAGATGTTATGTACACAGTGGGTGTGGCTGTGTCTCACTAAACTCTTTTACAAAGACAGGGGTGGAACGCATTTAGTCTGTGGCCTGTACGTTACCAGCCCTTGTTCTGCACAATAGCCCTCTCTCAGTGGCTTGGTGGCTGTTTTATCTCCCAAGCTCTTTGTCCCTATTGTCACTTCCAGCCCCATTTCTCCCCCTAAGTCCCTTTTTACCTTAAAATTTCCCTTACACCACTCACTACTGCTCCTTGTTGCCATTCACCAACAGACTCCTTGAACAATTTAAGCACCTGGTGCAATTTACCGCCTCCCCACAATCTACTCCTATCTAAACGCTCCGTGATTCCAATTCCATGAACACAGAACTTCCAACACCCTGGCGTTCCATGGCCTTGTCATCAGCGCTGCCTCAGCCACCAACTCCCACACTCTACACACTGCCATTCTCCACTCAGCAGTCAGAGGGTTTATTTTAAAACACAACGGAAATCACTCTTCAACTCAAAACTCTGCAATGCGTCCCATCTCACTTAGGATGCAATTCAAAGTCCTTACTTCCATCCAGGTAATCTGGTCCTAGTTCACGCGGACTCCTCTCCTGCCACTTCCCAGCACTCACATCACTTCACCTGCACTGTCCTCTGTGCTGTTCCTCAGACAAATCTGGCATTCACCTGCCTCAGGGCCTTCGCACCTGCTGCTCCTATGTCTGGAACATTCTTTTCCCAGACTCTATTTGGATTTCTCAATTCTTTGTGTCTGCTTATATAGCACTGTCAGAGGCCTCCACGGTCCGCCCTCTCTAAAATAAAACCTCCCCAACCCCATTACTCCCTAACCCCCACAGCCTGCTCATTTTTCTTCAGAGCACTTGACACAGCCTGACATATTTATTTCCTTACATTTCGCTGTTTCAGGAGAGTCGGGACTTTGTCTTATTGTACTATATTCTCAGCACCAAGACCACAGCGCATGGCCGACGGGAGGGACACAGTAAACATTTTCTGAATTGGTCAAACCACATCCTTTTGGAAGCAACTTACCCTCTTTCAGTGCCGCTGCCAGTAAGGAGGCCGCCTGGGGAGGCTCGCCGGGGTCCGGTTTGATGAGGAGGTGGGGCTCCAGATGGACATCCTCAAATCCACTCAGTTCTCCAAGTTCAGCGTAGATATGCAGCTTCTCCTCCAAATACGTACAGATTTGTTGGTCTTGATTACAGAGTATTTCTATGACATAGCATTTACCGTAGAAGGTTATCACAGGAACGTAACAACTATGAAAACCCACGTTACAAGACAAAGAAGTTGCCGATTAGCAAGCAGTGTGATCTACCAGGTAAAATAACCTTGTTGGGTGGGACAGATCCACGTTCAAACCCTAACTGTTCCATTCAGTGACGGTGGCCTCCGGCAAATGACCTAATTCTCTGAGCTGCCAATGTATTTCCTATAAATGGGGTACTCAATAAAAGTCCGTTTCCTTTCCCAGTCCCCTAATTCCAGAAAAACTTGCAAAACTGTTCTTTGCTGGGGCTGTTTTCTATACGGCCAAACACTAAGCTCGGGAATGACACGGAGGCGGCTCATCCATAATAAGTGAAACCCACAAGGGAAAGCAGTGCAAAGGCTGGAACTGCTCAGGCCCCTGCCAGCCTTGGTCCAAACCAAGCACAGCGGTTCATGTTTCTATTCCCAAACATCCAATTTCTTTGACCAACTTTGCATGCATCATTTTCCTCTGATTTCAACATGTCACAGGATTCTTCAAGCTTAAAGGGACCAAACGAGCATCTAATCCGGGGGCTCTCCATCTCTCTGCCTCAGAATCACCTGGGAGACTTTAAAATACGAATGTCTGCACCCCACCTCCGACAGATTCTCCCTGAATTGGTTGAGGGTGGGGCCCAGGCGCCAGAATGTTGAACAACCTACCCCAAGTGATTCTAATGTCCAGCCAGAGACGAGAATCACAGAGTTGACTTAATTTCCGAATTTCACGGACTTGGGAACTGAGGACCAGAGCTCTTGTGTTCCTTAATCACAGTCATACAGCTGTGACCTGACAGTGCTGAGCCTTAAACTAAACCACTGGACAGCCGTTCTGAGAACCACCGGTGCCACACCATTCACAGTTACTGTCTCCTATGTGTCATGTGCAAACATTTAAAAAATATATTATTTTTTACATTCAATATTATTTTGTATTCATTTCATGTGTGCAGCATAGTGGTTAGACACTCATATACTTTATAAAGTGTTTCTCTGATATTTCCAGCACCTACCTGGCACCATACAGAGTTATTACAATATTATTGACTACATTCCCTATGTTTTACTTTACATCCTGGTGACTATTCTGTAACTACCACTCTGTACTTCTTAATCCCTTCACCTTTTTCACCCAGTCCCCCACCTCTCTCCCCTCTGGCAACCATCAAAATGTTCCCTGTATCTATAAATCTGTTTCCGTTTTGCTTGTTCATTTATATTTTTCTTTAGATTACACATACAAGTGAAAGCATATGGTATTTGTCTTTTTCTGACTTATTTCAGTTAGTACAATCCCCTCTGGTACAGCCATGCTGTTGTAAATGGTAAGATTTCATTATTTTTCATGGCCAAGTTATATTCCATTTTATATATGTACCACAGGTTTTAAAAATACTATGTTCTTCATCACAAAGGAGGAAGCAGGGAGAGATACACCTTATTTAAGCACTCTTAGTACCAGTATTTTTTTTTTTTTTTTGAGAGTGGTTAGCGTGGGCCTTGCATGCACGGAATTAGATTAATCAGGCAGCCATAGCTTCCCATTCATGACACCTGGGCTTTCTCAACGTCCACGGACACACACAACAACCAGGGAACCAGAGGCGCCAGCACTGTACCTTGACATTGATGAATTTTGGCCACTCTTGCTTCAGCTTTCCGCCTCTCTTCATCAGACTCACTTGTCCTCCCCCCTTCTTCTTCTGGGCAACTTTAAAAGACAACAGTCAAGAGAGACAACTCAAACCAAGTCCGAGTACCTTTGGGGTCATTAGAAAGACCCAGGAGAGGCAGTAGAATCATTCAAAGAAAAAGTCAACGTAAAGAGGATTCGACATGCCCCCTGGCCAAGAGATTTGGTTTTCCTGAGCATATAAAGGGCCTCACCTAATGGAACAGCCCTCAAAGCCAGCAGCATAGGGAATGGGAGTAGCGCCAGGTTGGGTGGGGTACAGTGGCGATGAGGAATTTCATGTAACATCATTCAAGATCTAATGAATCAAATTACCATTAAAAATGATCACCCCACTCTCCCACCCCCATTTATAAAAACTGCTTGTGCCCTAACCAGTCTGGCTCAGTGGATAGAGCGTCGGCCTGTGGACTCAAGGGTCCTAGGTTCGATTCCAGTCAAGGGCATGTACCTTGGTTGCGGGCACATCCCCAGTAGGAGGTGTGCAGGAGGCAGCTGATTGATATTTCTTTCTCATCGATGTTTCTAACTCTCTCTCCCTCTCCCTTCCTCTCTGTAAAAAAATCAATAAAATATATATTTTTTTAAAAACTGCTTGTGCACAGTAAGGAGAAATAAATTGACCTAGAGCACTTAGATCCACTAATCTAAAAATGTTTATTGAATGATTCTTCAGAATTCAGCCCACAGAGAAACATAAGACATGGCCCCTGCCCTCAAGGAGCTTCCAATCTAATAAATAAACATATATACATGGAAAATGATTATGGCCACAAGGCAGTGTATGACAGGCACCAAATAAATGCTTTAGAGAGCATGTTAAAGAATCTCAGGTAAGAAAGCGCCAACGGAAGCAAAGAGGTGTTCGCGAAGGAGATGAACATGAGCTGCATCAAGATGGGTAGGGCTGCCGCAGGCAGATGGGAGGATGGGAGTTGCATGCAGGGAGGCTGGGAGGACAAAGCTGCAGGTGAGGGCCTATCACAGGCAGGTGCAGGGGAGCAGACCCCTCGGGCTGAGGCAAAGTTTTCGTGCAAGGGAGACACAGTTAGAGCATGCTCCCCATTGAACCAGCCCGTTTCCTAGCCTATGGACAGAAGGAAACATTACCTCTCCACTGCCTGCTGGATCCGTCTCATCCAGTTATTTCGCTCTTCCTTGGAATTGGTGTGAATCTCATACATCTCAGGGCCAGCAGAAGAAGCGCTGATCAGAAACATTCCTCTCTCCTCATTAGCAACTTCTCGGGCGATAAGCTTCTGAAGGGAGATAACGGATGGCTTCTGATCCTGCGTAAAATAGGAGGGCGTGCAGATGAAACAGCATCCCATCCCAAGTGAGGTCCGGCAGAGCACAACAGTGAAGGAAAGCAACCGTGTTAGGTAAGTCTTAATATCACTTCAGTCTTTTCCCAAGAGCTGAGGAAGTTGGCAAGCGCTCCATAGAACAGTTATGGTGAAGACAGGGTGGGAAGAAAAGATACAGGAAAGTGTTTGTCCTCAAGAATTGGCGGTTTAAAAGGACAGCTTTTAAAGAAACCAACACATCATTGACCAAAGAGTGTGCATAAGCAATCGCTAAGCCTCCCTGTGGGGAGGCAGAGCTTCAGATATAAATCCCAACTCCTTTAATTGCTGCAAGTAAATAAAATTACCTTGCAATAAAATAAAATAAAATAAAATAAAATAAAATAAAATAAAATAAAATAAAATAAAATAAAATAAAAGGACAACTTTTAAAAAGAGAGAACCATCAGAGCACTGAGAAAAAACATCAACATGCCATAGTCAGGGGTGGAGGAATTTTTCTAGAAAGGAATGGGATAGGAAATAGTACATCAAATATTACGAAGAGATTGAGAGATGGAAGACCTAAAGAGTCCCTTGGATTTGGCAGTTAACAACAAAACTGCTTCAATAAGGGGACAGATACAGAATCCCAGGAACCAAGGAGTGGAATGTGAAAATGACAGGCAAGAATGAGGTAGCCAGGCTTTAGACTCACCTGGCATAACCAGTGTCTCCTGCTATCAGAGGAGCAGCAACACAACTGCCACAGTTCTACCTGCAAATTTCTCTTATTTCTACCAACCAGGGGACCCTCTGGTAGGCAGGAATACGTCTAATTCACCTTCATGTCTGACACAGTGCCTTGCATGAGCAGGCACTCAATAAATGTCTGTAGAACTGGATTTAGTTTAATTCTATCAGAGGGGAACAGGAAGGAAGTCTACAACTTGGCATCCAATCCATGATTAAGTCACCTCTTCTCCCAACATTTCCTGTGACCACTGTTCCAAGTCTCGGGAATCCAGAGACGAATGAGTCACTGAATATAGTAATGTAGCGAGGCAGCCATAGATGGAAGAATAGCCAAAGGAATGCCTGCTGAAGTTTTGGGGGTAAATATGAAGATTCTTCCTCGGTTTGTGGCTCCCACCCGTTTATAGTGTAAGCTGCAGTGTGTGGTTTTGCTTCTCCCTGTGGTTGGAGCGACGCCTTTACCAGAACATGCCGCTCGTTGCCTCACTGCTGACTCTAGTGCTGGCTTTGCTCTCCCGGCATCCACAGCCCAGCACATCTGAGGGTGTGTGCAGGCACACACCGCTGAGGCATGGAAGGCCTCTGCCACAAGAGGAGGAACAGGAACCTTTAGCCCCATGGTTACAATATATCCACTGTGATTCCACAAGGTGGCGGTTTCTACGGTTGAGCAATTCTATTTGTGATTCCACTGTGATAACAAGACCTTAAGGTCACCTCCTCGTTTCAGCTTGCACGTCTACATGGCGAGACAACCTCCTACACTCAGCACTCCAGGATTTAGTAAAAACATCTGCTTTTTCCTATTTATTTTATATATTTGAGTCTTGCTGCCATTTCCAGCTGAGTCCTCTTTGAAAACAAACAGAATTATCTTTTAGGGGAGCTATTCCATCCTCTTGCTATTTTTCAACTGTTTATCTTCTGGCCATTTCCAAATTCGTCATGTCTTCTGTAACATGTAGCAAGCATTTACTAAAGAAGTCTTCCTAATAGTACAAGGGATAGAGAATCTCACCTGTGGGTATTAGCATGAAGATAACTTTATAAAATACTCAGGTGAGAACTAGGAAATATAGATATTTGCATACTCTTAGCCAATGCATCAATTCCCTCAAAATATTAACCATATTTATGACACATGGGCTGTGTCAATGAAATGTATTTGATGCAACTAAAAAGCACCTTATTGACAGTAGGGTGCACTTGACTCTTTAAGGATAATGCTCCTCTTTTGCTTCCTGACATCAGCAAGGGCTTAGCTGGCAGCTACATGTTAGTTTAACATCTTAGAAAACGGTATCAGCACCATCTCACTGTTGTCCATTGCCAAACACATTTTACCAAGAGGAGCTGAGTTGTGGCTGCGTTCAACCTGGCATTTGGTGGGTTGCACCCCTAAAGTCCCATTTCATGGTAAATGTGGTCTATGGGTGGCACAGATAACTCTTCAAGAGGTCAGACAAGAGGGGCAGGTCCATATTTCAAGTTATACTGCAAGCTAAGCATCACAGCTAGTTCTCAATCCGTACACTCTGTTGGTTGTCCATATGCTGTGCCTAATTCTTTGGTTTTGAGGAACCTTCGTTTCTATAAAGCAGTGGTATAAATTTGTTTTCTCACCAACCACAGGTCAAACAGCCCACTTATTTACTCTGCTTTCTTTCAGAGTACCCAGGTCACAGCCAAGAGGGGTTGCTGGACAAATCAGTAGGTGGTCATGAAATTTGCAATATATACAATTCAAACAGATCAGGAAATTGGGGACTTGGTTAAGGCCTCTGGTTTTCTGCTGGTGTAGCTTTGGGAGAGCATCTCTGATCTTTATACAACTTGCACACTATGTGACAAGAGGCAATGTGCTGAACAGGGTGCAGAAGCCGATTGTCCCAACCTGACAAGCCCAGACAGGCAGGTGAGGCACTGTTCCAGCCTCCTCCTCCCCAGAACCCCCCACTGGGCAGGCATGCTTCTTGTTTACTCTGAGCAGCATAAGCTTTGAATTTGCCAAAAGCAGGTGGAATTGATGGTATCTGCTGATGATACCTGAGCATCCTATTAGTCAATGGATGATAATCACTAGGGTTTTAGAGACACCATCATGTTGTCCACCTTGGTTCTGCACCTTAGATTTCTTCCTCTACCAGGGCCTGGTGCTCCATGATGCTGACAAGGAGTTAACTGATGACAACTTCCTTCTCTAAGTGCGTCATTTTGGACCACAAGATCCTGCATAGTAAATGATATAAAACTCTGGCTTTATTGCTAATCTACTCTGTTGGCAATGAGGTTAACATAGCATACTACAGAGATAACTATTATAGGAACAGCCTCCGTCATTAGTAAGCGTTATAGTAGAAATAACAGGAATCTTTAAACGTGAGATACCAGGATGGTGTTTTCTTGTTGGACAGAAGGAAAGTCATGACAGTTATGAACGGGGTTAGCAACAGGTACAGAAGACAGGCAGCAAGGTGCCAGAAGTGACCTACATTAACATGTGAGTTTCTGGGAAGCCAAGGGGGTGGGTATTTGGAGGAAAGACCTAGAGAACCAAATGGCAGAGGGTCAGGGCAGGGGGGAGGGAGTTATGGCAGTGCCTGTTCACCAGCCAGTACCAAACTACTGCAATCTTTTCATAATTGAAGAGGTTAATGGGGGTGGGGGGAACCTATGTAATACTTTCAACAATAAAGATTAAATATATATATACATATATATGTGGTTATATATATGTGTGTATATGTATATGTGTGTGTGTATATATATATATATATATATATATATATATATATACACCTAATAAAAGAGTAACATGCTAACTGACCGTACCTTCGCGACGCCCATCAGCCAATCAGTAGTGAGTATGCAAATTAACCCAACAAAGATGGCGGGTTAATTTGCATACACAGTTGCTGACCAGCCGGGGCGGGGCGGGAGGCTTGCGTCATCACCATGGCCACGACGCAGGCATTCCGCACCACCCCAGCTGCTCCAGACCTCTGGGCAGTGTGGGAAGGCAAAAAGGCGGCTCCGGGCCGGAGCAAAAGCAGTGCCAGCAGCCAGGGGAAGGAAGGCCCATTCTTGCACGAATCTTTGTGCATCGGGCCTCAAATTATATATATATATATATATATATATATATATATATATATATATATTCATAATTGGTTAAACTGCTGAGCCAAACTACCTATCCTGGTTGTAATAACTCAATGCTCATCATGCTACTTAAATCCAATTAGATGTTTGTTACTAAACACTGTAGTCATTAATTACAATGGGAATATAACAGGGGCATATTCTCACCCATGAATATATAATGTCACCAGGAATGTCAGGAATTTTTCAAGGAGATGTGGTATTAAACATGCATCACGTGGCCATATACTTACAACAGCTGCAAAGATGTATTTCTGGTCTTTTTCTTGTAAAAAGAGCAGCACATCAGTTAGAAGTAACGCTAGGATATCTTCAAAGAAAAAAGCTTAGTTAGTATCAATGAAGCAAACCACAGTTCAAATGCTGAAATTAAATATTTTTTAAAGTAAAAAGACTTCATCTAATTAGGAAACTTTGATAAAAATGCCTGCATTATGATAGCCAAAGATATTTTATAGATAACTTAACAGACAAGCTGTGTCTAGGTGTGCATGTTTATGTGTGTCACTATAAGTATTGCTAAATCTCCAGCAAATTTAATGTTTTAACTTTTATAAAGGAAGAAAAATATCCAATTAAACAAAAAGTTTTAATAGAATGGAGCAAGCTGTTACTTTATGGGGGAAAAGAAGTGCTAATTAAAAATGTTAGAGGGCAGCTTCTGCCTCAAATTATATACAAAAATTTGCTATTTTGTTCCATCTAGATCCTATACTTCTCTTACAAATTGTTCACAGGAACCCATCTTCTCTATACCACTGACAGTTCTGACAGAGCTACCAAACTAATGATTCGCAAAATGGATCAAGAGCAAATGATCGGACACACAGGATCTATAGACAGTGCTTAATATTTTAGTTTGGTTAAGTGGTTAATGTTTAGGTGCCACATGGCAAGTAGCTGATAAACAAATCCCATTTCAGTCATTAGTGGCAACCACCAGCGAAACTCGACAATCCTCCAGTAGGATTAACAACCTCTCGGTGTTTACCTGAGGATGTTAGGATGCGTTAAAAACAAGGAGAGCAGACCAGAGGGTCTTAATCTGGCTGCGCAGCAGACTCACCTGCAAGCTTTTAAACACCCCTATACTTGAGCTTCATTCCCAGGCCAATAATCTCAGAATTTCTGGGAGGAGATAAGCAGTAGTAAATTTTTTAAGCTCCAGAGGCGATTCTAGAGTGTGGCCAGGGTTGAGAAAGCCTAGATCAGGCAAGATGTTAGCTACAGAATCAGCCCCTAAGAATCTGAATAAACTGTTTTAGACTCGGACCAGATTAGTGGAGTCACGTTATTGCTGTTAGTACTGAGGAAGCATCTACACCAATGTAAACATGTCTATTTTTGCAGTATGTTACTCAGCACCGAACGTGACATTCAGAGTTCACTCCTCCCCTCTATGGCCGGCTAGTCCTGAGCTGGGTGTGCAGGTGTACCACCTCACTTTATTTATTTATTTTTTAAAATATATTTTATTGATTTTTTACAGAGAGGAAGGAAGAGTGATAGATAGTCAGAAACATCGATGAGAGAGAAACATCGACCAGCTGCCTCCTGCACACCTCCCACTGGGGATGTGCCCGCAACCAAGTTACATGCCCTTGACCGGAATCGAACCTGGGACCTTTCAGTCCGCAGGCTGATGCTCTATCCACTGAGCCAAACCGGTTTTGGCACCACCTCACTTTAAATCACATTTGCCAGATTAACATTTCTGTGCCAACAATTAGCAGAATTCTCAGTTCCTTTGATTCAAACATCACAAACTTGGACATTCATAAGATATACATAAAGTCTTTTGCTTAGAGCTGCAAACTGCCACTGAAAAGGTTCGTAGCATTGGCCACATTGCCTATGGGTGTTCACAACTCAATCCTACAGGAATTTTTCCACTGACCCAGGGTTTGTGCCTACATTTCTGAACGATTTATCTTCTGAAAATCTGTCAAACTGTTAAATGAATATCATGTGTGAAGAAAGGAGAAATTGGTCTGGGAGTGCCACAGTACCTTTGAAACGGCCCGTGGCAGTTTTCCAAAAAACAAGGCCGTCATGTAATAGAGTCCTTTCTTTGCTTATCAGTGCCTGCTTCCTAAACACATCGCCGTTTTTGAGCTTGGTATATGTTTTGTTTTCGATCTTACTTAGGATCTCAAGCCATTTTTGGTTTTTCTCATATTCACTGACTTTTAAATCCACTGCTGCAATCATGTCTCTTATTAGGCAAAGAGCTTTGCATAAGTCTTTATGTTCTTCCGTGTTTTCTGCATGGGAAAAAGAAAGAAACATGATACAATAAGCCAGAGAGCTAAGGGAGACAGTTTTTTCCTACACTTTTAAATACAGCTAAATGTATCATCCAAACAGCAAAAGTCTCTGAACAAAAATGTTGGATTAAATTCAAATACCCCATTATCACTCTGCACCCCTCCTCCCAAAAGATCCATTAAAATATTTAATTATAAAAGATTTGCTTATCAGATGTGCCTCAGCTGAAACACAGTGAAAATAGGATGTCTGATTTCTAGAGACTGGTTTGACCTTCCTCCTGGAGCAGGGAATGTCTTACATACAAAGTGGGGCAAAAGTAGCCACAGTTGTAAGTATGCAAAACACAGTGTTTATTCTTAGATTATTATTTATTAATTATTTTTCATCTGAGTAACTGTAAATCTACTTTTGCCCCACCGTGTACACTAAGTTAGGCCTTCCTTCTACCTGCCCAGACACAGGTAATCAAGTAATCCCCACACCAAGCTTCTCAGAACTTAACCAAGCCACAGGCCCAGGTTGAAGTCCTTTCATAAATTAGGGCTTCAGGGTGCCTTGAATGGGCCTCAGACTCAACTGCTTTCTTGGATCCCTTCCTCCATAAAAATAATACTCAAACTACATTTTACAAGTGCATTAACAGGAAGATAAATATATCAATAATACATATTAAAATTTTTGGAACTAAAAACTGGACCATGCCAACAGAGTAGATGATCACTGAGTCTAGTTGTTATTCTTTAAAACATTGGCCACCTGCTCTTATCTCTGGATTATCTTAAGCAAAATCTTTGGAGGAGTTTCTGGAACAGCATCCTGAAACTCCAGATAAAACCGAGTGTAGCTATTTTCTATAGCTGAGGATTTAAAAAACCACCTAGTTGATGTTTATTGAAGCAAAGGGAACTGAAGGGGGAAGTTTCAGGAGGTTAAAAGTTGCAAAAAGATGAGATAAAAAAATTGGCAGAGAAAAATCAAAGATTCTCTAGAGCCTAGAGCAGCAGAAATAAACACAAAGGAATAGCAGTCCAGTGGGATGAGAACAAGTCCTCCAAAGGGCCTAAATGTGTTAGATACATGAGGATCTGGCAGGAAAGCTCAAGGAATAGATGCAGACACTCATCTTCAACAAAGAAGAGTCTTTCTCATGGCCCATGAAAGGACACACCTCACTATTTTACTACGCCTACTGCCCAATAAGCAGCATACACCCCGCCCCCCACCAAAGTTCTTTCTAAACAGCATATTTCATAGTAGAGAAGTTGAGTAGAGAAAGTCAATCTTGAGTTACAAGGTGACTTGGGGTAAGGCCAAGAAAAGGCTCCAAGTCTTGACCTTCAGGGACAAATTACTATCTTACAATAGCTTGCTACTCAAAGTATAGCAGCATCAGACTCACCAGGGAGTATTGTTAGAAATACCTTGGGTTCTACCTCAGGCTAACTGAATCAGAATCAACATGTAAACAATCCCCAGGTGAAGGGTAACTCCTAATGAAGTTTGAGAAGCATTGCCATAATAGAGTCATGTGAACCATGTTCTTAGTAGCCAGAGAAAGAGAGAGACTGACCATTGGGAAGCTCTGACCTAAGGAGGTCAGACAGCTGTGTGTGAAGAGCCATATGTCATAATTATCATGATTGACACACACTAGGGAATCACTATTATTCACTCTTCCAGGAATGTGGCATGGGATGATAGTTGGGGCGGACCTAATACAATCTGACAAATGTTAATCTGTGAGGTATTGTATATCCTATATAATAGGAATATGCTAGTTATCCGATATACCCTGAGGCGTAACAACCGACTGCATAACCACCGGATCACGGATCTGCAGGAGGGTGGGGCAGCAAAACTACAAGCGGGCAGCTGAGAGCTACAGGAGGGGGCAGGGCTGCAAGCTATGTGGGGCGGGGGAGCGGGGAAGCTACAGGAGGGCGGCAGCGACCTACTGGCACAGGGATTTGTGTGCAGGGTTACTAGTATGAACATAATACAAAATGAAAGTCTTGATTTTGTTTTCATTCTTTTGCTGAAAACAAAATTTATGAGGTTTTTCTCTGTATATTGTGCTTCCATTTTCTTTTATATTATAAGGATCAATAAAAATGGGACACAAGGAATAGATGCTACTCACCTAGACCCCTACTCACCTAAACCCCTTCCCAAAAAAGAATGTCAGAGTTGACTTTTTTAGAGTTGGCATATAAAATCTCATTGATCTCACACAGTATCTTAGGACACCATTTTCATTAACTCTAAGTCAACTGATCATAATAAAGAGAATGAAAACAGCTCCCGCTTATAGAGCACCTTGTTTATACCAGGCTCTGCACTGGGCACTTTCTGAGACAATCTCACTTGATCCTCACAATTCCATAAGATGAGGATTATTATTCTTACTTGTTAGTGGAGAAAACAGAGGCTCATTTAATTAACTTGCCCAACTAATGAGCGGCAGAACCAAGTATATGCAATAGCAATGCAAGTTTACATAACTCCAAACCCAGCCCATGTTAATACAACACACTAAACCCCAATAATAATAAACTTGAAATTGATAAACTAACTTTTGGAACTGGCAATTTTATTTATTCATTCATTGCACTGATATGTGTTTGTTTATTGATAGGCTATTCTTGACCAGCACAAGGCATTGAAGATCCAGTTGTGAACCAGACAGACACAGGCCTTCTAGATCCCTCCAGGAGCTTACAGTCCAGCCATGTGCGTTCATAGCTCCTTAAAGGATACCCAGATGTTACCCCCTGGAACTTAACGAATTGTCAGGGTCAAAAATAGCTCCTTCATAAATCATTCTCAATCTAATAATCCATTGGTTAGGAGAGTTGACATTTGTTGCTAGGATCAATTGCATATGTTTCAACAAACAGCAGGAAGATGAGGATGAAGAGGTATTAAGAAGATCTAGATATGGAAAGACTGCAGAAGAGAAAGGCAGGGTCAAAGTATGAAGAAGCCTGCTTGGTTTGGGCTGCTTGGAGGACTTCAGACTACTGGCCAAGCCACATTATAAAAGGTAACTTTTCAAAATAGATGCAAATCCTAAGGCTTTAACAGTTTTTCCATAATGGTAATCTTTATGAATCAGAGGCCACAGCATTTACCGGTATAGGTCTTTACAACACCTCAGGCATGTTTCAAATTAATGAAAGAGGCGAATGTTTGTCCCAGAAGTCATCACTCACCCTTTGTGTACTGCAATATCCTCTCCACTAAGACGGGGTACTTTGTGATGCGCTGAGTGACTAGCAGAATGCATTCTGGAATTCCTCGGCGTCGAGCCAAAAGATTACTATTTCGGAGCTTAAGAAAAGATAGATATATTTTTATATTCACAACTCTATCCGTATTTTCTTTATAGATGTGAATTTAATAATACAAAAAATCATACTTCTATTCAGACCCAATACAATACACATTATTATTAATTGAAAATTGATGCATTGTCATTAACTTGTACACTTTGTCATTAATTTCAATAACCCAGCTCTCTAAGATTTCAAGAAGTTTTAAGTTGCTCTGATGTATTTGTAGTTAATTCCAAATGTGAGTAAATTCAAATACATATAAGTGTTAAGATTCATGAACAGCAAAAGTGTTGAAAAAATACTCAGAAATCAAAGTTAGAGTTTGAGTATGAGTTTGCCATTAACTATATTTTTCCAACAGGGCGTTCTCTTTATGTGTTGTTATTCACCATGGAACTTAAAGTTCCCTCTAATCAGGGCAACTTTTTCTAAAAATTTCAGCTTATT
This sequence comes from Plecotus auritus, assembly GCF_963455305.1. Taxonomy (NCBI): domain Eukaryota; kingdom Metazoa; phylum Chordata; class Mammalia; order Chiroptera; family Vespertilionidae; genus Plecotus; species Plecotus auritus. The sequence continues at coordinate 137,545,290 of NC_137774.1, forward strand.
CTTTAAGTTTTCAAATTCTCAATATACATGTATGTGGGAAGAAAACAAAAGGAGGAGAATCTGCTAGAATTTTTTAAATGTTAGATAAATATTTGGGATCAATAAAATGCTAAAGGACAAATTTCTTTAGCAAAAAAAGGAAAGAGGAATATTCAAATTAAAAAAAAATTAAAAGATGTAACCCTCATATATAATTGTGAACCTTGGACAGATCTTTATTTAAGCAATTCAATTTTATGAAATAATTGGGAAATCCGAATACTGGCCAGCTGTTGAAAAATATTAAAGAATTACTGTTCATTTATCTACGTGCGATAATGTCACTGTAATTTTTATAAAGATCTTATTGTTTAGAGATACATATGAAATGATGATGAGTCATGGATTTGCTTCAAGCTAACTCAGTGGGAGTGGAAGGATTCTGTCCTTGTTTTCACTATGATTCTTCTGATTTTTAACTTGTCAGGGCATGAAAGAGCTTCACAGGATATTACAAAGGTGCTCATAAGCTTGGAGTATATAACTTCACAAATACAAGCTATAAAAGAAAGTGATTTAAAAGAAATATTTTACTAACACAGAAAAAAAAGACTTTCCATCTTGGCCAAAAACTTATTAGTATTTCCTCCTAAAACAGCACCTAGATGTGAAACTTAGTGAGGTTACATAAGAAATAAGCATGAATTATTTTCCCAAACTGGTTTACCACTATATGATAGGGTTTTAAAATACTTGCCTTAATAAAATTCTGAAACTTTTTATTCTGCTGGAGTTCTTTAAATAGGCTGACAGCTTCTTTGTGATGGCTACAGAATTCTCCATATATTTTCTTCATCGTATTTGCATTTTCTTCTGAAAACTGAGAATAACATTTCAGTGATGGTTTATAAATTGAGTCAGTTCTGAATACTAAAGGGAAAATGCAATTTTCATATATTTCAATACATTCTTTGCAAATAAAGAATAAAGATCATGGTTTCCAGAGCTCAATGCTGATGAGCATATGTTAAAATAATAGCCTGTTTATTAATCTACAAATAGACAATAATGTTGGCATATTCTGTTTGTCTATTAATGGGCCTACTTCTTAGCAATATTAGAAATGTTTTATAAAAGCAGCTCATGATACTTTACTGGTCTTTTCATGGCATATAAACAAATAAAGTATTTACATATTTAAAAAAGAATAAAATCATGGAACTTCTGAACACAATCACTTCTCTTTTTCAATTAAAATAAAAGAAAGTAGTCAAGAGGTAAAGGGAAGACAGTAATCTAATGTGATTATATTATACTGAACTAATTCAATTATCAAGTAGTCAAATAAAAAACATTTGATATAATTTATTCTTTTTGTAGTCTTTGTGATTTCAACTTATAGTTTGAATACTTTTGAAGATTGAAGGAAGGATTATGTGGCAACATTTGGGGACCTCTTACTGGCAGGCATGTACAATGGCTAAGGGACCATGTCCATGGATGCAGTCCTCAGTCCGGAATTTGATTTCTGTCAGCACATCACAAATAGATCAAGAGGCAGGTAATTAATCATTGGCCAAGATAAAAGAGAAAGATGAATAACTAAGGTGCCAATTAATTAACTGATGGAGAGAAGCAGAAATGTGGGATAGATGTTTCAATAAGCTTGACCTATAGAACAATCTCTGTCTCCCAGGCATGAGCTCTGCGGCTTTCACGGTATAGAGCTGCCTCCTCCTAAAACGAGCCAGTGCTTACCTTGAAGATGCTGGTAAGACTATCACAGGCCCACTGGGGAAGCCACATTATTAGAAAGCCATCACAACAAGAAGTTTAAATAGAATTTTCATAAAGGGATTTACTTGTGGCTGTGACTCCTGGTGGAGGTAGTGATAGGGCCAGTCACTGGCTTTTAGAAACTGTCAGGCATCAGTCATATAAACTAACACCAAATAAAAGAAAAGCAACCAAAATCATCTGTCAATCAAAATGAAATTAATTCCAGTTCTCCATAGGGGTTTAATGCTGTAGAGAATCTGCAAATCTTTCAGTTTTCGAGGTTAGGACCTTTAAACCTCTCTTACCTGTTGGACTAGAATATCTCCAATTCGGTTAATGACGAAATTCCTGTCATTGTCAGCACAGGATTCCTGCCTCCGCTCCTTCATGCTGTAGAAGAAATGCCTATGAATTTCAAGTAACTCATCCAAGCAGGGGAAGATTTTATCCACCGTGCTGTGGTCCAGCTGCAGCTCCTCCTTCATCCCTTTCCTGAAGATCTCAGACATGATGAAGAGGGTCTGGATGTGATGCATTTCCGTTTGCATTAGCTCTGAAACACGCGAGCAGAAACAGGATTCTTTTAAACAAGAATCCCTACTGACCTAAGTTGCTAAACGCTATACGTCACACAAATTAAAAAGAGGAAATGTTTAAAAATAACCTTCTTCCACTATAAAAGTCAGCATCAATTAAACATTAATGCAAGCTTAAATTAATCAACATTTTCTGTTTGTCCAGATATAAGAAGATAAATTCAAGTCCAATACATAAGAATCCAATGTATCTGAAACTCTCATAACATAACTAGCTAGTGTCTTTAGGTACCTTTATCTAGGAACTAGTCTTATTCTTCTCTGAGTGCTCTCTGAAATATAACTTAGTATGTCTCAGTTTTTCTGTTTTGTTTTGTTATATGTGTGTGTGGTTTTTTTTGGGGGGGGTTTGTTTTTTGCATTGAGAAGGAGCACAATTAATTTGGTGAATTAAATTGAATTAAATATAATAAAGTTCCTCAAAGCAGATAACAACAGATCCTTTCTCTTACTGGATCAGTCTCCAAAATTCCACTTTCTCTAGGGGAAAACAATGTATCATGATCAAGGAACATCATCAAGGAAGTAAAAAAACAACCCATAAAATGGGAGAAAATATTTACAAATCATATACCTGGTAAGGGACTTGTGTCCAGAATATATAAATAACTCTCACAATAACAACAATAAACCCACTTCAAACATAGGCAAAATATTTAAATAGATATTTCTTCAAAGATATACAAGTGGCCAATAATTACATCATTACTAGTAGCTATCAAGGAAATGCAAATCAAAACCAAAGTGAGACACGAGAACACACATCCTAGGATAATTGTAATCAAAAAGATGGACAATAAAGAAGTGTTGGAGGATGTGGAAAAGTCAGAAACCTCATACTTTGTCAATGGGACTATAAAATGGTGCAGCTGCTTGGGAAATAGCCTGGCAGTTCATTAAAAGGTTAAACATAAAGTTACCATATGACCCCAAAAGTGGAAACAACCCAAAATATCCATCAACTGATAATTAGATGAACAGAATATGGTATATTTATACAATGGAATATTATTCGGGCATAAAAAGGAATGGAGACTGAAACTACAATATGAATGAATCTTGAAAACATAATGCTAAGTGAAAGAAGTCAGTCACAAAAAAACATATACTGTACAATTCCATTTATGTGAAATGTCCACGCAGATCCCTAGACACACAAAGTAGGGTAGTGGTGGCCAGGGGCTACGTGGGAGGGGAAAATGGAGAATGACTACTAATGGGTACAGGCTTTTCTTTTGGAGCCGTGGAAATCCCATGGAATTAGAGAGCAGTTGATGGTTGCATACTAAAAACCATTAGGTTTACTGTAAAGGGGTGAACTTTATGGTATGTAAATTAAATCTCAGCTTTAAGAATGCAACATGAGAGAAAATAATAATTCACAATTTGTAGAAGCACCAGAAGTCCTAGATTAGTTTTTCCCAACTCACATGTTTTAAGAAAGAATCTAAAATGTCAACAATAAAAATAAATAAATTAAATTAAATTAAATATTAGCCATGGAGGGTAAACAAATCTAAATGTAGCTTTATTATTTTATCATAAACAAAAATCTCCTCATTTGGGAACCCACTAACTTTACATTATTTCCTACCATGTTTCAGTGCTAAACACATAACCATATCATTTCATTTAATCCTCTAGTCCAGTGGTCGGCAAACTGCGGCTCTCTTGACTAATGAGTTTGCCAACCACTGGGATAGGGGCTTAATCACAAGGAACAACAACAGCCTGTAATTATTAGAACTGAGAGTCTAGCTCAGTGGTCGGCAAACTCATTAGTCAACAGAGCGGCAAACCGCGGCTCACGAGCCGCATGTGGCTCGCGAGCCGCAGTTTGCCGACCACTGCTCTAGTCCATTTATCTAGCATGACCCCAAAATAGAAATGATTTCCCTCATCTTAAAGGTGAAGGAATTTTCCCAGAATCCAAGCCTTTCTTATACAAAGGCCATGCTGTGAACTACCCTACATGGTAAATTCATCCAAAATGGGTTAGGTTATTTTTGATAATATATGAAATCAAGAAAAAAATGAAGAAAAATTACAGTATAATGTAAATTGCATGAGAAATACTGGCAGCATTTCCTTTCCATAGTAACTCCCACCGATGCAGCTCTGGACAGACTTCAAGCATGCTTGCAGAGCATCTCACCTGGCCTGCATAACCACCCCGGTGAGAAGGGGTCCTCATTTGCCAATGGACTTTTTGGGCCACACTTGCATACAGGCTTACCTTGTTTTGTTGTGCTTTGCTTTATTGTGCATTTATTGCAGATTGAAAGCAAGATCCTCCACCAATGAAGCAATTATGACTCACTTTATTGCCATATTTGCTTTATTGCAGTGGTCTGGCACTGAACCTGAAATATCTCCGAGGTCTGCATGTACATGGGATCAATGAAAACTAAGAGCTAGTCTTATCTTTCAAATAGGGTGTCTACTTGGAACTACTATTTAGCAACTACTTCATACTTGAAAATTTTTTAAACCTCATTTTTTCCTAACTAATGCATAATTGAACTTCCCCTGACATGAAATAGTAAATGTCAGCAGAGTGTAACTCCACAGGCAGGACGGCATCACACCGTCACACACTGCCCTAATCCAGGTGCTGCCCCTCCCATTGCGGTCTGCGTGATTGGCAACCTCTGGTGCGTGCAGGAAAATTACAGGGTCATATACACGATAGCCCTGTCCACCCTACATCAATATATGTGAAATTTTTCTGTGATTCTTATAACAGCAGAGGTAAATGTATATAGGCCATGCTTAAATAAACTTGAAAAGGGTATAAGAAATAAAATCTGCTTTGTATCAGGTACACACAATGCCTCATTTAATCCTCATAACGTTTTAAACCTGAGTATCATTATTCCCATTTTACAGATGGAGACACTGAGGTCCAGGTGAATTAAACAATTTATCAGAGATCAAGTAACTAGAAAATGGTAGCATTTGGCCCTAGCTGGTTTGGCTCAGTGGATAGAGCACTGGACTGCGAACTGGAAGGTCCCGGGTTCGATTCTGGTCAAGGACACATGCTCGGGTTGTGAGCTCAATCCCCAGTAGGGGGCGTGCAGGAGGCAGCCGATCAATGATACTCTCTCATCATTGATGTTTCTATCTCTCTCTCCCTCTCACTTTCTCTCTGAAATCAATAAAAATGTATTTTAAAAAATAAATAAATATAAAAATAAAAATCACATTGAGAAAGTTGCCTTAAAAAAAAAAAAAAAGAAAGAAAATGGTAGAATTTGAATTTGAACTCAGGTCTGAATGGTTTCAAAGTCCAGGTTTTTTTCCTCTATATGACATTGCTTCATCCCAAGGAGCATATCTGAAAAGCTTACCAAAAATGACATCCTGTCTTTTGATGACATCCTTCTCCTGCCTACTACAAAACGAGGGGTCCACCACAAGACTCCAAGATTCTGCTTCAAACTCCTGAGCATCACTGCTGAGGTCACTCCACAGAGAAGAATCCACGACATCTAATGTGGTTTTGGAAAAGTCAGAAGTGGAGTAACATGTGAAACACAAACAGACCTTCACAAGTACCCATGTTTATGGATTCATCACACTCAATAAACGTGCTATAAACAGAGAAACAACTAAGCCAAAATACTGTTGATATGGAGTTGAAACATCTGAAAACCAAGACTGTGCTCATGAAAGCAAAGAAGAATCAGATATTAACACAATGGTTGTGTTTATATTAAAAAAAAAAAAAAAGACATTTGAAGATTCTTTTGTTTGTTTGTTTTGGCTCATTCTGTCTCAGTTTTACTTTTGGTAACCTTCAGAGTCCACGTGTGCTTACAGAATCTTGAACACAGAATCTTTTGCCCTGAGCTGTTTTGCACTATTTACTCCAATTTGAATTTTGTACTTGTCCGCTTTATGTTCTCTTTACTTGGCTTGCTGTCCTTAATATAAACATGACACACGGTGTCAGGACTCAAGCCACGTAAGCACAAGAGTTTTCTGACAGAATTTGACAACACACACACACCCCCTTCAGGAAAACGAAGAGCTGTTTGTCCAAATAGCACTCCTAAAAACGATTCCAGCTCAGAGCAATAAACATGACATGGCAATGAATTTAAAGTCTTAAGTTTAAAATAAAAGAAACAGATTCCTGGGGCAGAGTCCACTCCTTTCTCTTGTCACTACTCTCCTTTCATTCGGTTTTCTTTCACTTATTGATACAACTTGGATATGATAAGTAATTCCCCACATTAAGTCATATCCTACAAAATATGCTCTTTAAAAAAATGTTTTTATTCCCCTAGAAACAGATGACAATAAATATCCCAGAGTTCCAAGCAAGTTCTTTCTTAACTAACTGAAATGTATCTTTTTAATGTATAATCCTATTTCAATTCCATTAATAGCTATAAAACTTTTTAAAAGAATAACAAACATACAAGGTATGCCATTCTCATCATTATATTTATGACATATGTCCACTAAAAAATACATCATATTTCCTTGGTCACTCTATGGAAATCTTCTTTGGGTCTAAATTTTCTTTTTTCCTTTATTTTTTCTTTCTTTTTTTTCTTTCTCTCTCTCTTTCTTTCTTACTTTCTTTTTCTTTCTTTTTTTTTTTTTTAAGAAAAACCTATACCAAAGAGACACCATGAAACAGAATTAAAAAGAACAAAGAATATTTTTTCAATCTTATATCCTTCAGAAAATATTCCTTTTGGCAAATGCTCACAGAAACACCAGTACATGCAAACATCTTTTTCTCACCTTCCATTAAGAAAGAATCAGTGGAGGGGGATGAGCCCATGGACTGTAAGAGCTCATCGGAATGAGACCTGCTTCTCCAGGCGTTCCCGTCACTCTCAGACTCCAAGGATGTCCCTGGCCTCCTGCAGTGGAGGAAGGGAGAAGAGTTAGGCCAACAGCAGCTCTGAGGTGAGAAGATGTAAAACCACACTGACTTACCTGTCCAAGGTGGTGCCGGGAACACTTCTGGACAACGGATGGGCCAGCCCCGTGGTGTCTTTCCTCCCAGCCGGCAATCCGATGGGCATGGAGGAAGAAGGGTGCAAGGAGAGACCAGCCAGGGGGACGTCTCTAAATGAAGAATCTGGAAATCAGAATGGATGCTTCATGTGTTTTCATAGAGGGCAGTAATTACAAGAAGTACAGGTAGTCACTTACAAGCCAGAAAGCGAAACACTCAATGGCCACTTCGAGCGTTTCTCATGCTCAGCCTTGAAACCAGTTCCCTCCACATCCCAACACCTGCTTCGAATGTCCCTTCCATGTCACACCCTCCTGACAGCAGGGCTGCAGGCCTGCTCCAGCATATCCACTTGGAGACTGTGGGCGGCTGGGATTATACAAACAAACAGGAAAATGGAACAGGGAAACACTGGGGCAGCTTTCTCATAAACCACTGCTTGTACTTCCCAGAGCCAGCTTCGAAGAGGCGCAACGTGTCATTAGCACTATGACTAGAATGCATAGTGTGTGTATAAGCAAGCACACGCGCACACAGAGCCTGTCAATGGATTGGAATGATGCTGGGGAGTCTGTGTCTTTATGGTCTACGAATTTCAGGCAAATAAAAGCCAAGCTGAGCCCATGGACTATAAAAGCTCATCGGAATGAGACCTGCTTCTCCAGGTCTCACATACTGAAAACTAAATGGTGCTTCAATGCCTTTCTAGTCAGTTCTAAAATGCTGTGGCCATAGGTGCATTTACATTTGCTGGATACTATCTGTAACTCCCAGAAAATATTTTAGTCCTATAATATTATAGCTGCCGCAGGCACCTTCTCAAGCAAAAGGGGGATATTATAAGGAATTGGACACATGCATGATTTAATGCTGTTCTTGTGACTCCCAAGTAAAGAGAGGGAATAGATGGTATTTTATTAATTTTAAGATGCTTTTTATTTTCACACTTAACCTTATGAAAATGAGAAGTACCTTAAGCTCAGGTCAAAGGGACTCCTGGTGTCAGAACAGCCAGTTATTTATGTCACAGTTGTACTGACTGCATTAGCTCAACCTTGTGTAACATCACTCCCAATCGCATGTCACCATGAAGATGCATACCTCCTTATCCCCTAATTCAAGTGGTTTTAAAAACATGGGTCACACTGTTACAGCCTTGAAATGAAAAGGGACCACAAACTTAAAATGCGGGTCACATGGCAAACAACACCATCTGAGGCAAAAGAAATTGCTATCTCTCATAACAAATCAAAGGATTTCAAATGTAGGAGATGACTGTATGGCTGGTTCTTACATGCAATGTAAGGAACTGTCAACGGCTGCAATTACGTTCAGAAGGAATTGTTTAAATTTCATATATAATTCAATGAAAAATAGAACCACCAAATCTAACAATATGCAAACAAAATTTGGATAGACCTTGACATTTCACAGCCATCCTAGAGGAGCTAAGGAGATTCCAGCCTCAAGCACAACTAAGAAAAACACCAGGTTGTTATGGTAATAAACAGAGAACGATAAGAATCTATAAATTCCAAACTTGAAGATTTCCCCCCTAACTTTGTGATTCTTAAGAAGTGTGTGGTGTGTGCTTGTGTAGATACATATGTGCTACTGCTAGGGAAACATAAAATTATGTGCATTTAATGTGGTGTTTCTTTTTCCCTAAAAGGTTATTAAATCAGTAGTGCATGTTATGCCAGATCCCATCTTAGAATTGAGGCAAAATCATAATACCTCCTCCCTATAGTCCACCGTAATATAAAAGATCATGACCTCCATGCTATACACCTGAAACTAATACAGAATAACATCGAATGTAAACTGTAATTGAAAATTTTTTTTAATCATACAGTAATGTGGAACAAAGGCTTTTAGGTTGCCATAGAAGTTTACACCGTTCTTGATCTCTTTGTATACTAGTAACTAAAAATTATGCCAAGCATTTGTTCTGAAAGAAGAAATAATTGGGCAAATGAGAAAACAAAAGTTGGGGGTATTTCACATTGGAAAAATGTGTGGAATGTATGAAATTGGAAAAGTTCTAGTTTTCCACATCACTTACTTCCAAGGATGGTCTGTGGTTTGTTCTTGTTATATTTCTCTTGGAATTTCTGGTAAAGAACATCAGAAACACATAAAATAAGATCAAAGCACCAACGAACTACAAGAATGTCCACACAGTTAGTACACAGGATAGGATTCTTATCACATCATTTTCATTATTTCAAAGAGGAATTCAAAGCAAAAGACATTAAAGGCAACAAAGAAAAATGTTATGATAATGAGATGCTAAGTTATAATGAATGTGTGCTTCATGAACATGAATCTCATGAATATCCCAGCTTTATTAAAAGCCTAGAGCAGTGGTCGGCAAACCACTGGCCTAGAGGAACCAGAAACCGCTAGCTCGTGTGTCCAGACTCGGGCTGAAAGGGGAGTTCTATCAGCTATGCCTTTCTCCCACTTGTTTCTTTCTATCCTGGCTATTCCTCCTGCCTACAGGACACAACTTTGCACAATGGAACGTCACCCTCAACTCTGTGGCCTGACACAGCGTGTGATGTAGTTAACATGGAGGTTGTGACTCCAAGTTTCCCTCTGAAAGATCCTCGTGCTTTCTTACATGCATTCCTGACATGTCTTCAAAGTGGGAAAGAAGGGAATAGGGTGATAGGTGCCCATCTACTCAAGCCCACCCCCAAACACAGAGCACATTCTTCTAGTCCCGCGAGCCCCAGGACCAGCAGCATCTCTGGGGAACTTGTTAGAAATGCAAATTCTCTGGCCCAACCCAGACCTACTGAGTCAGAAATTCTGGAAGTGGTGCTCAGAAATTTGTGTTTTAACAAGTCCTACAGGTGACTCTGATGGTGTCAGATGTTTGAGAATTACTGCTCCAGGCTTCATTTACATATAATCAGCGTTCACACTGATAAACCAAGCAGGTTCCAGCAGAAAGGCAGACCCACCCTCACTGCCTAACACTGGTGGCCAGACCGCGCTTTCCCTCTAGCTCTGGGAGCACACAGTGAAGGGACTAGCCCTACACTTTGAGCATGTGTGATTTTATCATTGCAGTGATCATTCTAGAAATAAATCTAGATGATAATAGAAGAGTCACAACCTAAACAGATCATATGAAGCAGCCGAGCCAGATAGAAACATGCACATGCACAGATGACAGCGGTTACCTTGGGACATGGAGGTGCAGCATCTTTACAGCCTTTATGTACATTGGCAGTACAGTCTGTAACAAAGGGAGGAGACAGAAAAGTGTCTGTCTTATTTAAGTTCATCATAAATGAATAGGACTACATCGTCGTTTTACTGGTCATTATAAAATAGCACATTCACATTAAAAATATTTAGGAAACATAAGGAAAAAAATACTAAATGATGTGGAGCCCCACCACTCAAGCACAAGCACACTGTTAATTGTTTGATTTCCCTGGAGATAATGCTCTCCTTTTGCAGAGGGACTCGTCCATTATGACACCTGGAGTTTCGCACGACACACACTTATGTGTCTGCCTGAGAACTCGTTTGCTATTATTGGCCTATATTGTAAGCAATTTCTGACATCTGGCTGGTAGCAACTGCCCACTCCCACACCAGATAGAATGTCTATGGAAATGGAAAGAAAGAAAAACTCACAACACCACTGAGAAAAAAAATATATCATCAGCTCCAACAGGAATGCTTACTAACTAGAGGTAGCCAAACTAAAAGAGAAAAGTTAGTGGCCTGCCAGTGTTTTTCTCCAAGAAACAACGTGGCCTCATCTCCCTGAAAGATGTAAGGGAACATCTTGCCTGCCCCTTTCTGCCCACTGGCTCAGAGACCCAAGTTGTCCTCACAGAAAACTGCCCCTTCCTGCCAGGCTGCTGTCTCCCTGCCCTCCCTCCCCTCCCACGCGCCAGGGCCACCCTGTCCCACCCACCCCCATGCCCTATGTAGATGCAGGAACCTGTGACTTATCAGAAGCTTCATGAGAAAGAATTCTCCCACCCATTTAGGTCCATCAAAGCCACACTGTGCAGGAGGTTGAACCCAACCACCCTCCCACCTGTGGGTCTACAGAGGCATTTCAGCCAACACCTCAGTGGCCAGTAAGCAGGGCCCAGGCTGACCCACAAGCTGGTCCTACTGGCAAACATGGAAACCGGAGGCTCTGTCCTCATTCCAGAATAAGCAAATAAAAAATGTTAAAGAAAAAAAGAAGCTGTGAGCTACCCTAGCACAAAATTATACTGAAAACAAACAGGCAGAGTGAGCCACAGAGTATTATTAAATCCAGAAAGAGAGAAATTTTTAGATATTTTGAATGTATTCTCCCAAAGAGACATGAAATAGGACCAAACGGCCATGAAGGACGAAGATGTGAGGGTCGCCGGCAGCAGGAGAGGAAGACGGGCTTTGTGAGATGAAACAGGACTGCGAGGAGGGAGAAGGTCGAGAGCAGAACGTGAACCGGGTGTGAAGAATCAATGTGACAGAAACATCAAAGCAGCACTTTGAAATTAAACTTGAAAGATTTCCTCCAGAATGTGGAGAAAAAGAAGTTATAAGTATAAAATAGAAGGTGTCATACAAAAGAAGACAGATAACAGAGATCACACTTCTCCAAGGAAAAAATCTGAAAAACTAGATCAGAAGCAATAATCAAAGCGACAACTGTCAAAAACTTATTTTAAAGCTAACAACCTCCCACCCCCTCAAAAAAAAAGACAGATCAAAAGCTTTCACTGTTTCCTAGAAAAAATAATTAAATGACACCTATTCTATAGAAACATTCTGACGATATCTGTATGATTAAAAACTGAAAAGTCCTCAAGTAGACAAAGCAGGTCACCCACAAAGGAATAAGGTCAAGCAGGCCCCAGACTTTTCTGCTACAATTTTAAATGATCAGATAGAATGGACCAGTGTTGACAGAGTATTGAGGTGGAAACGTGTGGCCTAAGAACTTGGCCAGAAAAATTGCTTTTTGTGTGTGAAAGGAGCAAAATACACCCTTAGATATACAAGATTTCAGAAAACAGACCACTCCAATAACCTTCTTAAGAAAGGTATTAAGAGCAGAATCAAAACTAAGGGTTCAGAAATAAATCCGATTTTTTTTTTTAAAGGAGCAAAGTGTGCACTGGAACTGGCTAAACAAAGAACCGCAGCTGAAAATTTGTTGTAAGTAGAGACACAGATCTGAACACAAATAGCAAATTAGTCTTGAAATAGAAAACTATTTCTGAAAGATTATGCCCATAATATAAAAACAATAATTTAATGATGAATTAGTATACTCACAGAGGCTAGAGGTAAAAAGGGTAAATAGAAGGGAAATAAAAGAGTATGTAATTATAACCCTTTCATAGCCCTAAAGTTAGTATTAATAGATAATAAAAGAGCATATCTGCTTTCCAAATCTATGAAAAAGATAAAAGCAAATAGCTAAACCAGACATTAAGGAAAATAGCATAGAACTATAAAGGATAGTTGATAGCTGTAAATGCAAATTAGAAAAAAAAAAGTTATAAAACAAGGCCTCTCCATTACATTACAGAGCACCTATGCCCAAAATAAAGATGCACACCCCAAATCAAGACCACAGAGTTAGGTAAGGGAAATACAAAGGAAAGGAAAACAGAGGAATATTAATTTTAAACAAAGTAAAATTTGATGCAAAAGGCATTTAATGGCATTAGAAATTAATTTTATGTTAATGAAAGTGAAATCTGCAATGAAGGTAACTTCAAAATATAAGCAGTGCAATCTACTTATAAATAAGGAAAATCTCATAAAAATACAATTTTCATGAAAAACTAACAACTCAAGCTTTAACCAAAAAAAATTACGGACACCAGGATTTTTTAAAATATATTTTTTATTGATTTTAGAGAAGAAGGAAGAGGAAGAGAGAGATAGAAACATCAATGATGAGAGAGAATCATTGATCGGCTGCCTTCTGCACACCCCTACTGGGGATGGAGCCTACAACTCAGGCATGTGTCCTTGACCAGAATCAAACCTGGGACCCTTCAGTCTGCAGGCTGACACTCTATCCACTGAGCCAAACCAGCTAGGGCCACCAGGATTTTCAATATTTACATCATATTTTGTTTCACACCATATTTTTAAGATTAGAAATACTAACTTTCACTATTAAAAACAAAATTACACCAATGGAATAGGATTATTTATCAAAAACAGCAGAGATTGGACATGTCATATTCTCTTATCCAATGTAAAAAAAACCTTGATGTTACTATGAAGTTTAAAACTCTAACACTCCCCTATCCCCACAACTGTAAATCTTAAAACTTCTTCTAAAAAACTGTGGGTTAAAGAGAAAGTCAAATGTATATTCATACTGATTCTAGAATTTAATCTAAGGCAATAATCAAAGATGTGTACAGTTATATGTGCAAATGAATTCTCAGTGCAACATTATGCTGGGAAAAACTTAAACGTACACTAACTAAGGAATAACTTAACACGTGATAGCATCCTCAAATAAAACATGAGCATAACAAGCTGACTCTTTTTATTAGAAGGGACTCCATCAAAATAGTAAGTAGCAATGTTCTCTAGGTGGTAAATTTTGGATAACTCCAAGCTTTTCTTTAAACCTTGTATCTTCTATGAATTTTATTACATTAAAATGACTACTTTAAAAGCTGAACATATCCTATGTACTTTCAGCAATTTCCATCTTCCACTAAGACTTCCATGGCAATCAGTATGAACCAACATATTCTATACTACGAAAGTTTACTTTTCAGCAAGTCCTGGCTCCCTAAGCTGCATTAATTACATCCGAGTATCTAACTACATATTATTAATTATATATTAACCACATATGAGTGTCTAAGGGCCCAGCTTAGTGATGGCTGCTGTAGGGTATACAAAAGAATTGTGTGATTATAGTCCTTAAATAACTTAAAGTCCATTTTAGTAGTTAAAATCAAAAGAGGTTGTACACAACCCAGTATTAAACAGAATAAATAGGTCATAAATGTGATGTGTAAGAATTTAGGCCACAGCAGACAGAGAAGACCTCCCAAAACGAGGTGACAAATGTGGACTGACATAGAGAAGGGGAAACTGAGAGAAGGGAGATTATAATCATACGTGAAGGAACAGAGGCAGGAAACCCCACAGGAAGGGAGAAGAGGACAGCAGGCCCGGCTCGGCCCCTGGCTGTAAGGCTGAAAGGGGAACTAACCTGGGACTGGCCAGCAGGAGGCAGACCAGGAACCACAGGCAGCAGAAGAGCTTGGGCTTAGTCCAGTAAACAAACATGAGAGAAGCTCTTTTGTGCATGCGGGCTGATGAAAGTGGTGTTTTACAAAGACCGATGTGGTAAGTGTATTCAGAATAAATTGTAAGTGAAAATACCTGGAGAGGGAAACTAGTGCAATTTGCTCTCAGCAGTCCCAAAGAGGGTGATGAGAATGTACCTGAGTGGTCCCAGGGAGACAGGAAAGGACAGAGTGATGGGGTGTGTGGAGACTGGGGAGAGGGGGGGAGACAAAAGGGAAGAGGAGTCAAGGTGGCCAAGGTCTGAGCTTGTACCATTAGTGCAGCAAGAAGGACGACCTTTCACATGAAACCTCTGGGTGGTGATGCCCACAGCGAGGGTCACCCTGAGCCAGTGTGTCTGGGACAATCTTGGTTTATTATCCCTGTAGTTCTTCCATACTCTCAAAAGTGGCCACAGATTACCTGATTGCTCAGCCTCTCTAGGCAGCTGGATATATGGAAGTAGAAAGTGAGGGATAAAGACATTAATCTGGGAAGATTAGGCCTAAATATAGTATTTTAGAACAAATGATTGCATGACTATTAACAAAGAAACAATAAAGGGGGAGTGAACAAATACGTAATAACTGAGTTTTGCAGGGCCTCCGGAGAAAGGAGACGACACCCGTGGTAAACAGGAGAGAAGTGTGCCATGGAAAAGAGAATGTTTACCTAAATGGAGGGACAATCGACAGGAGCACAGACTCTCAGACCTGACTAGAAAGCGATGCCCAGTTTCCGTCAA
This sequence comes from Plecotus auritus, assembly GCF_963455305.1. NCBI lineage: Eukaryota > Metazoa > Chordata > Mammalia > Chiroptera > Vespertilionidae > Plecotus > Plecotus auritus. The sequence goes on from NC_137774.1 coordinate 137,560,672, forward strand.
AAGCAGGACTTCTGTTAAATACTGAAGACAGAGGCCAAAATGCAGGTGGCTAAGGAAGAAGTGCTAGGGACAGGCATCAGAGCGGGGAGGGCCGATCACCCCCTTGAGGAGTTTACCTTAAAATGAGGGGAGAGAAAGATGGTGATGTGGCTGGTAGAGCCATCATGGGGATCAGCCTTGTGAACAGGGTGGACTGACACCCTAGGAAATGGGTGCCATCACACCCATTTATAACCGCCTGCTGACAGGCAGGCAAGCCAGAAACAATCCGCAGCAATACCTACAGCAAATTTCTAAAAAATTAGCAACTTAAATCACATCTGAACTTAAATCACATCTGAACTGCTTGATGCTATTTCAGATCCCATAAAAGAAAGAAATTAAGTATTTGCCAAGGAAAGCAAAGCTCAAGCATGTGTAGAGCTGGTGTCATCAAATACTGTCAACTGTGAGGAGAAAAGGCAAGCAAGCTGCCTTTAATGCCATGTGTGGATCATATTTTCCTGAGATGTACAACTATCAATACAGTTCAATTCTTAATTGAATCATTTCCTAGGAATTTAAAGAGAAACTTACATAGAAACATTCCCCTGCTCTTCTCTTTCCTTTATGCTCCCATCCCATCCCCATGCGACCCCCTAACTCTGGTCACCAACGTATACCATAAAATGCATTTCACCTGCCTGGGCCTGAATTCTTTGGCTCTGAATAATTATTTCACTCCACAGATATTTACTAAGCTGATATTCACAAGGCATTGGCTCTGGGTACTGCAGGTGCCATTAATGAAGAGGGTCAGCTTGAAGGTGGGCACGGGAGAGGCAGAACAGAGCTCCATTTTGGACATGTAACATTTGAGAAGTTCCTAGACACCCAAGTGGAGACATTAAGTTGGCAGTGAGATATGTAGTCTGGGTTTTGGGAGGTTGTGGATAAAAAGTACTGACTCGAACCATCGTGGGTCATTCCTGGTAAGTTGTTAAATCATATGTGCAGCACTAAGACAAATGTCCATGTGAATATGCTTAGCAATGACCCTGGCCCCAGGGATCTTACTGTCTGGGGATGCAAAGCACAAAGACCCCGTGTACAAAGCCCGAGAACTTACTAGAACACTGAAACGATTCTTTCCCCAGGAGCGTTTTATCACAAACCAAACACTGTAGAACTCCAGAGAAAGTTCCAGGGACAAATTGATGTCGACTCAGCTTCTCTTTGTCTTTGGCATCCTTGCTTTTTGTCTTCAGATACAGCAGCAGCAGTAGCAGCAAGCAGAAAAATGGGGGGAAATGAGAAAAGAGAAATGCTGAGAGCCAACATCTTAGAGAAGTCATACAAAGTCCCTATATTTCTATCAGACTATAAGGACTATAATCAACTGGTACAATGATGCCAAGATGTACTATTACCCAGATGTAGTTGTCTTCTGATGACTTAGGCAATACTCCATATAAAACATACAGGTTTTCAAATATGTGTAAAACCTGAGGTAAATGATTTTAAAGGGAGAGGGGAAACTATACTAATTGCTGAGAAACTGAGCCATCTATGTTTATACATGATAGGCACCAAACCTTAACTACCTTAGATTTATTCCGAGGGCTAGTCATCCGATTCATGATGAAGCTGAAAGTTCGGCTCACTTTGTACTTTTCAGAATCCGATTTGGCAGGTATGATGTATTTATCCCATTCTTCTTCCGGAATTCTACAAAAAATAATCTGTATTCATTCATGGCTTACAGAATTTCAAGAGGGAGCAAAATACAGCATGTGCTTTTACACATATATATTTATACATGTTTTATACATATATTTACATATATAGATTTGTTCAGTTTTAATTGTTATTCTAAAGGTAAAGATAGAAACTACTAAAATATATCTTATAGATGGGTAGGTAGATAGATAAAGCAACTAGCTCACAGACTAACAATTACAGAATATAAGTGGTAGAGGTAGGTATTCAGTATATAATTCTTTCAATTTTTCTGTATACTTTACATTTTTTCATAATAAAATACTGGAGAAATAAAGGATAACTCAGACTTGTAATTTTACTCTGAAAATATTCATCTCTCTGTTTACTATACTAACAGAATTTTCCTCCAGCACAGGGAAGCCAAAAAACCAACAATAAAAAACTGTATTTTCTGTATTTTTGGAACATAGAGATAATACTCAGCAGACAGATATTGCCTTTGTCAATACAGCCTGAGAAATAGGCTGTCTGCCTCCTGGTTCCGTCTCTCCTACTCGGTCAGGCTATTTGCAAGCTTAAACTCTCTGGGTTACAAAGGAGAGAAAACTGTGGATATTCCCTCAAATAAGAGGCAAGCTAGAGGCAATTGTACCCGGTCCATGAACACACTGAACATCATTTATTTACCTCTAATCCATATAATCATGCTTTATGAAAAAACTAAGTCCCAGCACCCTAACTGGTTTGGCTCAGTGGATAGAGCGTTGGCCTGCGGACTCAAAGGTCCCTGGTTCAATTCTGGTCAAGGGCATGTACCTTGGTTGTGGGCACATCCCCAGTAGGGAGTGTGCAGGAGGCAGCTGATCGATGTTTCTCTCTCATCGACGTTTCTAATTCTCTATCCCTCTCCCTTTCTCTCTGTAAAAAAAATTAATAAAATATATTAAAAAAATAAGTCCCAGCTATGAAAAATGATATTTCCCCCGGAACTTTCTCTGATAGTCTTATATTTCTAATATTATAACAGAGAAAGAGAGAATATGTTAAATATCAACCTAAGTATGTATCATGTCAAATCAGATAACACTTCTGTAGACAATTTCCAAAAAAAAGATTTCATAACCAAGTCTTTCCTACCCACCCCACCCCCACCCCCGCCAAAACAACAACAACAAAACAAAAACAAACAAACAAACAAAAACCTCATTTGTGAAGCTTAGTGGCTAACACATTCAACTCTGGGAAATACTTTCAAAAGCAATTATATTATTGACATGCACCAAAATATGCATGATTACTTTCATGAAAATAAATTCAATGACAACTTTCTAGGACTTCAGTTTTCTCATCTAATCAATGACAGGCTTAAACTAAATTATTTCTAAGGGCCCTTCTCACACTTAAATATAAAATGTACTTACCTGTTACATATTAAACAAAACTTTAAGCTATTTAACCTCTACACTAGATAATGGAGCGTTCAAACCTATGAATGTGTTGTTGTTTTTTAAATAAATAAATGGCTTCAGAGCTGCCTCTTGGTCATGCAGATGCAAAGGCATAGTCAGGACAGTGTTCTGCTTTTCAAATCCTGCACAGTAAGTGAAACTGGGTTTGCTACTTAGAACAGTTGAAAAGGTCAGAAAGGAAAGAGGGTGACTAGAAGTGAATGTATCCTACAACTACTCACAGTAACAAAAAGGAACTCAGACCCTATTATTTCCTTTCTATTTCATAGCCACTTCCTTAGATAACTGACTGATTAATATAACCTGTAAAATTTCATACCTCTTATGTCTTAAGCATCCTAATTTTCAAAACTCGTGATATAATATTCAACAGGCTCACTTTGGGAGTGGGAGAAAAACACATTTGAGTCACAAAAGGTGCCACCCAATACCTAAGAGAACAGTAGTAAGCTGAGTAGACTAAATTTTAGAATTAAAGAATGGTGAGGTCAATGTGGATTTTGAGATCAAGAAGTCCTCTCTCCTACTTCCCAGCAGGAACACAACTAAACTCTCTCAAATAAAAGAAAATTATGTACCCAACTATGTTCCAAATCACCATGCTATAGAAGAGAATATCAGGAACACCATTTCAATTTTGATTTAAAATGAATACATGCACCACAATTTACCATGTATTCTACATACTTCTACAAAATTACATAAAATTATACCACTTAACTTTTAAGACATGATCATGTGAACAATAATAATCTATATAACAAGTAGGTACTGTAGTGAAGAACTGAGAAGGGCAAGGTCCTCAGCTGATTTCACAACAGAATTTAAATAGCTTTCACTTTATAAGAATCTGGGGGGAAATAATTTAAACTCTCTCAACATCCCAGAACAAGAATGCCTAAGCTCTATTGTCAATTTGATGCCCAGTGGAATCACCCACAGTAAAGTTCTACAAGCCCCATTCTTCAGAGTCTCTCTTGGCATTGCCTTTTTTAATCGGTAAGTAGATATTTAAAATATCTAAAGAACATCTTAATCCTTAATTTATTATATCTATAACCTATTTTTTAAATAAAAACTGGGCATCTAAATGTTAAAAAGTTCCTACTACCCAAATTGAAAGTTGACATAGTGTGACTTCTTTGCACACTCAGCTGCTCAAAATTTTTTTTAATAGAAAGTAACAGATGTAGTAAATTTAAGACAGATGGTGGCAATAAAATAAGTGAGTCATGCCAAACAGCGTTTAAGAAGTTAGGATAGGTAGAGTCAGCTCTGCAAAAATGAGCCTGCAAGGTCTGGAGTGAGCTCCCCTTTTACCTGGCTGCATTCTTTTCCAGAAATGAAGTGATTACTAAACATAAAAATGCCAGTATAGGAGCACCCTCAAGTAAATATGTACATCATGAGCAAAGCAAACCATAGGTATGGCCAGGGCTCTTCCTGGCATATCCAACAAGATATCAGGAACAGAACAGGTGAGATAAAAGATCTACTCTACTAGATACACCAGGGCAGTGATTTTCAACCAGTGTGCCACCGAAATTTCTAAAACATGCAATGCTTGACTGTTTAGTCAGGGACACTGACCTCTTTTCCCTTGGACTACCAAATTTTTTTTTTAAAAAAATGACAACAGCCAACACAATAGCCATCCAGTGTGAATGAATCAAAATTTTACCAGATTGGCAAAAAATATATTTTTTCATGTGCCACAGGATTTAAGTAATCGGTTTGTGTGCCATGAGTTGGAAGAGGTTGAAAATCGCTTCACTAAGGCATATGACTGAGAAAGTCAGATGCTTTCAGGATGTGGATGAAGAGGCAATAAAGAATAGAAAGGGAAAAAAAAACACAGAATGACAGAAAATGTGGAATCAAGAGAGAAAGGAAAACTCCCTACACATCTCATCCAAGTTAAAGCATTTTATTGGCTAATATTTAACCAATTATGACATTGGTTTTTCTAGCTTTACATCCCTCTTCTAATGGAAAATAAATGTGTTTTGTTTAAAAAATCTTGACAATCAGTCCATTACTTCGTCAATTGTGAGAAAGATGGCAGAGAGAAGACTGCTAATCAAAATGACAACCAAGATCATGAACAAATTCCAGAATTAGTAAATTGCTCAAAAGGAGTAATAATTATAAGCAGCTCCAAACAGCACAAACCACAAAAAAAAAAAAAAACACCCAATAATGGTCAGTTATGCTGCTCCTGCCATCCTCATCATTGTCATCCTGCCATCTTCATCAGCATCCTATTCTTAAAGGACATTCTTAGTCTTCCTCTGGTTTTCTCAGTTCAAAGTTTCTATTCTGGTCTCAAAATATAAGAATAAACAAAAGGAGGCTTTTTCTTATTAATACTTTTATTCCAATACTTAAATCACAATAGTCTATCTTGATCTATATATTAAAAGGTTTCAGAGTTTCAGCATTAATATCACCAAAATTAAAACCATTTTCTCTTTTTCATATATTCTCTTAATGCCAAACATTTCTGCCATTTCTGACATAACCCCAGGCTATTTCACAGTGGGACTCATGCATGGTTAGTTACTTGAGGCCAAAAGAACTCAAAGTCTTGCCTGCTCCCTAGTCAACTTGCCAAACTCCAGTTGACAGTTATTTGGGGGAGGAGAGGAGAGGTGCTTCGGCACAAAGCTTTCAAATCTGCGTATCAATTAGAAAACTGATGATGCTTAAAGCACTTTCAACATTATGTATTCTTTGTTTCAAACTTAACACTCCTACACACTACTCCATACAGATAGGTAACAGATGTTAAGGCACTTTCTATAACTGACCGCCCAGGATCTGTTGTCATAGTAAATATAGCTTCTTGTCATGGCAGGCCTATAAATCCTGATGCCTTTCTATTTTATTTCCTTTTTTAAAAAATAATTAATTTCAGAGAGAGAGAAAGAGAGAGAAAGAAACATAGATTTGTTGTTCCACTCATTTATGCATTCATTGGTTGCTTTTTGTATATGCCCCAACCGAGGATTGAACCTGCAACCTTGGCGTATCAGGTTGATGCTCTAATCAAACTAGCAGACCATAGCCTGATGCCTTTCTAAAGCAGGTGGTCCTCACACTGCTCCCCGTGGTCCATCCTCCTATCTAATAAAAGAGTAATATGCAAACTGACTGTCACAGCAAGACACAAGATGGCCACCCCATGTGGTCAAAGATGGCTGCCCCCATGTGGACACAAGATGGCCGCCACAAGATGGCCAGAAGGGGAGGGCAGTTGTGGGCAGTTAGGGGTGACTAGGCCAGCAGAGGAGGGCAGTTGGGGGTGACCAGGTTGGCAGGTGAGGGCAGTTGGGGGAGACCAGGCCAGCAAGGGAGGGCAGTTGTGGGCGATCAGGCCAGCAGGAAGTGCAGTTAGGGGTGACCAGGCCAGCAGAGGAGGGCAGTTGGAGGGGGGCAGGCCTGCAGGGGAGGGCAGTTAGGGGTGACCAGGCCAGCAGGGGAGGGCAGTTAGGAGTGACCGGGCCAGCAGGGGAGGGCAGTTGAGGGCAACCAGGCCTGCAGGGGAGGGCAGTTAGGGGCGACCAGACTGACAGGGGAGGGCAATTAGGGGTGACCAGGCCAGCAGGGGAGGACAGTTAGGGGCAATCGAGCCAGCCAGGGAGCATTTAGGCGTCGATCGGGCTGGCAGGGGAGTGGTTAGGGGGTGATCAGGCTGGCAGGCAGAAGCGGTTATGGGCAATCAGACAGAGGCAGGTGAGCGGTTGGGAGCCAGCAGTCCTGGATTCTGAGAGGGATGTCCGACTGCCCGTTTAGGCTCGATCCCACTGGGATCAGGCCTAAACGGGTGGTTGGACATCCGTCAAGGGGTCCCAGATTGGAGTGGGTGCAGGCTGGGCTGAGGGACACCCCATCCCCCTGTGCACGAATTTCGTGCACTGGGCCTCTAGTTATGTTATAAGTGTTTGGCTTTGACAATAACCCAATAGAATACTCTGTCCCCAGTCTGGAGGCCTGCACATCTGGGGATGGAAAGGAGCAGCTAGCCACCTATACAGATCACAAAGGAAGCCAAGGATTCAGGCAGGCCCATTGCACAGAAACTTCACAAACTATTAAACAAGCATCCAAGACGATGTGCACACAATTCCAAACGTGGATCAAGCAGTGCCTCTGGAAATTTGGAACAGTTAAAATACCTTTTTTCTTCTGGCGGCTCTGGTAAACTGTAAGCTCTTTGCTCTACAAGACACAGAAAATAAAATGAAAACCAAGGCAAACAAACTAGCAGTCACGTGTTAGTCTGAAATGCACACACTCCACCCTAGTTTGTCACTATGTACACCACCAGTTATGAGAAAATACATCACTTTATATAAGTAGGTCATTGCTCTGGGTATCTTTACCACTTTCCCTAGTTTGGGGAAGAGGCCAAAACATGGCAACATTTAATGATTCTATGAACAAAGTTAGCATCAGCAAGGGCAGCAAATGTTTTCAGAAGTGCAAAAAACTAGTTCTTTTTTTTTTTAAATATATATTTCTCACCAGAGCTTCATCCCTTATTTGTAACACTAATTTCCCAACATACAGAATCAATAGATGCCTTAGCTATTTTTTAAGCAAAGCTAAAAAGAAAGTCTTGAAGGCCAGTCTAAGGAAGAGCCCATTTGAATAGATCTGTGATACCTTTACAAAATCCTAGCAGCAGCCAGTTTAGAGTTGTGCCTTGTGGCTCATGGGAAAGGGAAGACCAACTGTCCCATTGGACTTCTGGGGGGTAGAAGGCCAGGCTCATGCAAGCAGCTCAGCGCCATCTGGTTTTCGGAAGGAACTGAAGTACTTACTACAGGGATGGAGCAGAGCCACTGATTTAGACAGTGAGAGAGACTGATGGAGGGAGCAGCCACTGTGGAGCACACCATCTACAGAGCAGGGACAAATCCTTTACCATTACAATCCAGAAGCTTGAAGAGGCAAAACTAAATTGCAAAGAAGATGGGCCAGGTATATAAGAAGGAACACTAATAAATACATATCCCTGAAATGTGTAAATATTGATGTTGAACCTTATTCTATCTTGTAGGTAACATAAAATCTACTTTGAAGAATTTGAAGGCTTTATTTTATTGCTATTAAATGTTCCACAAATTAATTCCTGGGCAGAAATCAGTATCTTTGTTGTAAATAGGCTGAGGTATAAGAGGTACCAAGAGAATAAAGCTTCTTGTCCAAAATAATTGAGCTAATAAGGTAACAGAACCAGACTCAGCCAACTGGACAAAATCTAAAAAGATTCCATCCATCACTGCACAGTAATCTCCAAAAGTACATTTAGTTCACTCCTCAGATTCCTAAATGTAGAACACTTTTGTCATCTTGGTAAGGTTATAATTATCATCACAATATTGACAATGTCCCTTTCTATCTAAACCTATGATGTACCAAAGGGAATTATGTATAGGATTGGGTTTTGTTTTATGTATATAAGCATTAAGTGATAAAATTGCTGCCATTGTACTCTTGGCTCAAAAAAAAGGATGCGACATAACAATAGTAGCCCTTTGGAAATGACAAAGGAGAGAGATCACAAATAAAAATAAAAAGGGCAAAAAGACCATCCTATCTTTATATAACTGTACTAGAGGCCCGGTGCACGAAATTCATGCACGGGGGGTGTGTCCCTCAGCCCAGCCTGCACCCTCTCCAATCTGGGACCCCTCAAGGGATGTCTGACTGCCCGTTTAGGCCCAATCCCAAGGGGTGTCCAGTAGGATCGGGCCTAAAGGGGCAGTTGGACATCCCTCTCACAATCCAGGACTGCTGGCTCCCAACTGCTTGCCTGCCTGCCTTCTTGATTGCCCCTAACCGCTTTTGCCTGCCAGCCTGATCACCCCCTAACCACTCGCCTGCCAGCCTGATTGATGGCTAACTGCTCCCCTACCAGCCTGTATGCCCCTAACTGCCCTCCCCTGCAGGCCTGGTCACCCCTAACTGACCTCCCCTGCAGGCCTGCCCCCCGCCAACTGCTCTCCCCTGCAGGCCTGGGTCCCCCCCAACTGCCCTTCCCTGCAGGCCCAGTTGCCCCCAACTTCCCTCCTCTGCTGGCCTGGTCACCCCTAACTGCACTCCCCTGCAGGCTTGATCGCCCACAACTGCCCTCCCTTGCAGACCTGGTCCCTCCCAACTGCCCTCCCCTACTGGCCTGATCGCTTACAACTGCCCTCCCTTGCAGGCCTGGTCCCTCCCAACTGCCCTCCCTTGCTGGCCATCTTGTTGCGGCCATCTTGTGTCCACATGGGGGCAGCCATCTTGTGTGTTGGAGTGACGGTCAATTTGCATATTACTCTTTTATTAGATAGGATAGAGGCCTGGTGCATGGGTGGGGGCCAGCTGGTTTGCCCTGAAGGGTGTCCCGGATCAGGGTGGGGGTTCCCTTGGGGTGTAGAGTGGCCTGGGTGAGGGTCCTATGGTGGTTTGCAGGCCGGCCACGCCCCCCGGTGACCTAAGTGGAGGCCCTGGTATCTGGGATTCATTTATCTTCTATAATTGAAATTTTGTAGCCTTGAGCGGAGCCAAGCCTCCTGCTTGCTCTGTTGCCGCAGCCATTTTTGTTGGGATTTTTTTATCTTCTATCATTGAAACTTTATAGCCTTGAGTGGAGGCCTAGGCTGGCCAGGGTGTGCGGAAAGCTTGGCTTCCTCCATTGCCGGGGAAACCCAAGCCTCCTGCTCGCTTCGTGGCCGTAGCCATCTTGGTTGGGTTAATTTGCATACTCACTCCTGATTGGCTGGTGGGCGTGGCTTGTGGGTGTTGCTGAGTGATGGTTAATTTGCATATTACTTTTTTATTAGATAGGATTATAGTTCACATATGGGAGTTTTCACTGGGGCAAAGGGAGAATCAGAGTCTACTGAAATAGAGAAAATGTTTAGGACTATTCAAAACTCGTTGAGAGAAGATTTCTAACCCCACAAGTATCAATTTACCCCTGATTAAGCAAACTAAACACTGAAACATTGGAATACATCTTTGAACTGGTCACGTTTTCACACCTGTGCTTTGATCACAGTTAAAAGTACTCCTTCTTCCTTAAGAGTTAACTTATTAGTCATAATCCAATAGTTTTGACTAAGATAAATGGTGTCAATCCAAACATTTGCCACCATACAGGAGTATCTGTTGGAATCTATACATTTAGTGTGTAGCTTTAATCTAAATTACCTGTTTGTAATTCTTACCTTTTGGAGAATATCAAACTTCATTCAAATAGCCTTGTTTTAAAATATACAGTCTAAAGATAAGCTTTTATTCACAGAAAAACCAAAGGATGTCAGTTTTTATTCTTTCTAATTCAATTGCCAAGAGTTAAAGATTGTATGTTAGGCAGCGATACCCTTCCTTATTCATTAAAGAATTAACAAGGGAGGGCTCTTTTCCCTTATAAACAATCAATTAGCTCTTAGTCATCTGCTCAATAATTTAAAACTTGGAAGGGTCAGTCTGACTTGGAAAATCAGGGCTATTTCAGAAATAAAGGTAAGGCCACCATTTTGCACATTTCATAGAAGACTTAAAGGTGTTTTCCAAATAGTTATGGTATAAAGTGAATTCGTTACCTAGGACTCTGAGTGGAAAGGTATCAAGCCGCCATTAAGAGGACTCCCAACCTAAACTAAGATTAGGTAAAGTGGGAGATCTTAGAAATACTCATGTTATTAAAATAAAATAAAAAGTCCAGGGCAAATTCAATCCATCTTTTCCTATCCTCTAAAGAATAATTATACCCTTTTCTTCTCTTAGCCCTTTTCTCTATCTTCTCATTCCAAAAATTAACATGGACAACATATGAGTAGTCTTGCTTTCTCCTCTTCCGAAAGACTTCCCAGAAAGGGTGACAGCAGTTGGAGGGTGGGCGGGGGTGGTGGGGATGCAGGGGCACACCTAGTAGCACTTGTTTTGTATTTGAAGTATCTTGACTACTGTATTTGTTCAACAAATATTTATTGAATATCTTCCATACCTAAGGCCCTGTTTAGGATGGGAGCTCCAAGCACAAAGATTATGCTTACAATACTATTCTACATAGCATAAAATGCAAAATAGCAATGTAATAAAGTAAGAATTTTAAAAAGGAAAGAAAAGGTGTAAAACAAATCCTATTTTAAATATTCTACACTGAGAAGCTGAGAGTACTTAAGCACATCTCTTGTTTTCTGAATCTTTTAAGACGCTTAAGGATAACCCAAAAAAGCATTATCTAATACACTGACAAAAATTTTATTATAATGCTATATATTACAGAGTAGCACGAACATTTCCAAATACATCTTGAAATGCAATTTTATAAAATATATTATGTACAGAAAGTATGAAATAATTACATTTCAAAATCAAGTTGAAAATGGGGGCAGTCACTGAGAGGGGCAGCTCTGAGTTACCTGTAATTGTCCTATTTCTTTATCTGAATTCACTTTTAAAAGTTCATCTAACTATATGCTTATCATTTACACCCTTTTCTGTAGATGTACTATATTTAAATTAAAATGTCATTGCATAAAGGTTACATTTCTGAATTCTTACATTGCCACATAAAACCTTGAGATACATTTACTCATGTTTCAAATATGTTCTCTTATTTCAACTCCCTAAAATCCCTTGCTAAATCAAGAAAATCTATTTTGTAATGGTTTGCCTCTGAGGAGTTAGATTATTTCAGCAATTTATATATAGGGGAAGAGTAATTTTTATACTTAACTTAAAATCCTCTAAAGCTCTCACAATAATGAACCTAGAATAAATTATAGTTTATACAATTTGAGGAATACATTTTATTCAAAGAATAAATCAACAGAGATATGTGTACAAATTTGTCATTTCATCAAAATCGGATCTTTAACTTGTCTGATATCTAATGAGAAAAAGATTTTGCTAAACTTAGAAAAATCAATTGTGAAAATAAAATGGAAAACTCTTGCCTGCTGCCCTTGTATATTTTATGTACTTTTACTAAAACTCTGCCCTGGGATAGAATGCTTGCAAAGATGCATGGTAAATAATGCTCACCTTCACTTGAATTGCACACTGTAAAGTCACGCACCAACCGAGATTTTCCTAAAGAAATTTTGGGTGATGAGCAGGAATAAGAACGTGAGCGGACTCCAGAAAGTAGTGATTCCTAAAAGAGAACATAGTAAAGTTTTTAAAAAATGCTACACAAGTCTTGAAAGTATTATATGTTCACCATGAGTGTTACTAAATCAGCATCTTTGTAAAGGTTTCAACCTGAACATTTCTGTTGTAATCTTTTTTTTTCAATTTAAGTTTTATTTTTATATATATTTTTTCTTTAATGATTAAGGTATTGCACATGTGTCCTTATCCCCCCATTGCCTCCCACCCCCCCCCATTCATGCCCTCACCCCCCCTGGTGTTTGTGACCATTGGTTAGGCTTACATGCATGCATACAAGTCCTTTGGTTGATCTCTCCCACTTACCCCCACCCTCCCCTACCTTCCCTCTGAGGTTTGACAGTCTGATTGATGCTTCTCTGTCTCTGGATCTGTTTTTGTAATCTTATTATTTCTGTTTGACTCTCATAACTTTTAAATTTTTATTGTCTTTTTGAAACTTTGGGGAATAGTTCCTATACATACTTTAGGATGCAATTATGACATTCCAATCAAGATAGTTAAAAGTGAAAAATTAGCCCTAACCAGTTTGGCTCAGTGGATAGAGCATCGGCCTGCGGACTCAAGGGTCCCAGGTTCGATTCTGGTCAAGGGCATGTACCTTGGTTGCAGGCACATCCCCAGTAGGGGGTGTGTAGGAGGCAGCTGATCGATGTTTCTAACTCTCTATCCCTCTCCCTTCCTCTCCTGTAAAAAATCAATAAAATATATTTTTTTAAAAAAGTGAAAAATTAAGTCAAATGACTTTTCTCTGTGTATTTAATGAGTTTGACTTTTTTCCACTTGAATTGTCAGTTATTTTTCTTTTACACTGTAGCATTCAATCAAAATTCCATATTAATATACACTGAGTGGCCAAATTATTATGATCTCTGAACGCATATTAATCTGGCCACTCAGTGTATATCCTATATAATAAAAGGCTAATATGCAAATTGTCCCCTCGATCAGGAGTTCGACCAGCAGGCAGGCCGGCCAACCACCCATGTCCCCTCCCTCTAGCCAGGCTGGCCGGACCCCCCCACACACATACTGAGTGGCCAGATTATTATCTGTTCAGAGATCATAATAATCTGGCCACTCAGTGTATATCCCTATGCTTAATGAGCATTAGAAGGTAGAGGGATAGCCACTTATAATTGGAGGGGTTTAAAAAACTTCCAAATAGCTGTTTAAGTTTATAATGTTACTATAAAAATCTTCCTAGGCTGTGCTTACCTTTTAATAGATTTCTATCCAGCACTTCCCAGGATGATGTTTGAATTTCACTGATTCATATATCTTTATTCCTTTTAAATAACCTGTCATTTTGTTGTCCCAATTACATACAATTTCTGTTATAACATTAATGTATGTGAAAATGCAAGACAGCAAGATAATAAAACATGGTTTCTTACATATTCTAGAAAATTTAAATGAATATGCAATAGAACACCACTAAAGCCATCTATGGAACCCAACTCCCATCCACCAGAGAGAGGGCTAGCAGCCTTAGGATCCATCCCACCCATCCATTTGTAAGATAGCACTTAAAATTAGGGATGAATAAAGTAATGCACAATTTACTACTAAAACTGAGCCATCAGCAACTGTCCTTCCCACGCACTGGTCTCTTCTGTTCTTCCTAAGTGAAAACGCATGGTTTCTCTAAGTTCTTCGCTATAAAGAGCCTGGGGCAAAGTTGAAAATAGATGTCTGGTCCTGCTTCAAGGGGCCTTGAGCTGTGGCCCCCCTGACTGACTTATTAGGGAGGGCCTTCTGGGGTTGAATGTCAGGAAGGCCAGTCCAAGCTTTCCTATAACCCTAACAGTGAGCTCGCCACAGAGGGCCCTCGCCCAACACCATCCTCCGCACTAAAGTCATAGATAGTAGTCATTTTTTATAATAATGGGACTTGGCGAATTACCCAGAACCCTCAGGTAAAAGGTAACATAAGGTAATTTCAGAGGCAAGGCAAGCTATACTATAAGCAGCAGTCACCAACGTTTTGGACCTCACGGGCCACCTGTGGTCCACGGACCACCCGTTAGCGACCACTGCTTTAAAGGACATATTCTTCTTCAAAGTGGACAACATTGAACTGTTTTACAAAGATGAAATTACTTTTCATCCCAAGTAATGATGAGTGTTTCACAATTCCATCCAAAATGCAAAACTAAGAAGGATCTACATCGACAAGCATACTCATTTCTGACTATCCAAAAATATCCCATGATCTTTGGATTCAAAAGATTATGACAGTTCTTCACAGCTGAGGGAAAGGACTCAGGCCTGGATTTGAGTTCTGACTATTCACTATCATGGGTAACCAAGACAAGACATCTTATCTCTGCAGAACCTCATCTGCTCAACAATTTCAATAAACCTCTTATGTCCGAGAGGAGTTGTGATAAAACTAGATGTTGTACATACGTAAAACATGTTTGTATATTGTATGCTCTACTACAAACATAAAGTGTTTCATAACAGCCATGTGTTCATGGTAAAGAGCTGTTCGGGCATAGTAGAAAACGCAATTTAAGAAGAAAAAAGTGGATAATAATACAAATCAAAAAGGAAGAAAGCATATCCAAATACAAAAGGGCTTTCACTGCAGGAGGGAAGGGCATACAATACAAATGATGTATTATAGAATTGTATACCTGACACCTGTATAATTTAATTAATGCTATCCCGATAAATTCAATTTAAGAAAAAAGAAAAATAAAAACAACCACAGCAAAATGAAATCCTGTGTGAAAGTGCCAATAAGAGAAAATCTGTCTCCTATGGAAAAATTGACAAAGTTTATGGGGTTCCAGATTAGCTCGTGCAGCCAGGAATGCTAAACAAACATCATCTGCCTTAGTAACATGATTTACCTCACCCCCCAGGCCAAGCAAAATGTTATGTGAGCAAAACAAGTTTGATCAGAAACCCACTGAATACTACCAGTTTTTCTCCCTTTGCTTAGGAGATGATAGTAGAAATTATTATGTAAAATGGTAAAATATTCCAAGTATGTGAAAGGTTACATGTACTAGTGTTGAACTAATGAAAACAAACCGTCCCTTGTAAGTAAGGACTATACAGATTAGAGTGGGAAAGATGAAAAAGAAAGGCTCAATCAGCCAGCGCATGAGGTCTCCAAAAATAAATGTTTATACCTATGAATAAAACATCATTTGTCTTTCAGAGATAGATTTAGACAACACATTTTCCCCGCTTAGAATAAGCCACATTAATACCAATCAAAATACCTTTGACTGAAGATTACTTGATAAAGAAAGTGACTCAGTCCTGGAGATGTTAAAATCTGGTTCAGTGTTGGTCTCAAAAGAATCTAATTCATCCCCACTGGGAATCCCGGTTCTGGAGGAACTCTGAGACACGGGCGTGTAGCACAGGTGTGCCTGTTCCGCAGGTCCTTCCCCCTCACTGTCTGCATCCAGGGCATCAAGGCTGGAACTGGAGCACAAGGTAAGCCAATAAATAAATAACCAAGGAAGCCAACAGAGTTGGTTTCTATTTCTCTGAATTCCAATTCTTCATTGGTATGAAGTATAATGGTTATGCATTTAATTTCTTTTTCTTAACTTTTATTTATTGATTTGCGAGAGAGAGAGAGAGAGAGAGAGAGAGAGAGAGAGAGAGAGAGAGAGAGAGAGAGAGAGAGAGAGAAAGAGAGGAAGGGAGAGAGAATGAGAGAGAAACACTGATTTGTTGTTCCACTTAGTTATGCATTCTTGGTTGATTCTTGTATCTGTCCTGAGCAGGGATCCAATCCACACCCTTGGCGTATTGGGACAATGCTCCGACCAACTGACCTACCCGGCTAGGGCCAATTTCTAATAAAACGTACATTAAGTAGTTTTCATTGTTTTTCTTCCCCCAAATATCCTCATTTTCAACAAAACTTTGTTTCCCCACGTGAACATTTCTACCTAGCTAAAGCCATTTCAGGAACTCTAAGAAACAAAAGCTGGATCAAGTTAGTGTTATCCAATTTCTGTTTTGTAAATGTGATTATGGCAAGCCCCAAATAGTTACCCTTCAAATATTTAAAAAATGCAGACAAAACAGAGCCACTGGGCTGTTTGGGGGCGGCCCTGGGGGATCTGCATGTGAGCATATGCTGAGTGGCGTTCTCTCCGTGTCCCTGGCCGGAGAGCTCAGGGGGCAGAGCACCGGGAAGGAGAGATGTGCAAAGGTCTCACCCAGAGTTGCTATCACCACCCAGGTCAGGCAGGAACCCAGTGAGGTCCCAAATGTGTCATATTAAATTATCACGTTTAGAAACGTTTAAAAATTACCCCATGAAAAATCCATCCCAGGAGCAGGTAGTAACTCTGCTCAACTATAATGCTTTTCTTTCCTCATTTAACTGTGATAACCATGAAATTTAAAGGAAAGAATGTGACCTTCCACATTCCTGGCTCATTCCTTAACATTCACATTCTAAACC
Organism: Plecotus auritus; assembly: GCF_963455305.1. Classification (NCBI taxonomy): domain Eukaryota; kingdom Metazoa; phylum Chordata; class Mammalia; order Chiroptera; family Vespertilionidae; genus Plecotus; species Plecotus auritus. Next base: position 137,577,457 of record NC_137774.1, read on the forward strand.
ACTCAAACTCTTGAGGCCAACAGCTTTTACTGGCATGTTCACTGCACAGTGAATTTTTAAAATTAAATTTATTAGGGTAACATTGGTTAATAACATTATATAAATTTCAGGTGTACAATTTATAAAACAACATCTGTAAACTCCACTGTTTGCTCAAAGCCTCATCTCCTTCTGTCACCATATATTTGATCCCCTTTACCCTCTTTGTCCTCCCCTGACCCCATCCCCTCTGGTAACTACTATTCTGTTGTCTGTATATAAAACAAAAAGCAACAAATGAAAAAACAAATAGTGCATTTTTTAATGTATTTTTCTTTGGTTGTTACAGTTCTGAAGTTAAAATTTAAGCACAATATAATGAAACCATCTTGATTATGAAATACAACTAGAAAATAAAACTTTGAATAACTCATTTGGGTTATTTTTCTTAAAAAAGCAAACACATAGGCTATTTAATAGCCACTGAATATCAACTTAATAAATTACATGACACCGGGTCCTATATGTGTCACTAGTCCAAACACTAAGATTAGTCTCTGGTCCTTGAACTTTTTCATGGGCCCTACTGGGCACCGGCAAACCTGGCAGTAAGTAAAGGTCAGGCCTGGCACCACTGAGGTTTCTAAAGGGGAATTTTCTCCTTAAAGAACACATTGGGCCCTGACCGGTTTGGCTCAGTGGATGGAGCGTCGGCCTGCTGACTGAAAGGTCCCAGGTTCGATTCTAGTCAAGGGCATGTACCTTGGTTATGGGCACATCCCCAGGAGGAGGTGTGCAGGAGGCAGCTGATCGATGTTTCTCTCTCATCGATGTTTCTAACTCTCTCCCTTCCTCTCTGTAAAAAAATAAATAAATAAAATATATTTTTTAAAAAAGTTTTTAAAAAAAGAACACATTGAGACCCTTCACCTCTGCATTTAGAAAGGATGGATAAATTGGAGGTGGACTTCACACTTTTAATTCAACACTAAAATATGTTGGAGTACATAAAATTATTTATCGCTCTGGCCAGTGCGATGGTGCAGTGGTTAGAGCAGTGGCCCATACATCGAAGGGTCTCAGGTTCGATTCTGGATCAAGGACATGTACCTGGGTTGTGGTTTGCTCCCCCCAATCAGGCACGTGCAGGAGGCAACCAATCGATGTATCTCTCTCACATCGATGTTTCTCTCTCTCCCTCCCTTCCACTCTCTGTGAAAAGCAATGGAAAAAACAGATCCTCGGGTGAGGCTTAACAACAACAACAAAAATATGTATTTCTCATAAAAAAACAAAGCTTAGTGTTAAGAAAAACTTCCCAGTAAATGTCAGTGCTCAGAATGTTATAGTGATGTAATTATGGTGCTGTGGTGTGTAGTTTCCTTAATTCAATGATCACCTGAGGGTAGAAAGAGATCTGGGGGTGCGGTGGGAGATCAAAGGTTTATTATATCTTGTGCCTCTGTGTTTGTCTTTCAACTTGTGATCTCTATACTAATGAAAATTAGTTCAAATAGTCAGGTGCCTGCAAGAATATCCTATTTTATTACAAGCCTTTCCAGGTATATACAGCATTTCTCCATCACTATGAGTATATCCTAGAAGAATTAGTGAGTATTATTTTATTTCGCATACTATACTTGAAAACCGTTCCTTTTCTCTTCATCTAAATTGGGCTACGGTTTTTCTTTGTTAAGTTATTAATCTAAGATAGTCAATATTATAGACATTATTTTTCAGAATTACCTCTAGGTTCTCATTTTATAATACCATTTTTCAAAATCCCATTAGTGGGCCTATGAAATTGATTCAATAGGTTGTGACCAGAATTTTCTTTTAAAATAGTATAGAGTAAAAAATATCAGAATACATTCCACATGTTATTTCATAAAAAATTTAAATTTTATGTGAATGGGAGCAGCAAGGGGGAGCTCATGGTGTGACAAGCATTTCTTACTGTGGAAAAACAAAACATAAACATAGTTTTAAAGATATACTTTAGAACAGAACAAAACTTGTCTTCTATCAACTAATTTTTTTTTGCTGTAAAGCCTGTTAAAATAAGTGTTGCATTGCTTATTTTCTCCTTGTAACTTCTTAAAATACCTATTAATCTATATTAATAAAAACGTAATATGCTAATTAGACTGGGCGTCCTTCCGGACGTCCTTCCTTCCAGACAAAGCTGCAGCGGGCGGTGGCCGAGGCAGAGGCAGCAGAGGCCCCAGGCTTGGTGGCAGCAGGTGAGGGCCGGGGCCAAGGCCCTTGCACAAATTTCGTGCATCGGGCCTCTAGTTTTAAATAACATAATGGTTACATATTATGCATACAATTTTACTTTCACCAAAATATTGTTTTAAACTTTAGAAAACTTAGGTCCCAGCCAGCTTTGTCTCTGTGTTAACCTCAGTTTTTATTGTGTGCCCCCAAATTTCTCCTCCATTAGAAGTTCCTTGCCTCTCAGCCTATGATTTGCTTATTTTTAAAAAGGGGTATAGTTCACTTCAAGTTCATTATCATTTGTATTACACACTCCCACCATGATACCCAGTGAGGGGGGTCCCATGGCCATCCCAGGGTCAAAATGGGGCTTTCTGGGGATCACAAGTCCTTTCTTCTCATTCGTACGTTTTCCAGAGGAGACAGAATGTGCAGACATTGGCCGCAACACTAGCTGGAAGGTTTTTCTCTCAGTACATCTTCCTCTCCTTGTCTGCCACCCTCACCCACCACTCCCCAACAGCTGTGACATTGTTACCGAGGTTTCTAACTGCCTTTATTCAAACTGGATAATTTTTCTTATATTTTAAGATGGCAAAATTCTAGCTGCAGCAGTGAGATGTTCAAACGTACCAGAAAGGACCATCATCAGAAAATGTTTGCATAAGCAGAACAAGAGACCACGTGCACCTTTTCCTACCTCCATTCCTAAAGAGCTCATTCACTTCTAGAGACTGGATCACAAACTGGAAAGATCCCAAGGATCCCATGAGAATGCACTAATAACACACGGTTCAATCTGTGTTTGCAGAACTGTCTTGCTTTGACTGACTGCCTCTTGTCGCAAACAGACATGTGGAGAACCCAAAATGTCCCATCAACTTAATTTATAGCCATGACCACTCGGCATCTTTTAAACTATAATTCCAAAAAATACAAATCTAAAAAAAATCTTTCATTATTTATGTATCAGAGGTTACCCTTGGTACCAACACCTGTTATAAAGTGTTCCAACCTCAAGTGCTAGTATATCCGTGTAAAGTACAGCACAGAGGTTGGCACCTGGAGATCGCTGCTTCCCCTCCCTCGCTCTTCTTTCTGACCAGTTAAATCTCTGCTGAATACTTATTTACCTATGTAGATATTCATTCATAGATAAATAATTATATACACACTCACGTGTGTGTATTCTACATTCATTTTGATTCAGATTTTATGTGTGAAAATGAGGATATAATCAGAGGCCTTGGGCCTGGGGAAGAAAAATTAGCTATTACCTAAGGAAAGTGGACAGCAGAATAAAATGAAATTAGCAGAAATTAGTCTATTTCCTAAAGAAAATAGACAATGAATGGATGGACAAGAAACAAATGCAAAAATACAAACATACATGTGTACACGCACGTAAATATATACTATCATATCATATCAAAACTTTTGTTTTAATAATACTTTTGTATAAATAACACTTTTGTACTTCAAATAAATATTTTGAAAACATGTGCAAGGTAACTAATGTTGAAACGTGAACATTGGCCATACCACTGAACCCTTTTTATTCCTTTCCATTCCCATTCCCTACTTTCCCCACTGGATGTAATAACTATCTTCAATTTGGGAACTTTTTTCCTCTTCGTTATCCTGTTTGTCTGTTTTTAAATAGTATTGGCCCTATGATAATAAATTGTTTGATTTTGTTTGGCTTGCATTTTATAAAAACAACATCTAACTAAAGTACTTTGTGCATTACTTTTTGTTGAACTTTGTGTTTCTGTGATGCATGTCATGTATGTAGATGTAGTTCATTTTCCGTACTGTATAGCACTTCTTTGTGTAACTATACTGTAATTTATCTATTCACTAAAGGCCTGATGCAAGAGTAGGTCTTCCTTCCCCCAGCTGCTGGCACTGGCTTCCCTCCGGCACCCAGGACCCGGGCTCCCCTCAAATCCCCGGCTTCATCCGGAAGGTCATCAGGAAGGATGTCTGGAAGAATGTCTGGAAGGACATCCAGTCTAATTAGCATATTAGGCTTTTATTATTATAGCTTCCCCATTTGGGTTATTTCCTGCTCTATAAGTACTAATGCATATATGTCTCTTAAAACACAGAAGTAAAACTGCTGGGTCACAAAATGCATATCCAAATTAGTTTCCAAAGTTTTTAGACAATTTTTCACTCCTATCAACAGAAATGGGAGTTTTCATTATATGCATTTTCATTAAAATATGGTATTGCCAAAGTATTTCATTATGGGTTTCTTCTATTTTGTTTTTTGCCGGTTTCCTTAACTGTCTTACTTTCAAATCAAGGCTTATAGAAACGTAAAAAGGCAACATTTTTATGTAGAGACAAAAATGGTGGGGACAATAGAAAATAAAATAGAATTTTCCAATTCCAACTACAAGGTTCTTTGGTTTTCTACATTTTTCCTCTAAAATAGAGCACCTTACCTTCTTTTCTTTAGATGACTTTGTTCCTTTTCAAATCCATGAAGACCAAACGAAAGATTTAAGTTGGAAGCACATGAACTAGATGGGGATGTGAAGGACTGTTGGGCTTCAGTATTCGATGTCACTTCCTCGTTCTCCTGTAACGAGTGCCTGCCAGGGCTGGTTTCGGTGGGAAGGATATGCTTGCCGCTCTGAGGTGTCAGAGTAGAACCCATGGATTCAGGGCAGGTGTCTGTAGTGACTCCCTCTAAGTTTATATAGTTAATATCCAAATCACCAACCTGGAAGACAAAAGAAAAGTATTCGCTAAGCAAAAGCAGGACAGATCGGCTTAGCTAAGAATAAAGTTCTCCCAGTTTAAAAACCTTCCACTATATTTATATTGTCTTATTTGTTCTTGTTTTTGTTTTGTTTTATATAAGCAGAGAATTCTATCATGTTCACCTGGTTGCTATCCCATAATTCACAAAAGGAAAAAGACCAACTGAGCATTTTAAGATTTTATGAACTACTGATTCAAAATGAGAGGAAATGCTTTAAATACTCAAGAAAAAACAACAACTAAAAAGCAGGCAGCTTGATTTAAAAAGCAGTTTATAGGAATTTGAGTAAACAAGGTAGTGGTGGTCACATAAAACACTACCAAACAAAAATAAGAATAAAACTACAGAAGATGCATGGACTTAGCATAGCTAGAAGATAGAAAATGCCCTGAAATTCAAATTACATAGAAATAGTGAAATAAACACCGAATCTCAGCAAGCAACCTGTCGTACCCTTACCATCAACCTTTGCAGAAAGGACAGTCTGCAAAAATCTGCATGGCAGGGAGAACAGGGAGATGGCCCCAGGCCTAAGACTGATCTAACAATTATCATGGGAAGAGAAAGTCCATATGTGAAAAAGAGTCCCAGTTGATCAAAGCACCTGTCTAAGAAAGGGGCTTAAAAACACAGGCGATCTGAGGCGTCGTTCATCAAAAGGCATCACTTCTGGGGGAGAAGAGAGTAAGAAAAAAAAAAGAGAATGACACCATTTACATATAGGGTAGTGAAGGGGAAATGAAGCAAAGGGGGAAATTTAGGGTCCTAAATCAACCATCATAATGATAATTTACTAAGGCAAAAACAATCGCGCAATGCTCAAACTGATGGGTGCAAGTCAAATGAATAACAGGATACTTGCAATGACTCAAACTGTCTCCCACAAGATACTTAATTTTTTTTTAAATAGTGACTTTATTGAAAATAAATTTGGTAGACCAAAGGTAACATCACTGGTAAAATTATCAATGTCATAAAAGTTGACTAAGGAATTGTCACAGATTAAAGGAGACTAAAAACACATGACAACTCATTACAGCCTATGTAGTTGAATTTACTTTTGCTACAGAGAACTTTGAGACAACTGGCTAAAACTGAATAAGATCTGTACACTGCTAATAGTACTTTAGAGATGATGGTTCCCTGATTTTGATAACTACACATGCGTATGTAAGAGAATGCCTGCGTTTTTAGGAAGATGCACCACAAAAGATTGAGGGATACCGTATTTTCAATTTGCTCTCAGATAGTTAAAAAATATTTATATGTCTTAAGCATTTGCATACACACAGCACATACTCAGAGGATAATAAAGTAAAATATTAACATTTGAGGAGTTTTGATAAAGAGGATACAGGGATTCTTTGTACTGAATTAAGCAGACTTGAAATAATGTCCAATTACAATGCTGTTGTTTTCAAAGTAGTCAATATGACAGAGTAATTTTCAAAGTAGCTTTATCATGTGAATTGCCTCATCAGGTAGGTTGATAACCTTGAGAATTTACAAGAAGCAGCATTGCAAACAAGCTAGCAATCTTTTTAGGTTTCTGTGCCATGTTGAGGGGATGAAGGAAACAGGTAAGATTTTTTCTAGATATTGCTAGAAATTGCTTTAAAAATGCAGAATTTGGACTCTGTTCTTGTTCTTCAAATGGACATAGGGGCAGTGAGATAAATGATATGTTAACTATACCACACTGATGTAGAGAACTTTGTGATTTGTATCCAGGTTTTTAGTTTCATTTCTGTTTTCATTGCATGCATTTGGCAATCCTCTGCTATGTTTCAGTTTACCAATTAGCCTGCTTGAGTTCTCTTCAAGTGTATGCTTCACATTACTAGAGCGATACTTCTCTCACTCAAAACATTCCCAAACAATCACATCCTAACTTCATGTATAGTGTATTTTTAATGTATTTTTTATGTATCTTAGAACACATAAAGACACGTTTCTCTCCTCCTAATAGCGAGTTGTACAATTTTAGTTACTTGAGGTAAGTGAAAAATGTTACAGTGTTCACTGAGACTTAGAACCAAAAATAAAAATAAAAATAACTCAAGAAGCATTTCATGCGCCGAAACCGGTTTGGCTCAGTGGATAGAGCATCGGCCTGCGGACTGAAAGGTTCCAGGTTCGATTCCATGTACCTTGGTTGCAGGCACATCCCCAGTGGGAGGTGTGCAGGAGGCAGCTGATCGATGTTTCTCTCTCATCGATGTTTCTAGCTCTCTATCCCTCTCCCTTCCTCTCTGTGAAATATCAATAAAATATATTTAAAAAAAAAAAAGAAGCATTTCATGCAAACGCTTAGGAAATAAGGCAACAGAATAAAAGCAGTAAAATCAGAACGTGGCTAGAGCACATCAAGTCCAATTAACCTGTATCTTCAAAGAATGTCCCCAGAACTCCCACTTTGTCCTGAACTCTGTGCTTCATTCTAGATTTCATAAATAGGTCCACATTCAGCTGCTTTATACCAAAACGTATACCAGTTTTCAAAGCCTGATGTCCATGTCCTGATGTTCATGTCTCAGTCATTTTGAATATTGTCCCACCCTATGCATTTTTACAATGCATTTGAGGTAATAGTGTTTTATAACACAAAAAGAAAAAAGCAGAGATATTTGACTAGGAGATGAAATTGAGATCTAGTAGACAAAAAATAATGTTTATATCACAGAAAACATCTATAAGTGATAAGGTATAATATATGCATACTAACAACAAAAAGGATAAAATACCATATTGCTCAAGGAGCATATATATGGTGCATTTATATGGGAATTAGGCTTTAAAGTTAGTGGATAAAACAGAAATTATGTTGTCAAAATTACCCTTGAATCCCTTAAATCTACCATAAATTAGAGTGTGCAGAAATCTTCTGATCGATAACTATATTGGGGGATGGGAGTTGGGTGGAGGGGGCCAATGGGGGAAGGGGGACATCCATAATACTTTTAACAATAAAGACAAATTTTTTAAATTAAACTTTTTTAAATCAAGGGTCACTGAGCTTCAGAAAAGAATGAAGGATAAATCCATATGTAGATGCACAAACCACCTGCCTTCATGAGATTTAACTCACAAATCTCTATCAGGGAATGGGCAGGGAGCTCTGAAGGGTTCCAGCTTCCCTGTAACACGACACCATTCTGCTTTAATATTAAAGCTCTACAACCTGTTAATAGGTGTGTCCTAAAGATTAAACCAGTAATTTATATGACAGCATCCCATGGGGCTGGCGTCAAACTCTTGCTCACCCAGCTCTTGCTGGCTTTGAATACGAATACTGCTGGAGCAAATCACACACACCTTGTTTTCTGACAAGCTGTCGAGAAGGAATTGGCCTCCCAATTGTCATTTCCTATTTTGGCCCCATCGAAGAGCTCTCACTCTCCTCTCTTCGGGCAGTGTCAAAAGGCCCCTCCCTCGTGGTGCGCCTTGGGTAAGATGTTCTGTGCTGAAGTAAGGACCTCAGTTAAATGCTCACATGATGAGACTCCACGATAGCATCACCAGGGCTGCACTTAGGCTAAAACTTCCAGAGGAACACAGCAATGCTGAATCTATTTCTCACATGCTCGGGCTTGGAAAGAGGGCAGATCCACCTTGGAACATCAGTCACGCCTTACCTGATCTATCACCATACAGTTAGCATAGACTTCATCGCCACCGTTCAGCATGTCAGAAAGCCCACTGGCAGCATGGAACGTGGAGGGCTGCTTGGATTTTTTGAGGATATCACAGGAGCGATCTAGAGGAAAAGTGAAAACAGGAGAAATAAGGTGGAGGAATTTATTTTACAGTCAACCTTTACCTTCTTAATTGAACTCTAAGAAAAAAAATCAAGATTATATTTTTAAAGATGGCACTTTGCTATCTCCACTTATTCTGAACTACCTGCAAGTATTTTATTTTCTATATCCAAACCTTCTCAGTATCTAAAACAGTCCTAAAGAACGTTCTAGATAAGTATATGCCCATTTCAAGCACTAGTTTTCCAATCATGAGAGTTTTTCATAAAATCGATATGATTTTTGCTTTCAATTTCTAACAGAAATTGAATCACTTGGAAGCATGAGTGATTGCACTGTGACCCTCGGGTGCCACTGAGGTGTTCAGGCTCCAGACCCTTTACTAAAGGACCCGAGATAGCACGCAGCCGTGCAGTTCTGGCTCTGGACTGCCTGCTGAATATGCATACTCTCACAGACACAGCTTTGCTTCCATTTCAGTTACAGAAATGTTTTTGCTTGCTTCTATGTCCTCAGCTTTGTTCCAAATAGATGAGGTTGCTCAAAGAGGTGTCCCAGAGAGTTGAGGTGTTACTGTACTTGTAGGGAACAAAAGTTGAAGGCAATAAAACATAGAGAAGCCAGAATGCTTCATTTCTTGTGTCTTTGGCTAAATTGCTTAATCTCCAGATACCTATACAGGGCTTCCTCATCTGTAAAAGTGGATTATTTTTACTCTTGCTCATTGTATGGTTATGAGGATTAAATTAGTTCAGACATGTAAAGCATTTAACACATGCCTATGTACTTAGTAAGTGCTCAATAAACATTGTCACTATCATTATATTTTGTTAGTAGTGGTTTTAAACATGTTCAAGTGTGAGGTACAAAGCCATTAGTGATGTACAAGGCCATTAATACTAATCATAGGGTTTTATAATAAATTATCAATAGCTGTAAATTAATTTAATAGGACAGATTCAAAGTTATATCCATAGCAAATGACGTCCTCACTGACATTCCATTGACTTTTCTTGCATGAATATAAAAGGAATCATGTTGCCTTTATTCCATCAGAAATGGCACTTATTCCATGTCATAGTATATGACATGTCTTACCTATGTCATAGCATAAAACCCAAGTAAACCCATGGAACTGAATCAGAAATTTTTTTTAAATATTAATAACTGTTGGGCTGATGTACTAGGAATAAAAAATTTTATTCTTTCATAGAAGGTCCCAGATGACATTACAGAAGTTATAAAGATATATGAATTGTATGAGCCAAATGGCCCTGGCTTCAGATCCTCCATCTAAATCTCTCTCTTCCCCACAGAACACCCAACTGAGATTTTTATTAAGCTCCTTGAGGAAATATACAATGGAAATGTAAAACATTATCTCATCATATCTATCATGTCTTCTCTTATCAATTTATTTAAATAGCTAGCAATATAACACACAAAGCCCACAAATACTTCACAAGGATAACCTTTATGATCAATTACTATACATTTTTATTCTAATTACACAAAATAAAAGCATGTTCCAAAGGTTATAAATCAAAAACCTGACAAAACCCTTTCACTGGGTTCTGAGGTAAGAAAATACTTGCTCATTTGTCATTTTACAGCATGTTAGAAAAACAATCATAAATAACTCAACATGGTCCTCTGTAGGGTAATTAATCCAGCTTAACTGCTCTCCTGTCCTAAGTTTACCGACTGTAACACACCTGGCATGTCTGCCATCACACTTGGGAGGCTGGTTATGCCCCTTTTAACCACTTCCATCACTGCCAAATCAAAACTTCATTGATCATTAGACTAAGGAACTAGCAAGATATTTAACAAAACATCTGCAAATAATTGACAGATTTAATTTTAAAACAGAGAACCAAATGAAATATTACCCCAAATGGTCTGGTGCCAGTGTATGTACTGCCCAGCCATCCAACAGCCATTTTTCTGAACTACCAAGAGAGCCAGCTCTGTGCTCACAACCGACCCTCACTTCAAGGAGGAGCAGGACCAGGAACCACTTCTGTTTTCACACACACAGGTAAAAGTCATTTGGATTCAACTTTTCTTCCACAAACAGATCTACCTGGCCCTGTGTGGCAGGTCAGAATCTATAAGGAAATCACACCCAGGCAGTAAAAATAAACTCAAACGTGGAAGAGTTACTTTAGTTACTTTGACCGAGGTGGAATCTAATTTGTTTTCTGCATGATTAGTTTAATCAGTGTTTTGGAAAATGATGTGATTTATTTACAAGACAGGCCCATAACCTCTTATCTGTAATTCTGAAATCCGAAAATCTCTGAAAAATGAGAACTTCTTTTCCCCCCTAAGTTTGGTTCAAAAACGTATGTGGTGGCAAAATCTAACCTAAATCCACACGAAGTCATGTAAAGTCTCTATTTACCCCTATTCAGTCTGAACTGTCATACCTCCTGCTGCAGAATTATTATCGTGCTTGATAATGGCATTGCCCCAGTGTTTCCAATGGGACTCATAGTATATATATTACAAGCACTATACCAAAAAATATGAACATTCCTAATTCCAAAACAAGCCTGGTCCCAAGAGTTTCAAAGAAGGAATTGTGGATCTCCACAAAATTAACCATAGCAGATAGTAGACCAAGATTTTGTCATTCCTCTACCAAGTTCACGATTTTCCATATCTACATCTCATCCTGTATTTTTCTATGCTCTACAACTTGTCTTTAGATTAAGTCTCCTTTTTCTCTTTAAATAAAACCAATTTTCCAATAAATTCCTGGCCTTACTGTAAATGGGAATTGTGCAAGATATTTAATAAAACATCTGCAAATAAATGACATATTTAATTTTAAAACATAGAACCAAATGAAATATTACCCCAAATGGTCTGGTGCCAGGGTATAATGATAAAATAATAAAAACAAAACAATGAAACTGCATTCTGACTAAACACAGTTGCCTGTGAGAGCTGAGCATTTACAGTGCCTGCTCTTTCTCATAAAGGGACATTCTGCAGGATTCAGCAATGTTAAAGATGCAGTGGCAACAAACCCACTTTCTCCTTGAATGAGCAGGAAGGTCAAAAGAAAAGTGAAAAAGAAATATCTCCCTTACAATGTGATTCGATGTCATCTAATATTAGGTTAAGATACCATCTCCAAGTTTGATGGAGCCCAGAAGAATTTACCTTACCCTTTGGAAAACTTGCCTGGATAGTGTCATCATCCTGTCCATTAGGTAAGGATGCACTAAGTCTTGCGGGGGCTTGAGGGAAGAGGGCGCATGACAATATAACAGTAAGAAGGGGAAACCTGTCTCCTCTCTAGATCTGTCGCCCACAACCTGCCATGTAGATTTGCTGGGTTACTCATTGCAACTATTTATAAAATTGTCACAGAAGTCCTTTGCATTATAACTGTCTGGGGCAGCCATGGCTCATGCTTGTCAAAGGACACCAACAGATAATAGGATCTAGAAGTGAACAGACACTGACAAATCAGAAGATGACAGGCTTATAAGACCTCTACTCTTTTATTAACTGCAACATAATCACTGCAAATAATGGGCTTCAGACCAGCAGAATAAGATTTATTGTGAAAAAAGTATTTAAAGGTACTTTCAAATAAACATCAGCTACCTATATTAAAGTGGCTCATTGCTGCACTATTTCAGCCCATTACAAAGAAAAAGCTACAATGGTTTTGTTTTCTTAAGAAATCTGATCTTTGTAAGATTTTCAAGATATATGATTTTATTACTTCCATATGTAACCACTTTAGTAGCAAATTAAGTGAAAAATTATTGCCAAAAAAAAAAGTCCTTCAGGTTCTTTTTCAGTGAGCCTATAGATGTAATTTGCAGTAAGAATCAGCTCTCTGTCTTGAATTAATGCTATTTTTTTTTTTTACTGTGGTGAGGAACACACGATACAATATATAGATGATGTAATACTGAATCATGCACCTGAAATCTATATAATTCTATTAACCAATGTCACTCCAAAAAGTTCAATAAGAATAAAAAAATGAGTGAATGATACTTTGTAAACAGTTAACCCAATTCCCATCCACACAGCTGCAAATTTTAAATGGTAAAGAGCAATGCATTGCAGTAGTTAAGAGCATGGGCCCTGGCCTGCCCAGATCCAAGGCCCCACTCAATCATCTATTAGCTGTGTGACCTCGGACAAATTACTTAACCTTTCTGTACATCCATTTCCTATTGGTAAAATAGGAATGATAATGTGTCTATTTATTAGCATTGTCATAAGGATCAAATGATTTATACTTTACATGATTAGAACATAATCTGACACAAAGGAAGCTCTAGGAAAATGCTTGACATTACCATATAAGAAAATAAGGTTGTATAGTTTTAATACTTTATGTAATTTTAATGCTTTAAAAAATGGTTTCAACCATGGTTATAACTTTACATGTTTAGAACCAACCCAAGGCAATTGGAATTCATAGAATATTCCATTTGCTACACAAAGAGCTAAAAAAAAATGTTGTAACTCTTTCATTTCTGGCTTAGCTCGTGTTAAGAAAAGCCCATCCTGAACATGGTAACTGATAAACAAAGTCAAACTACCCAGTTAGAGTTACCTGCAACGACTCACAGGTGAGATCTCATGAAACAGGAGAGAGTCCGACAGCAGGACAAACAAAATATAAAGTCAAACCATCAGAGACAGCATTTCTCAAGAATAAAGGGAGGATTTCAGAAACTGCCGTGTTCTAACATGACGAAGTGGACTTGGGCCAGGTTCTCGCTGCAGAGTGCCTAGAGGGTAAACAGTAACTCTGAGGGGATCCCCAGCTCGCCCCTCTCCCACTATTCTCAGGGCTTTGTAATGTGATCTGTGAAACTGTACCAGGACTCCCTGCAACAGCATTTTCATCAGCACTCGCTTGCTGTACAGAGGCTCCAGCTAGGAGACAACTGAACGTAGGTATATTTCACCCACAGAAGGGTAACTGGTACTAGTAAGCGGGGAGAAAGAGAGGCAGCTCCAGATGCCTCCCTTTTCTCTGACATTTACAACTACCCCAAATCTGGCAGGAAACAGTTAAGGGCACAGACCAGCCTAGGGCCTCTGCCACCTGATTTATAATGAAATCCAACTCTCCCTTAAGAAGCTAAGAGCCTTGTAGCTAAAGGAAAATGTGGCCTACTTGCGTGGTTATGTAAGAGACCCACACCCAGACATAAACAAACCCGGCTAAGGCAGCTTCTGCAATCCTGCTGCTGGCCTGGTTTGGCCCACTCTGGGTGCCAAGCTCTTGCCTGCGAAACTCAAGAGAGGGCCTCTCGGTCCAGATATCTCTTAACAATGGCTGGACAGTTGGTTTCATTCATTCATTCATTCATTCATTCATTCATTCTTTCTTTCTTTCAGTTTTGCTTTAAACCTAGAAGTTTATGAACACAGCAGGATTTAGTCTTACCCACCACAAAATAGGTAAGACTTTTTATTTTATTTTTTTGCCTAGGTCTTTATTATTATTTTATTTATTTCTTAATTTTTTTCAGTTGCAATTTACATTCAATATTATTGTGTATTAGTTTCAGGTGTACAGCATAGTGGTTAGATAATCATATACTTTACAAAGTATTCCCCCTGATATTGCCAGTACCCACCTGATACCACACATAGTTTTTACAATATTATTGACTATATTCCCTGTGCTGTACTTTACATCTGCATGACTATTTTGTAACTACCAATCTGTACTTCTTAATCCCTTCACCTTTTTCACCCAGTCCCCCAACTCCCTTCCCCTCTGGCACCATCAGTCTATTCTCTGTATCATTGAGTCTGTTTCTGTTTTCTTTGTTCATTTATATTGTTCTTTGCATTCTACCTGTAAGTGAAATCTTATGGTATTTGTGAGTAAGACTTATTTTAGAGTTCGGTTCCCGGCACTGTACAGAATGCAGTGGTCGGGTCTCGCCTGGTGTGACCTATAGCAGCATTTGATACACTTGATTGCTCCCTTTCCCCTTTGCCTCTGGGACACCACTCTCTGTCTTCTTGGCCTTTCCTTCTCAGTCTCCTTCATCTTCTAGATTTGGGCAGGTAGCAGCGCTCTAGGACCAATCCTTTTTCTCTTTCTCTCTCCACTCATTCCGTGGCTCATCTAACAACATGGCATCAGACACCATTACAGAATGACTCTTCATCTCCAACCCAGACCTCTCCCCTGAATTATAACTATCTCCTCAAAATCTCCACAGCCACATCAAGCATGAGAGAGGCAAAACAGAACTCTTGATTTTCCCTCCTACACTGACTTACTCCTCCCAGTAAATGCCAGTTCTATCCTTCCTTAGAGTTGTCTTGACTGATCTTTCACAATCAAATAGATCCAGAATCTGACCTTTTCTGATCATCTCCACTGACACCCAAGGCATGCTACCACCATCTCTTGCCTAGACTATTGCAAGACTACTCTCTCCTAATGGTCTCCCTGCTTCTACTCTTCTGCCCTCCATCGCCTATTCACCACAATGTAGACAAGGCAATTCTGTTACAAAGGAAATCAAATCATAGCATGCCTCTAAAAGTCTCCAGTGGCTTCCCATCTCATTCAGAGTGAAGGCCAAATTTTACCACAACCTACAGCAACTTACTCAAATGGTTCTGGGACCTAATTCCTGTGTAGGGATGGGGAGTGGGGAGGGGGATCCCACACATCTAAGCAATTGTTGGACACCAGATAGGTGTTGCCAATTACAAGTCTAGGTTCTTACTTGTGCTTCTGAATGGCTACAGATTGGAGGTTCCCATAACCCCCTCTTGGACTTCAAGATGCCAATCACAGTCCAGGTTGCTATCTGTACTTCTGACCAACTATATAAATCAGAGGTTCCCACAACCCCCTCCTTGGGTTCAATTAACTTGCTAGAGCAGCTCACAGACCTCAGAGAAACAGTTTATTATGAAAAGATATACTAGTATGTAACTCAGGAACTGCTAGGCGGAAGAGACGAATAGGGCAAAATATGTGGGAAGGGACACATAGTTTCTGTGCTCTGAGCACACCAAACTCCCAGTACCTCCATGTGTTCATCAACCAGAAGCTCCCTGAATCCTATCAGCTTGGTTTTTTAATGGAGGTTTTATGACATAGGCATGATTGGTTAAAATTTTGCCCCCTGGAGACTGAACTCAATCTTCAGCCCTTATCCCTTCTCTGGGGGGTTGGAGAGTGGGACAAAAAGTTCCAATCCTCTAAACCTAAGGTTGGTTTTCCTGGCAACTAACCCCCATCCTTAGGTACAAAAGTCACCTCATTAACATAACAAAAAACATCTTTATCACACTCATCTCTTAAGACATTTCAAGGGTTTTAGAAGCTCTGTGCCAGAAATGGGGACAAAGACAAAATATGTATTTCTCATTATAAATTACAATATCACACTAAACACACCTCATCCAACCTCTCTGAAGCTGCAGATTACTCTAGCCATTCTGGCCTTGCTGTTCTATGTCTCAGGCCATTTGTACTTGCTGTTCTCACTACGAGGATTGCTCTTCTTCTTTATATCCCGATGTCTTCCATCTTCACTTTCTTTAGCTCTCTACTCAAATGTCATCTTATCAAAGAGTCTCTGCCTGACCACTATATATATATATATATATATATATATATATATATATATATATATTTTATATTATATGTAATATATATATATATATATAATATGTAATGTAATATATATATATAATATATATATAATAGCACCCCCTAAGCCCTGCTTTGTTTTCCCTTATAACATATATCATCACCTTGTATATTGTATCTACCGTATATTATTTGTTCCCTTTCATTAGAAGGTAAGCTCCATGAGAACAGTGACTTAGAATGCTTCGTTCACTGTATCCCTAATGCCTAGAGCCATGTCACGTAGTAGATACTCAACATATATTTTCTGAAGGAGTGAATTCTTTCTCATTAAAAAAAGAATCTCCTTGTGCCAGGTACAATTACCTCTGGTCTGGTAAAATTTCCTCAAATTCTGGGGGTAGTCTTGTGGATTGCCCAGCGATTCTTGTTTTACCCCAAGATGTGATAGTGTCAGTTTCTTATTTCTTTCATCCATTCATCCATTCATTCTCTTTATCAACATGTACTGAGTATCTACGGACTGCCAGGTCCCTCAGCCTCCATCTATGACTCTTTAAAATCTCCTCAAAGCACAGTCATTATGGACTATTCCCCGGAGATCCCCTCAGAAGTTCCTAAACAGCCATGAGGCTGTCTTCTTCACCAGAGTCCTTCCTGCCTGTCCTGCCTGCCTGTTACCTCTATGTTTTGTCCTGCATCTTCTACTTTGCCCCTCCTGGTAGGACAAGTAACTTTTTAGTTGAAGTCCAAGCTAGAAACACATTCTGCC
Source organism: Plecotus auritus (assembly GCF_963455305.1). Classification (NCBI taxonomy): domain Eukaryota; kingdom Metazoa; phylum Chordata; class Mammalia; order Chiroptera; family Vespertilionidae; genus Plecotus; species Plecotus auritus. Next base: position 137,594,580 of record NC_137774.1, read on the forward strand.
ATTTTGCGGAACACCACAGATGCTGAGCACTTCCTATGGGGCACCATCACAATGCCTTCTGGTAGCAGCCCAAGAATGTACTCTAATCTCTTTAAAATATCAGTTAGGCTACTCTTTTACTAAAGAAATAATAGGATGATCAGGTAGGTTTGCAAAGTAAAGGTACTGGGAAGATGATCTGGAGAGAGGGAGAGAGAGAGAGAGAGAGAGAGAGAGAGAGAGAGAGAGAGAGAGAGAGAGAGAGAGAGAGAGAGATTAAAAGGAGAGGATAGAAACAAAACATTAAGTACTCCAAGAGTAAGCATCTATTGAACACCTGCTCCATGCTGGGTAATTATACTGGATAATATTACTCTTACAGCTCAGATTAATCCAGCACTCATTATGATCCAGATACTGCCTGATTTACATACACTAACTCATTTGATCTCCAAAACAACCCTGTGTAGCTATACTATTTACTATTTCCGTTTTGTGGAACTGTGGTGCTATTTAAGTAACTTCGCAAGTCACACAACTAGTAACTGGCAGCTCCAGGTACACACTCTGCTAGGAAGTTCAAAGTATTTTATTTAATAATTGGGGTTACTAAGTATCCTATTTTAAGCCAAAGAAAATGGTATGTGAGCAATGTCTGGTATTTTCCCATTGGGAAGTTTCATTAATGTGTTACAGTTTGACTTGTGCCCAAGTATGTTTGTTCACTTCCTGGGCCTGTTAACCACCGCCAGAGATTTCCTGCCGGAATATGACAGTGTGAATCTTGCTGAGAAAAATTCATAGAATGGTAAATGTGTGATTTCATTTTATTTAACCACACAATATACAAAGCAATCAAGAGAAAGGCCTGGAAAGTTAAACCAAGATGTTAACTGCTATCACTAGATGATGGATTACAGGTGGTTTTTACTTTCAACTCTTCACTCTCTGTAATTTCTAGATTTCCAACAATAACTATTTTTACATCTAAAATAAGAGGAAAAAAAACAAGTCATGTGTTTAAAATGTGTCTCCTATGTAAAAGAACAGCTGCAGCATTTTCACGAAAACAGGTTATCAGTAAATCCACCATATCAGATAAGATATATGTAAATGTATTCGCTGGAAATGTGTTATCCAAGAGTACATAGTATTATTTTTACCCATTTGCCAACCCTACTCCTCATAACCACATCGTGTATTATCACGTTCATTTTGTAGACAGGAAAGCTGAGGCACAAGCAGAGTGATTAACCTGCCCACGCCATTAGGTGATAGAACCAGAATGCAAACAGCACTAACAGACAGCCTCTCTCGCAACAGCACACCCTCTCTAAATCCCCCAAGTCAAAGGAAACTGCCGTATTCTGCAGTTCACAGGTTGTCCTCTTTATCAATGGTGTGAGTGTGCCCCAGAAGAAAGAAAAAACCCCACCCTGACAGGTGAGAGGAAACATTTTCAGAAATAAACTGCCATTTATCCCTTGCCTATTCTTCTGGAAGATTCTCTTAGGATTTTCCTGATATTAGTCATGGCCTGGAAAATCTCTAGGCCTCCCTATTCTGAGTTAGAGTTGAGGTTACAGAGCGGATCCTTCCAAATTTCAAAACTATCCTCAGCCCAGGAATTTCCTGTGGGTCACATATAAGCTAACGTTACTCTGAAGATTTTAGTCCGCACCGCAATGAATCTGGGAGAACCCAGGGAACCTTTGTCTACCAAGCTAGATAAGTCTCTAACATTAATCCAATGTGCAATTCAGCCTCAGACCTTACCTCACCCTCCTGGGATCCTGTAAAAGGAAGAGTGAGCTCTGGGATGAGGTCCGGCTGGCCTGGTAACAGCAGTCACAGCGGAGGACATAGTGAAGGGACCCCAAAGTGCTGGGATGACAGCTTCCTCCAGCCCTCTCGCTTGGAACAGCAGTTTAAACCCATTCTACATAGCAAGTTACCACTTGGCACTCTAAAGTCAGATCCTAAAGGAAGTCCTATCCTGCTGTTTCCAAAGACCTAATCATCAAAATTATTGAAAAAGAAATCAAGCCTCTCCCCTTATAATGCATGGAGAAGAAAAAGAGGTGGGCAGTGGGAAGAAAGGAAGGGAGGAAGAAAATACATCCTCAAAGAATAATGGTTTTCTCCCAAATCCTTCCAAATTCTCCTTTCTAATTATAGTAGCACAAAGTAGCCTTCAAGAGGACATATGTTTATATGTGGAAGAGAAGGATCTTAAATAAGTAAATAACAACCTTTGCCTGCCCTTGCTTCCCCCCAAACTATCAAGATGTTCAGTCATGTGTGGTGTGTAGACTTTGGTGTGATTACGTTTAATCAGCAATTCCTTTCCTGCTAGATGCAGTTCTCTAAGGCCAAAAGCAAATTAATCTACAGAAAGGGAAAATGAGGAAATTGAGGGTAAGAAAACTAACCCATTATACAAACATCAGGACAGAAGTGAAGGACCCCAAATAAAGTGGCAGGACTTTAACAAGACCACTTCAGGTGACACCAGACAAAAAAAAAAAAAAACTACATGTCATCATTACAAGAAATCCTACAAATAATTCAAATTCTGCATAATCTTATGAAAAGACTTAGGCACATAAATATGATTTTGTCCACTGAAAAATCGGAAGCCCTCCAATTCTCCAGCACCTATCTCTAGAAACAATTCCCCTTAATATCCTAAACAGAACTGAGTTCTACTACAGACAAGAAATCATGCTAGCAAAATAAAGAACTCTCCATTGAAATGTAAGTTCTCTCACTCGTTTTCTTTTTAATTTAGTTATAAATGACAGAGCATATTAGTTGCAGGTATACTGTACAACATAATGATTTAATATTTGTATATATTGCAAAATGATCACAATAAGTCTAGCTAACATCTATCACTATACATAGTTACATTTTTTTCCGGTGTGGAGAACTTTTAAGATCTATTCTCTTAGCAACTTTCAAATAACTGTCACTTATTTTTTGTGTCCTCAACAAAAACATTTTGAATGAATGAATGAATAATTTCATTATTTCATTCTAATAATGAAAGCCAAGGAAAGCGGGCATTCCTCCAAATTGTTCTGGGTTTCTCCTGGTTGGAAACTACTTGGTCCCTAAATCTTGTTCCACCCTCCTGAGCAACTCTGGCCACCTCAAAGTAGGTTAGTATGAATGAGAGCTGGATAAGAGACTCATTACAATTCATAACCAGACTTTTCCACTGGTAGGGATAATGAGATCAAAGGAATAAGACAGACAGCTCCCTGCCTGTGGGGAACAGTAAGAGATAGGCCAGGGGCTACTCTGAGGGTGGGTGGGCTTTTCTCGCTTCCATTTGGGGCTCCTCCAAAGGAGAATGCCTTGCAGGCTGCCCCACACCAGCATGAGGACAACCACCGCCAAGCACACTTGGTAGCAGACCAAGGTCAGGCAGCAAGGCCAGCCAGGGCCAGCTTTCCTAGGCTGCTCCTAGCTGCTTACATGGTGGGATGGGTCCCTAAGACCCCTCAGGCCTCAGAGGAGCAAGAAGTGGCTGAGTCAGGTACTTGCAGCCTGCACAAGGCCCACCGTGGTGCCAAGGAAGGATCCTTGAGAAGATGTTTATAGGGAAGCACATGAGCCAATGGCCAGGGGCAGTGATTCTAAGATTTCTGTAGTGAAGAAAAACCATCAGGTTCTGACCAACACCAAGGAGAGGATACAGCTGCAGGACCTTGGTCACAGACGCCAGAAGACCCAGTAATAACGCAATCATGGCTGAGGGAACAGCCCAGGCCAGCAGATCTACAGCAGAGACCAGGAGGACCCAAAGAGCATCCGAAGACGTGTTGCCTCCTTCCCCCGCCAATTGCCCCCCCGCCCACCTTCCAGGAAGTCACATTCAATACCAGAGTGGCAAGGAAGTGGAGGAGGAAAAAGAAATCTGAGAAGCTGAATATTTTACTTAAAGAGACTGAGCAGTTACAGAAAATGACTATTTTCATTACTGCATAGGACCAAATTTTCTTAGACTAAAATATACCCTTTTCCCTTCATGCTGCCTAAAGGGTAGGATTTCATAAGAAAAATTAGATCCATTATAGACAAAATAAAGAAGTAAAGACAAAATAAGCAATATCTGAGTGTAGTGTGAGTAACTCTGTGTCACAATACACTTTCGATATTTACTGCCTGCTTCCTACGATCCAGGCACTAGAGGTGTGAAAACGGGCCAGCCAGTCTCCATCTTCAAGAAGTTCAGTGTCTTAGAGTGAGAGACATTAAATAATAGCTGCAATATAGTAATGAGGGGGCTATTACAAAATTATACACAAGCCAGCATGGCACAAAGGATACAATAATGAACTCTGAGGGAATTCAGGGAAGACTTCCAGACCATGGACTCTCAAACCATGTCTTAAAGGACAAATTGCAGATTTCTAGCTGGAAGAAATAGTCACCTGAACTTGCTAAAACAAAAATGAAACGGGGAGGGGAAAGGTTCACTGGAGGTGTGAGGGCAGTCCACAAAACGGAAGGAACTTAACATCCAAACCTTGAGAGGGAGGCACCTGGGCAGCAAGAGAGCCCCAGAGACTAGAACAAGGGCCTGGCATCTAGCAGGACCCTATCTCATGATGTCGTCTCTTTCCACGATTGCAGTATTTCCTCCTACTATACATTGGTTTCTCCCAGCTAATGGCTTCAACTCCAACCTCCCCCTGCCCCCAGCACTGCCACCCAAGAAGGAAGGTATCTCCCTCCAAATTCCAGTTGGAAGAATCCCAAGGAAGGACTCTGATTGACCAAGTTTGAGTCATGTGCTCACTCTGGACCAATAGCTATGGCCAGGCAGCACAGGTGCTATGATTGGCTCACCAGGGTGGGATGTGAGCCACTGCCTCCAGGAAAGCAGTCACATGAGAAAGTGACAGCAGCATGTGGACCCATGGCCAGAGCAGTGGAAGGACCACTCACTAAAGAATGTGAGTGCTGTGCAATGAAGAGAAGGAGGATGCTAGGCAGACAAAACTAACTGTCCAGACCAATGCAACAGTTGGCACCATTCTACATTTCTGTACCACCATGAATCCACAGTACATGAGCCCGGGCTATTTTCCATGGCTTTGATATACTCTATGCATGATCTCCCCTTCTGCTTGTAGGGACTACCTCCCTAGTCACCACAAGCTATTGAAATGACATCCCTTTCATGATGCTCTCAGGTTGAACTGGTCTCTTCACCCTGAACTTCAACAGTAATTTGTCCTGACTAATGGGACTTCCTGCCTAACTATACATGAACACACAACCATTGATCCTTCCCCAAAACCGGAGTGGTAGGGAGGAATCTCCCAAACATGAGGTATTAAATAGGAATAGTGCCTCCCTTTTTCCACTTACAGGGATTAATGTAGAAATATACCTTGCCTAAGAATTTGAACTAGCCCAAAATAAAGGGAAAAAAAAAACAGTTTCAAATATTTGGCAAAGTATTTGTTTAACTAAAGTGAGCCATGAGGAATACATACCTATGTGGTTTGGCAAAGGGCTTATAATGGGCCTCCTTCCCTCTGCCGACAAAGGTAGGCCGCCAGGCAGAGAGTGAAATTGAAACCTCTGTATGTGAGGTTGGACACTATCTTCATTGTGTACAATGCAATCTTAGCAGGTTATGTCACCTTTATGAAATGTTTCTCTTCCTTAATAAGGATTTCTGTAGTGACTTATTCCTCCTATGGTATTCAGGTATCTTTTGGGGAATTTCTGAATTGAATACACATAAATACATGAAAGCACATGAGTGTATTCAATGAAACTTCATGAAAGGAAAGAAGAGAGGGCAGGAAAGAGAAGAAAACAAATAAATTCACGGGATAAAAGTAACTCACCTTTAAAAATTATCATTAAACCTTCTGAAATGTCATCATACCTTTAATACCCACTATGTCGGGCATTATTTTTCGGACTATGTACCTGCCCTCCAAACACTCAATGAACTCATGAAATAGGCCAAAACAGTGACCTCATGATTTTCATCTCCTTTCCCAGCACATTAATCCTCTAACTCTCTCTCTTTGTCTGAGACAAAGCTGTGAACTTTTCAGGACAAACTGGAAGCACTCCCACCCCATCCTTTCCTCAACTTGTCCTCAGCCAGCCATCCAGTGCTGTCCATCTTTTCCCACCCAAACCAATGATTGTGTCAGTACTTAATACTTAGATGCTTGGGTGTATCGAGATGTAGAAACAGCACTCCCATTTTTCTCCTCCAGAGTTTCCACTGCCAACTCTAATCCCAGACAAAGATTCATAAGAGAAGGAAAATTAAGATAGTGAGACACAGTGGCACCTTTTGTATATAAGGTGGTAGCTACCCATTGAAGTCTACCCCTCCCCTCCTTACCTCTACTAAGAAGTGGTGAAACATAAAGGAAGAATAAAACTTCTGAATTCAAAGTCCTGGTTGTAGGCCTGGCTCTACCATTTATTAGCTCTAATCTTGGGCAACTCATTTCTCCACTCTGAGCCTCAGAGCCCCCCAATAATAAATGAAGATGACACCCACATCTAACATACAGGGCTCTTAAAAGATAACATGTGAATAACTCCTTATACATATGTCACTCATTCATTCGTTTTCTTCCATATTCTACCATGATTACTATTCCCTGCATTTCCTGGTATGGCTTTAGGTATAACTTTAAAACTCTCTAAGCCTGTTTCCTCACCTGTAAAGCAGAGATAATATCGATCTTATAGAGTTAATTTGAGAATCATATATCACATATGCACAGTAACTACCACAGCTTAGAAAACAGTGCTTACTTATTATGATGAACAAAGTACCACATAAATATTAGTTATTTTGCTATGACTACAAAAAATTTGGCACTGTCTAAGCTCTTCAAGGTGGTTAAGCTTTCTATAGGCAATCCTTTCTTTGGCAACCATAGACTGGTGCTGCACCAATAAAACTTTTTTTAAAAAGCACTCTCTCACACTGTGTGTCATTAAGAGGCATATGATATGAGCTGGTAGGAGACAATGAGAGAAGCTACACAAGGAGATGAAAGGCACAAAGTTCAACATTCCCCAGGTTCTGATGATTTATATTAAAAAACGCATCTTAAAAATTGAATGATAATTATGGGAAATTTGGGTAAGGTCTAATCCTGATATTTTTAAATATTCGCATAATATACATTACATTTCTTGGTTGAATCTCCTACTGAAAACAAAATCTCCAACAGAACAAAAATCCAGGCATTCCTGGAGTCCTTGAAGCAGAACAGTCGTGGATTCTGGCCCACTCCAGTCATTAACTACCAGACTCCCAGCACAGCCTGTTTCAGGGCTGCCCTGAAACGAGGAAGGGCAACTTGTGAGGACCCCAGGACTATAGTGGAGGCCGCTTGGTTTAACTGCTTTCACCGTCTGTTTACATCACTGGTCATGACCAAAAGCACTGCTTCTGCGGTATATCCTTTTTTTTTTCTCCTGAAGGCATAAGAATAAGTAAGTACTAGATGCTTTTCAGTTGATATATAAGTATTGGTGGGTTTCTGCTAATCTAGTTTTCCTTTTATTACCAAATCCTCTACATTTTCACATTCCTCTAAATAAGCCAGTTTTGTGTACATATATGTGTCTATCAAAGAACAGTGAAAATAAGAACAAAAAGGGTATTAAAAGGAAGATAATATAACAAGGAGGATCAGGGAGAGAAAGCATAATATAAAATGAGAGTATTTCTTACTGAACATGAGAGAAATTTGTTAATAAGGTAGAAATTTCAAGCCCACAAAACCTCCTTCGTGATTTCCCAGGTGACTGGAACCTACATTCTGAGAATGATGGTGATGATTAGAAGGAAAAAAAGAATGAGACAGAACTCAACTCACCTTAGCTTTAAAAGCTAAAATAAGTCGATCATCCTCTAAGAGACAAGAGACGATAACTCTTCACAAACCAATCACGGCACTGAAGGAAAAAATCAGCTTTCATGGTGTTTCTTCTGCCATATGGAGGTGGCATGTCTGGGTCCTGGGAGTTGAGGGACCCATTTCCAAAGCTAAGACCCCTGTAAACAAGGACGGTATCTGTCTGGTTCCCACGTTGCCCCACCCTCTATTCCGGTACCCGGCACTCTGGAGATGCCTGTGGAACATGTGAACATTTCCCCATCACTTCACTTATTTGGGCCCTATCACCCTTGTCTGTAAATTGTGGTGGCTGGACCAGGTCATCTCTGTGACCTATGGTTCTGGGAACCTGTCCAGTTAACATTATGGGATGACCAAACCCATCTTCACAACTAGGTCGTGACCACTGAATGAAGAAAGGAAGCATAGGACTCTGTTTGGCGAACCCCAACTCTCTGCTACCAACCTATTTGCACTTGTCTTTTGTTTATTAGCAGCAAACAGTTCATCATTCTCATATTCTGGGTACCTGCTTTCACTTGAATCGAGTTTAATTTACACATAGCTATGTTATGACTTTCTGTTGTAGCTCAAGTGGCTGGACTCCAACTTTGGATTTCAAAGGGGAGGGTGATTAATGCATTCCCTCCAACTTCACTGGACTCTCCAGGTTCTCCACTGGCATCCTAATTATTAACCCCATGTCTCTCCGGGTTGTTAGGCTACCCAGGCCCCCAAAACCATAGGCATCTAGTCAGCCAGCCAGGCAGTAGAAATGCAAAAATATATTAAGCAGATTATTCCCCCAAACTTAAGTGGGCTGGAATTAGCAAAAAGGGATAGCAGTCTTACAGAACTGGTACCTGCCCTCAAGATGTTCTCAATGAACCCAAACTAATAATGTCACTCTAAAGTATTAGCGACTTCATGCAGCTTCCTTCTCAGAAGTAATTTAAATGTTTTTTAAGGTTTCCTAATTTAGAAATAATTCCAAGCTTGCTGAAAGGATTCAAAGAGAACACCAATATATCACCTTTGCCCAGAGTTACCTATTGTTAACGTTTCACTCCATTTTCTACTTGTATTCAAACTTGCTTTTACATGCACACACTCATGCTCTCTCATAGGTATATGCCTCCCCCCACCCCGAACCATTTAATGGCAAGTTGCATACATCATAGTCCTTTACCCCTACAAAGAAGACATTAAATTTTAAAACAGAATAACAGGAAAATAGAACACGGTAGAGGTTAAGTTCCTCATGACAGAGTTTCAAGGATGGCAGCTGAGCAGCACGGGAAATTTGTTCGGGCTGAGACTTTCTACCCTCCTCCCTCAGATGTTCAAGCCATCTTATTCCTGTGGCTGGCCTTGATCCCAGCCAAAGAGCAAACAAACACACACACCCCTCTGTTTTAGAAGAAGGAAACAAGATCCTTGAAGAGAACCAGGTGTGTTAATAACTGCCAGCCTCCATTTTTCTCGGGGCAAAGTATGGGGTGGTGCGGTAGGGCATGCTGCTCCAGAGAATAAAGAAGTCTCACTTTCAGAGGCACCTCTTCTGCTTGTAACTCATGAAAATGTTCCTTTCTCCTTAAATTAAAAACAACCACACAAGCCCCTGCACCAGACAGGAGACGGGAAGGGGAAACTGACTACCTTTTTCTTCCGGTAAATCTCAGAAAGCAGCAATCGCCACCTGCTGAGCCCAGCGAGGACCATCAGCAGATTCTCTGGGCACCTTCGCTACCAAACACTAACTTTCCCCTTGGTTTCTAAGGCCTACACCACAAGAGTGGGTGCAGGTGAGGGAAAATGGGCGGTGTAAACCCACTCCATTGTTCATCACGCTGCAGATAAATGGCTCTTCTTCCTTTGGCAGTAAATGATTTTGCATACTTGCTAATTATTATTAAACTTTTTACTATATGACTGTATCCCCTGGAGATATGCAGGCTTTCTTGTTGAAATTACCTTCACAAAGTCCCTTCCTTAGAGCATCTATAAAGTCAATAAAATAGTATAAAAAAGAAAGAACAATTTTTAAAGTACAAAGTATTTTCTAAAAAATGAATACACACTTGAAAACCAAAACACATACGAAGCAGAAACTGGGTATCGAGTGCATGTGCGCTCTCTTCATACCCCACAATAGCCAGGCACGTTTAAACCAACAGGACTCTTTATTGTCAAGGTAACACTGATTAAGTGAACCCAAAATATTCACCTTGAACTAAACTCCCTTCACTTTTCTTTTTAAAAGGAGTTGCACATGCACCAAGGTAGAAAGGTAGACTTACAGTGAAAGGAACATAGGAAGGAGTAGGGTTATCTTGGGAGCCTATATGTAAAGTATTTACATAGTGAGAGTTTTATAACATGTATAAACACGTACTTCGTCAGAAAACAGCCTGGCAAAGGAACAAAGAAGAAGAAAAGTTAAGAATACGAAGATGCCTGGCTTGGCTCTGGGGAAAATAAAGGAGCCCGTGATCTACCTTGTCTGGACGCCCTCCGTCGAATCTTCATTTTGGGGAAGGCAGGCCACGAGTAGTTAAAAGGTGAGTCTGAGTCAGAATCCATCGTTTTGTGGTTTTGTGTCGGTGAGACCGACAGATCCAACAGATCCAGTTGAGACTCAGGAAGAACCCGGGAGTCCCAGCCAGGAGGCGAGTCTCCCATGTGATGTAAAAGGAAGGAACGGGGCTGAGTGAAAAGCTGGCGAACACGGGGAGGGAGAGGCAATAAATGTTTTGCTTCCTTCAGGCGTTCAGGCATGTAGACCGAGAAGGAGGCTGTAAATATTAAAGCCAAACTAGGGAAGTAAAAGGGAGAGAGAGAGAGGGAGCTGAGTCGCACTGGCACATCACAGTCCAGTTATTCAAAAGGTCATTGGGAGCCAATGAATCATTAACTCCCCTCTTCTGGTGGCTGGAAATGGAAATGAAGAAGAAAGGTAACTGGGAATTGAAAGAGCTGCTTGTGATTCAAGAAAAGCTCCCAAACGCAGGCGATTGTTTCGATCTGGAGCTAGAGTCTCATTTCTCGGAAAAGCCACCCTGTGCCGTGTTAGATAAAGGCTGAGATTTATGTGTGTGGACAGCCAGAAAGCGCCTTGCACACGCAAATGAAGGCCACCACACTTAGGGCAAGGATTTTTCCAGAGCAATCTATCTTTTCATACCACTGGCTGGTTTGGCAGCTTTTCAGTTCTAAGAGCCAAAACAGCTCTGATAATTCACTTAACATCCAGACTCCCCACCTTTTTAATCCTGAAGTGGTTGAGAGCTTTACATTTTATACAGAATTATACTCCTCTCATTAAATTCAGGCAAAGTCATCTACTACTATTTAGCACAATTGAGCTGTTTTTTTAAATTGTCACCAAGTTTGGCTGTGGATCATAAGGATTTGGGCGCCATCATAGCTCTGATCTAACCCTGCAGTGGGCCTCAATAGAGCTAGTGACTAATTTACCACAAACCAACAGTTCTTAGGCAGTCTCCCTGAACAACTCTCCCCTAATTAGCATTCAGTGGAAGCTCATTACCGCCTCCCCATAAAGTGTAACACTGCTCAAATTTACTTCCAGACTCCCTAGAAGCACATGGATGCACGTGCCACAAATAAGCTCAGGCATAGCAACCAAAACCTGTGGTTGGAAAATGTACCCCAAGTTTCATAGAGGAGTCTCTTTTAAGCATTTCTTTAAGTAGCAGTGATAGCAAGAAGTATTTTGTTTTGTTTTGTGAGGTCATCTGACACCCAAACAATATGAGGATCTGTTCCACCCTGCAGGTCTGGAACATGACAATATGTGTCTTAATTAACATTCATCTCTTCACATCAATTATTTCCCAAATGGTTGGCACTGTCATGCAATGCTGTGTAAGGAAATAGATGCATAACCTGCTCTGTGACAGCTAATCCTATCTGTTGGAAAGCGTTGGGTGAGGGGCACAGAGAGAAGTGGAGAAAGGAGAAAAGCCATTTAATTTCAAATTCAAATCAGAATTACATAAATCACTACTGTGTTCTTATATAACATATAACTAGGACAAAATACAACTAGAAGATAAATGTAAGCATTATAACTAAGTGAAAATAAACATTAGTACATTTCTATTATGTGCCTTTTTATTTGAATAACTGTGTATTCTTATTCATCAACTAGGTGCAACTGTAAGGATAAAATACTCTCAACCCTTACATTAGGTAAGAGTTTTAGTCCATATATATCTTTAATAAGAAAACAGATAAAATCTTGTGGATGGGTGCTTCCATTCATTCTGTTTTAGGGCTCAGAACAGTGCCAGAAACATTGTAGGCATGTGCTGAATAAATGAATGATTTACACTTATTAGTCTTAACTTGTGGGTGTGGAATCTTTATATAACAGCTGTATATTTTTATATCCTCTTTATTGTAAACATGTACATTGACAAAAAGCTACATGAACTCTTGTAAAGTGTTTAAGTATGTTTATATTTTATTCATTACAACAGTATCTCTATTTGAAAACAGACAGTACTTATGGGTGGTGAAAACCCATTTTTCTCTAGGGCTCCAGGCAATGCTTGGGGTGTACATAGGTCCATGCACCCTTGGGTTGCCTCAGAGATATCCACAGACCAAAGAAAGGGAATCTCCACCACCCAGTACAATCACCAAACTGAAATGAAAGTGCTGGACCAGGAGATACTATTGTCTTTCATTCTCATGCAAGATGAAGTTTTAGAGCCACCTTACTAGGATAAATCCCAGGTCAGCAAACTACTGGAGCAGGCTGTTCCTAGCTTGATCATCAGTACTAGATAAGAAATGCAGGACAATGCAGACAAAGAGAGATATGAAAGAACTCGGTAAAACATATTTCTATTAGTTGAGATTCTAGGTAGATAGATCCATCCTATATAATAAAGATGTAATATGCAAATGGTCATTACGCCGTGAAGTGTAACAACCGGATCATGGATCAGCAGGAGGGTGGGGCATCGAGCTACAAGCAGGCGGCAGAGAGCTACAGGAGGAGGCAGGGCAGCAAGTTATGGGGGAGGGGAGGGGGGGAGCTACAGGAAAGCAGGGCAGTGGGCAGAGAGCTACTGGAGGGCAGCAGGGAGCTACTGGCGCACGGATTCGTGCGCAAGGCTACTAGTATTAATATAATTTTCCCCAAAGCCCAGAGGGATCAATTGCATATCAATTGATTATTGATATGAAAATTATTTTTTGACAATAAAAATTCAAAAACCACCGAACCAATACATGTGAGAAGCCCGACAAAAAATTTTCTAATCTCATTTGCTTTATCAATATCTTTTATTTTTTTTTTGTTCTATAGGTTTTATTTTTTTAATCAATATCTTTTAAAGAATGAAATGATTTCCACTAACCAGCCATATACAGTTCAGTTAACATGTAAAAATACGGTGTTCATACAGCCCTTATTTTTCTTGCTCACCCTAAAACTTTCCCTGACTGTAGGTCATTTATCCCCATTTTCTATAGTAATAGACTATGTTTTTTCCATTGTGCCAATATTTAAATTATTTCAAGATGTTATTTACATCTCATTCATATTCAATCAGTTAATTTCTTTGCTTTCTCTGGCTGATTGCAATTGCAGTTGTCAGAATTCAGTGATATATCCCCAAGGCCACTTCTCACCAGAGAGCATACAACCATTACAATACAAGTGCGAATGATTTCATCAGCCTTACTGTGCCTCCTTCAATTCGAAAATCCTTTACTTAGAAAATGACCTCCATACGGTTACAATCATCCCGGACAGATGCTGCTGCCTTGAAGTTTCAGCATCGAAGGGAAACTTTCCTCGATTCCCCTCATCAGAGAACAGGTCACCTACCTTTCAACCTTGATAAAAGTAAATCCCCATAGAGGGGTATTTATATTTTGATTTGAATTATAGTATTTGTAAGTTTTCTTAGCCTTCAATGGGGCCTCGCATGCCTGGAGGGCAAGAACTGTGTCATAACTTATATTTTTAAGGAACCACAAGCCAAAGAGAAAAACCATGTTTTCTTGGAGCCATGCACATCTGGGCTCACTGGCTCTGTCACTTACTTGCTTAGTGGCCCCAATCAAGTCACTCGTACTTTCTGATCCACAGTTGTTTCACTCAAAACAAGACCATAACTTCTACACTTCAAAGATTTGTGAGGACCAAATGAGATAATAATAAAGAACTTAACATAAGTAAGTTTTCAATAACTTTTAGCATAAATATTAAATCTAAAGTTTCCCTTTCATGCTGGAGTCCTGGCGTGGGGAGCAGGGGCGGGCAATAAGGGGCCAATGGGAGAAAAAGGGGATGTATATAATACTTTCAACAATAAAGATTTAAGAAAAAAAAATAAAGTTGCCCTTTCATTATCTTTTTCTTCTACATTATAGACACTACCTCAGAAGTAATAGCTTGATTTTCAAAACTAAAACATGGCAATGTGCAAAGACATTCCAGAAAATCATACAAGGCAGAAAGAAGAGAATTTATTATTTTCCTGCTCCCTTGTTTGACCACCAGGGACCAGTGTTGAACACTGCTAGACACTATTCTTGAAAAAGTCATAAAAAGTACAGACCAGAGGATGCAAGACCCCTAACAAACCTATTCTGGATAACTTTAGCCAGTACTGTGACAATTACATGTAGCCTCCGGTTCTAGCAGTAGGTGAAGATCAGAGATGGTCAAAATCTTCCTCCAAAATCTCTTAAAAGGACACCAGGTCATCTAAGTTCAACCCAAGCAGTTTTTCATTGGAAAACAGCATTACTTTGGGTTGGCACCGGGTGAAATGGTTGGCTTGCATTGAGAAGCCATGTGATATAGAAAATGAGGATCTTTAAAGGCACAGCTCATCTCCATGTGGTAAGAGGTGCTCACTTATGAGGTGCACAGTGGGAACAGCACAATCACATCCCCAATGTCACACTCACTCAGGGACATTATACTCACAGAGTGCAATCATGGGTGGAGCCACCTGAGATTTAAATTATTATTTTTCTCCCCACCTCCCCATCCTGTGTTATATTTTTAACAAGCCCATGAAATTGAATTCACATATATTATACATGAATTGGGAGCACAGTACAATCACTGTAGTCATAAATTAGAATTCTAGGATTCTACCATTCATAATATCACCTTATTTTTGTTTTTGTATGAGTTCAACTTTTTAAATTAATGTTATTGGTGTGACATTGGTTAATAAGATTATTTAGGTTTCAAGTGCACATTTCTATGCTACATGATCTGTATATTACATTGTATGCCCACCACCCAAAGTCAGATCATCTTCCTTTATCATATATTTGACCCCTTTTACTCTTTATTAACTGCCCCCCTACTTCCCTCTGGTAACCACCATACTGTTGTCTAAGTCTATGAGTTTTGGGCTGTTTTTCGTGTTTGTTCATTGGTTGCTTTCAGTTTTATATCCCACATATGAGTGAAATCATATGGTTCTTCACTTTTTCTGACAAACAATCCAAATTAAAAAATGGGCAGAGGACCTGAACAGACACTTATCACAAGATGAAATGCAAACAGCCACTAGACATATGAAAAGATGTTCAACTTCACTAGCTATTAGGGAAATGCAAATCACAACTATAATGAGATACATGTTAGAATGACTATTATCAACAAGAAAAGTTGGAGAGATTGTGGAAAAATGGAACCCTCATTCATCTTGCTTTTAAAAAATAAGATTTTTTAAAATTTCTCATCTACCTTTATTACTTTGATTTATTTCAACAAAAAACCTGCATCCTGCTTCAAAGGTTCTGCTATGCCTCTTTATATCACTCTATTGTCTAGGAGAAAAATGAGTAAGATCTAAAAATCTAACAAAAGGACATTACTTGTATTATGATATATCCACATGTAGTATAAGAAGGAAATATCTAAAACACTTCAGGACAGGAAAAGAATAGACTTTCTGCCTGAAGCAACATATTAAAGAATTATATTGTCAAAGCTTCCACCAGCATTTTGTGTTGCTACAGATATCAGTTCTACTTAGAGGATTCTCTTAAGGTAAAAGACCCATGGTGAACATCATTTTTTTTTTAACACTGAAGTGCCTGGGCATAACCTGAAAGGAAGTAATTTGGACAAGTTGGCTAAGTTTTTCTGAACAATAAATTATGAGGAATTTTGCATTTATCTTGGAGAGGCAGCTGTGGATA
Source organism: Plecotus auritus (assembly GCF_963455305.1). NCBI lineage: Eukaryota > Metazoa > Chordata > Mammalia > Chiroptera > Vespertilionidae > Plecotus > Plecotus auritus. Next base: position 137,610,677 of record NC_137774.1, read on the forward strand.
ATGGATGTGAGGGGCCCTGGCAGTGGGAGAAGCAAGGACACGAGCCATGAGCCTAGAGAAAGAATTAAAGGGGTAGAAATGTATCTTATTATAGTCTAAGGAGAAAACAATTCCTTATAGTAGGAAGAGCCAAGACACTTAGGGAGAGCAACATCTATAATTACATTTTCGGTTTATTCTGATAATGTTCCAATTCCAATTTTCCCACACACCAAAAGTGTTTCTTACATGCCACACACTTATTCACACACTAATTTTTATTAGTTTTAACATTCACTGTTCAACTTTCTGTTCTATAGATTTTCACATGGTTATTCACATGTAAATAACTATGAGGTATAAAATAAGCAAAGAATGTAAATAATTAGTTTTGACATGAACTCTATCAATGCCACAGTTCTGAAGCTAAAATTCACATAAAATGTAATGGGTGGCTCATCTTGTATATGCTACTGGATGGAACGTTGCTGCTTCTAGGTCCCCTCATCTAACAGGGCAAGGAAATATATGTATGTGTGGATCCTAACCTATGCACATACACATATCTACAAATATTTCTCTATACAACCATGTATATCCACATTAACTAATCGTAAGTGCATACTGATGTCTACAACTCTAATTTATTAGCACATGAATCATCCTGGCCTCCACCCTTCGCTTATCTATAAACTCCCGCTCCAAGAGTGAGAAACCTGGCACCTACTATCCATACTCCACTCACTGGATCGCTCATTTCCAGTACACATTTATAGGGTATCCAAATTGTTAACCTGTACCCTGTGGGAAACAACTTTATCACCTAGAAGACAGAGCTTATGTAGTTTCTTTTGCCTTCAGTCTTACAGACTCCACTGGTTTCCAAATCTGCGTTCCCACCCCCTACAGTAAGGTATTTCACACATGTGTAGTAGTTAGATTCATTTGTCACATTCTGCATTCCACCAGAGGGTCCTCCAACTTCTTAATTTTTTAAAAAATCTTTATTGTTGAAAGTATTACATAGGTCCTCCTTTCCCCCCCCCCCATTAACCTCTTCTAGCCTATTCCTGTGCCCCCCCAACCCAACCCTCATCACCCCATTGTCTGTGTTCTTAATTTTTTTTATTTGCACACATTGGAGTTTACTCTGTATCCATATGTTCTATGGGTTTTGAAAAATGCAGTGCCGTATATCCACCATCACAGTATCAGAGAGAATACTTTCATCACCCTAAACAAAAAGCCCACAATGACAGGGATATGTAGATAAGACACAGAGGCCAACTGAAAGAGTTCCCATGGCCAAAGCTAGAACACTCTGAAAAACAAATAAAGTACTAGGACTAGATTATTACCCAAAGTATAAAATAAATATCCATGAATCCACACTGACATAAATAACTGAATAAATGAATAAGTGGGGGGAATGCAAGTCTCCCATATAGAATAATTCTACGTAGATATTTAACCCACAAGGAAGTATAGAGATAACTTCCTACTCGTGAAATATGAGTTGCACATCATCACTTCCTTCCAAAGCGTACAGTATGGAAAGAGTGGTGGGAAAGAGTAATTTTACCATGGAGAAACCTGACAAACCCTACCTGTGCCAGGTGATCAAGGTCATCATTCACAGTGATAAGTAATGCTGACAATATAGACCACTGATATGACGTAATGAAAATGGTACTTTACCTCTGTGAACTTCCTCCCAGAACCTCAGTTTAATGATGGAAAAATATCAGAAAAATACCAATTGAGAGACATTCTACAAAATACCTGACCAGGACTCCTAACACTGTGAAGATCATCAAAAACAAGGAAAGTCTGAGAAACTCTCACAGCCAAGAGAAGCTAAGGAGACATGACAACTAAATGTAATATGGCATCCTGAGAGAGAATAATGGCGGCGGAATAGACAGACGTGTTCCGAGCCTTGTCCCGGAGCAGAAAGAAAGAACAGCTGAGGGACGCACAAGGAGTGTTTGTTGGCTGGTTGGGAGACAGCTGAATTCCAGAAGGAGGTGGGGGACTGCTGAACGGGGTTCCCCTGACCTGGCAGCACCAACTGCGGCTGGGTCCCCTCCCGGAGCTGCGGGCTTGGACGCGGAGTCTGCGCCATCTTGATCCGGAAAGTGGAGCTTATCTGAAGCCTGAGAATCCACAACTGCGGCACCCCAGGAACAGCTGCGAGCCCCAGAACAACGCTCCCCAACTGGCGCAAGCACACGGGTTCAGAGGAGCTCTACACTCCACCACGGAAAGGTCAGATTTCGCCTGGGATAAGGTGAGGTCTCTGGTCCCGGCGGGAGAGAGGAACGCGCGTTTTGCGGGAGCTGGAGGACCAGGGAAGTCTGTGCCTAGAAAAGTCCGTGGCTGTAGGGGCTGGCGTGATCTGTGATTGTGGAAAGGGGTCCTCAGAGCTGCTAAGAGAAGGGCACTCTAAAAAGCAACCCATTTTGATCTGAAGTGCAGGGACACCCTAAGAATTTCAGGCTGTCCAGACTTACGCGCAGCCCGTGCGCTCCCTTTGTGCCTGGGTTTACTCGCAGTCCTGGAGTTCGCACACTTGGGCTTTTTCCTCTTCAAATCCTTGCTTCTGATTACTAAGCCCAATACATAGGATCACCCAGTTGGGGACACCCTGGGAGACTGCAGGGGAAAGTTGTTTTTCTGGAACCTGGGGATCGGAGCGGGGAGTGACCATCAGAGAGTCAGCTCTGAGGCAGACCACGCCCACAGGCCTGTGGCAGTGCCACAGGGAAAGAAGGCTCTAACACTGCCTAGAGAGGCCATAGATAGACCCGGAAGTCAATCCAGAAACACTGCCACCCAGGGGCTGAATCACAAATTGACTCTTGCGTAATCAAAAATAAAGGAATACGAGAAATTAAGACACACCGCCTGCTTAAAATCAGGACTGGCTTACAACACCGAAGAGCAGTGGATCGCAGGGAACTGCAATACTGTCTGGACTGAGAAACAGGCGTGCCAAACAGAAAAACAGAGGAAGTGAATGACCTTCACTACTTCACATTTTATTTTTACCTTTTATTTTTTTATTTTTTTATTTTTTTTTATTTTCATTTTTTGCATCTTTTAATCAAGAAACTTTTTTTTCTTTTTTCATCACTTGATTTTACCTTTTTAATGATTACATTTTTATTTTCAATCCGTATTATTACTACTGCTATTTTATCTTTTTTTTTTTTAAAGTGTCATTTTATTTTCTCTTCATTTTATCTTGGGATTAGGGTTCTACATTCTATTTTTTATCTTTCCTTTAGCATCGTTTTACTCTATCTCAACTCTACCTTTAGGCCATCACTCTCTTCCCAACCTCCCCCTTTTCAGTGTCCTGTTTGTCTTACCCTTTTACTGCTTTAGATTTTCCCTATTCTTTCTGTTTACCCCTTGTTAAAATTTCACCCTACTTACATATCTAATCTCTAATCCCCTCCTCCAAGTCCACATACACCTCTCCCTTCGCTGTCTGAGCTATCCATAAACTTGTCCTTCTCTCTGTCCTTTTGTTGTTGTTTGCTTGAATGTAGATTATATCCAATTTTTATGCTGTTTTTGTGAGATTGTTTTGCTTATTCTTCTTTTGTTTATTTTTTTGTTTGTTTTGTGCTTCAGCTTTCCCTTGCCTCAATCCATATTAGTTGGTGTTGTAGTTTGTATTAATCCCCAGGCACTTGTTGCTGGCATTTGCTGGGATTAGTGATTGTTCTATTGGAGTTTTATCCCCAATATATATAGTCTGTTCCCCTTTCTCTCTTAGTCACTTTCTTGTCTCTCTTACTTTTTTTTTCTCTTTACTTTCCCTTTTCCCAATTTCATTTTCACACTCCTTTTTTCTTTTTTTCTTTCTTTCTTTCTTTTTTCCTCTTCTTCTTTCTCTCCTATCACCTAATTTGCCTTTCTCTGGTGGTCACCTTTATTGGAGGTTATTAATATCGTGAATACATTCCTGTTCAGTGCCTTGTGAGTTGTACCTGGTAGTGCTGTATTTTGTGCCTTTAAATCAACCCAGGAGAGAGAGAACTACATAACCAGACACCCAGAGAAGAGAGACCATGGGGAGACAAAGAAGCAGCCCGCATATGAAAGAAAAGCAGGCATCACCAGAAAAGGAAGTAAACGAAATGGAGGCAAGCAACCTTCCAGAAAAAGAATTCAGAGAAATGGTCATAAGGTGGCTGAAAAGAATGGAAGACAAATTCGACAATATGAGCAAGAACCAAGAGGAAATGAAGAAGAACCAAGAAGAAATGAAAAATGACATCGCTGCTGTAAAGAACTCAATAGAAAGCATCAAGAGTAGACTAGAAGAAGCAGAGGACCGCATCAGTGAGCTAGAAGACAAGATGGAAAAAAATACCCAAGAAAAGCAACTTCTAGAAAAAAAAATTAAAAGGCAGGAGGAGAGTCTAAGGGAACTTTGGGACAACACGAAACAAAACAACATCCGCATAATAGGGGTTCCAGAAGGAAAGGAAGCTGAGCAAGGAATAGAAAACCTCTTTGAAGAAATAATGACAGAAAATTTCCCAGATATAGGGAAGAAAAAACCCACACAAATCCAAGAAGCTCACAGAGTCCCAAGCAAAATGAACCCCAAAAGACCGACGCCAAGGCACATTATAATTAAATTGGCAAACACCAACGACAAAGTAAGAATCTTAAAAGCAGCAAGAGAGAGACAGAAAGTTACATACAAAGGAACCCCCATCAGACTAGCAACTGATTTCTCAACAGAAACTCATCAGGCCAGAAGGGAATGGAATGAAATATACAAAGTCATGCAAAGGAAGGGGCTGAATCCAAGAATACTGTACCCAGCAAGGCTGTCAATCAAAATTGAAGGTGAAATCAGGAGCTTCACAGACAAAAAAGGACTAAGGGAATTTATTACCACCAAACCAGCAATGCAAGAAATGCTAAAGGGTCTACTGTAAAAAAAAAAAAAGAAAGAAAGAAACAGGAAGCGAAGAAGTAACACAGGGGTAAAGAATAGGAATGGCGACAAATAAGTACCTATCAATAATAACTTTAAATGTAAATGGATTAAATGCCCCAATCAAAAGACATAGGGTAACAGATTGGATAAGAAAACACGTCCCATATATCTGCTGTCTACAAGAAACCCACCTCAGAAAAAAAGACGCACACAGACTGAGGGTGAAGGGATGGAAAAAGGTTTTCCAGGCAAATGGAACTGAAAAAAAAGCTGGGGTAGCAATACTTATTTCTGACAAATTAGATCTCAAACTGAAGGACATAACAAGAGATAAGGAAGGCCATTTCATAATACTAAAGGGAGCAATCCAACAAGAAGAAATAACTCTGGTAAACATATATGCACCCAATACAGGAGCACCCAAATACATAAAAAAACTCCTGGAGGATATTAAGGGAGACATTGACAGCAATACAATCATAGTAGGAGACTTTAATACCCCACTATCACCATTGGACAAATCCTCTAAACAAAACATCAGCAAAGAAACATCAATCCTAAATGACTCACTAGACCAGATGGAATTAATTGACATCTTCAGAACATTTCACCCCAAAGCCACAGAATATACATTCTTCTCAAGCGCACATGGGTCATTTTCAAAGATAGACCATATGTTGGGACATAGGCAAAGTCTCTTCAAATTCAAGAAGATAGAAATCATATCAAGCATCTTCTCAGACCACAGTGGCATAAAACTGGAAATCAACTACAATAAAAACAACCCAAAGAAATCAAACACATGGAGACTAAACAGCATGCTATTAAACCATGACTGGGTTACCAGAGAGATCAAAGAAGAAATAAAAAACATCATGACAACAAATGACAATGAAAACACTACAATCCAAAATCTATGGGACACAGCGAAAGCAGTCTTGAGAGGGAAGTTCATAGCTCTACAAGCCTACTGCAAAAAACAAGAAACAGGGGTAATAAATTACCTAACCCAACAACTCAAAGAGTTAGAAAAAGAGCAACAAGAAAAGCCCAGTGTAAGCAGAAGGAAGGAAATAATAAAGATCAGAGCACAGATAAACGACATAGAGACCAAAGAAACAATACAAAAGATCAACAAAACCAAGAGCTGGTTCTTTGAAAGGATAAACAAGATTGATGAACCTCTAGCCAGGCTCACCAAGAAGCAAAGGGAGAGGACCCAAATAAACAAGATCAGAAATGAAAGAGGTGAAATAACAACAGATCCTGCCGAAATACAAAGGATTGTTAAAAAATACTACGAACAACTCTATTCCAACAAACTGGACAACCTGGAGGAAATGGACATATTCCTAGAAAAATATAACCTTCCAAAACTCAATCAGGAAGAATCTAAACAGCTCAACATGCCAGTAACTATGGAAGAAATTGAAGCAGTCATCAAAGAGCTTCCGGCAAACAAAAGCCCGGGGCCAGACGGCTTCACAGGAGAGTTCTACCAAACATTCAAGGAAGAACTAAAACCTATCCTCCTCAGACTATTCCAAAAAATTCAAGAGGAAGGAACACTTCCCAGCTCCTTCTATGAAGCCAGCATCACCCTAATACAAAAACCAGATAAAGACAACACAATGAAGGAGAATTACAGGCCAATATCCCTCATGAATGTAGATGCCAAAATCCTCAATAAAATTCTAGCAAATAGGATCCAGCAGTACATCAGAAAGATCATACACCATGACCAAGTAGGGTTTATCCCAGGAATGCAAGGATGGTTCAATATCCGCAAATCAATAAATGTGATACATCACATAAACAAATTGAGAGATAAAAATCACATAGTCATATCAATTGATGCAGAAAAAGCATTTGACAAAATCCAACACCCTTTCTTGATAAAAACTCTCAACAAGGTGGGAATAGAAGGATCATACCTCAACATCATAAAAGCTATATATGATAAACCCACAGCTAACATCATACTCAATGGGCAAAAACTAAAACCATTTCCCCTAAGAACAGGAACAAGACAGGGATGCCCACTCTCACCACTCCTGTTTGACATAGTACTGGAAGTATTAGCCACTGCAATTAGACAAGAAGAAGAAATAAAAGGCATCCAAATTGGAAAAGAAGAAGTAAAGCTGTCCTTATTTGCAGATGACATGATATTGTACATAAAAAACCCGAAAGACTCCATCAAAAAACTAACAGACTTAATAAATGAATTCGGCAATGTAGCAGGATACAAAATTAATACCAAGAAATCTATGGCATTTCTATACACCAACAATGAACTTACAGAAAGAGAGACTAAAAAAGCAATCCCATTTTCCATCGCACCAAAAAAATTAAGATACTTAGGAATAAACCTAACCAAGGAGGTAAAAGACCTATATGCGGAAAACTACAGGACACTGAAAAAAGAGATAGAGGAAGATGTAAACAGATGGAAGAACATACCATGTTCATGGATTGGTAGAATCAACATCATTAAAATGTCCATACTACCCAAAGCAATCTATAGATTCAATGCACTCCCCATTAAAATACCAACGGCGTATTTCACAGACCTAGAAAGAACTCTCCAAAAATTCATCTGGAATAAAAAAAGACCCCGAATAGCCACAGCAATCCTGAGAAAGAAGAATAAAGTAGGAGGGATCTCAATACCAGATTTCAAGCTGTATTACAAAGCCACTGTCATCAAAACAGCCTGGTACTGGCACAAGAACAGACATATAGATCAATGGAACAGAATAGAGAATCCAGATATCGACCCAAACCAATATGCGCATTTAATATTTGACAAAGGAGGCATGAGCATACAATGGAGTCAAGACAGTCTCTTTAATAAATGGTGTTGGGAAAATTGGACAGATACATGCAAAAAAATGAAACTAGATCACCAACTTACACCATACACAAAAATAAACTCAAAATGGGTACAGGACTTAAATATAAGACGGGAAACCATAAAAATACTAGAGGAATCCACAGGCAGCAAAATCTCAGACATATGCCAAAAGAACTTTTTCAGTGATACTGCCCCTAGGGTAATGGAAGCCAAACAGAAAATAAACAAATGGGACTACATCAAAATAAAAAGCTTTTGCACAGCAAAAGAAACCATCAACAAAACAACAAGAAACCCCACTGTATGGGAGAACATATTTGCAAATGGTATCACTGATAAAGGTTTAATTTCCAACATCTACAGGCAGCTTATACAACTTAATAAAAGGAAGATAAATGATCCAATAAAAAAATGGGCAACGGACCTAAATAGAAGCTTTTCGAAAGAAGACAGAAGGAAGGCCAAGAGACACATGAAAACATGCTCAAAGTCACTAATTATCCGAGAGATGCAAATCAAAACAACAATGCGATACCATCTCACACCTGTCAGAATGGCTATCATCAACAAATCAACAAACGACAAGTGTTGGCGAGGATGCGGAGAAAAAGGAACCCTCGTGCACTGCTGGTGGGAATGCAGACTGGTGCAGCCACTGTGGAGAACAGTATGGAGTTTCCTCAAAAAACTGAAAATGGAACTCCCATTTGACCCAGTAATCCCACTCCTAGGAATATATCCTAAGAAACCAGAAACACCAATCAGAAAGGATATATGCACCCCTA